>NC_090446.1:143635980-143944779 GCF_031143425.1 Pleurodeles waltl | reverse complement strand
TCCACAACATGTAGATGACCCCCCAATCCAGCTGTGATATATCCATGACTACTATCAGCTCTGGGTGGAGTAAGGAGAGGGGTCTGCCACTGATCCCATTGCAGTCCAGTAGCCACCACTGCAGATCTTTTGCAGTCTCCTCCAAAATCTGCATACAGTCTGACAGATGAACAAGTTAATTACCTTCGGTAATGCTCTTTCTAGTAAAGATTCTATCTAGCAGCTGATACCTCACATTTTGAATATTCTCCATGCATCACACTAGATTTGGACACTTTTACATAGTACCTCTGCGTGCCAGAAGGTGGTACCGTAAGGCTCCACTCTGACCTTCTCCATAAGTGAAATGTGGGGCCTATATAGGCACCACTTGTACATGCTGACATCAGTTATTTCCACACAGTCTTGACCATCATGCATCCTGAGGGCCTCAGAGGAGTCGGTGGAGGAATGGACACTGGTAAGTCAAATCCTAACTATCATATCCCCCACCCTACCTGAATGCTATCACACACCCCCACCCTCACCCCCTCCCCTATCACTCCAACTCCTCACTAATGTACTAATAACACAAACCACCCATCCCAACACCAAGCCCTGCATGACACAACAAAGCATGGACACCCATCACTAAAGCATGCCCACTGCACATATCCATAACAACCCCTAACCATCATCACACAAGCCACCACACAGGAATGCTAGCACTGGGGTACACGCTCACCCACCCATTGCACACCATGACACACACAGAAGCAATAATCATGCTTTTATACCCCTGCAGGACCACTACCCAACGTCACCAGACAGGAGGGTCCAGACTTCTCTACCCCACCCACAGAAGAGGCCCACAGTGATGACAGAAGCTCTGGCCAACTGGATCCAGATGACCAGCCCGGACCATCGTGGGCCTCGGGACAGTCGGTTCCCCTCGCACAGGCACAGCCCAACACTGACCTTCCACCATCTGGTAACACCAGCACAGCACCCACACGTCAATCAGCTGTGTGTCCACCACTACAGGGAACCCAGGATAACCCACCACCCCAACAACAACAGGGACCTGGGGGCAGTGGTAGTGGGCACACGGTCCAGGGGACGGAGGCACAGGAACACAGGGGAACTAGGAGGGCTGCCGTGCGACAGGGGGCGGACAGGCCAAGGGAACCCACTCTTTATGAGGCCCTCTCCTCCATCATGGGAGCCTACCACCACTCCCAGGAGACGATGGCTACGGTCCTGGCCAAGTTTCAGGAGACCCAGCGCATGCAGGACGAACTGTGTTTGGG
This sequence comes from Pleurodeles waltl, assembly GCF_031143425.1. NCBI lineage: Eukaryota > Metazoa > Chordata > Amphibia > Caudata > Salamandridae > Pleurodeles > Pleurodeles waltl. Next base: position 143,943,490 of record NC_090446.1, on the reverse strand, counting down.
GTTCAGGGAGGAGCTCAGAACCATCAGCTCCGCCCTGGGCACCATTGTAGGGGTGCTGAAGGACATACAGAAGACCATGAGGGACACCGTGGCACTCCAAGGGGCCCCTGACACTAGCCTGGATGATGAACTGCCCACCACCTCCGCCGGCGCTAGTGGACAGGACGCCCCGCCACAGGACCACCACACCAGCACCCTACCCCCTGCAGATGGAGAACCACCCCGCAAGCGGTCCCTGAGATCCAGGAACAGGACAGAGCAAGATGGCAAGACCCCCACCAGGAAATGAGACCACCCTGATTGTCATCCCACTGTCCCACTTTGTTACCCTGTCCAGATTGGAACTGTCCCAGGTCCACTTCCTATGCCCATATGGGCAGTGTACCTGTGAGACTAATAGACTGGACTCTGCCATGGACATTCCTCCACCATCACCCATCACCATTTTGCCACCCCCTCCAATAATTAGCACTTCAATAAACACCCTTGAACCACAAAACAATCTGGAGTCAGTCTGTGATTTTGAAAATGTGTATTATATATGACAATGACAAAATCCGTTCGAAAATGTAATGTCAACATACCTATGTCACACATCACAAGCCCATGAAGGATGCAAGCAGATGACACACGTTGGTAACCACACCTGTGAAACCGTAATGGAAATGTACAACTCAGTTAGCAAATACTGCTTCAAATTTACAGACAGGATAGAGTTAGAATTGTGAAAGTAAATGTAATAGTAAAAAAACATTGTTCTCACCTGTGTGTCACTGGAAATATTGCTGTATGACAGAGTCCCTGTTATCAATGTCTTCTTCCTCTGCTTCCTCCTCATCACTGTCCACAGGCTCCACAGCTGCCACAACACCGTCATCTGGGCCATCCTCCTGCAGAAAAGGCACCTGGCGTCGCAAAGCAAGATTGTGAAGCTTAGCGCAGGCGATGATGATCTGGCACACCTTCCTTGGTGAGTAGAATAGGGAACCACCTGTCATATGCAGACACCTGAACCTGGCCTTCAGGAGGCCGAAGGTCCTTTCTATCACCCTCCTAGTCCGCCCATGTGCCTCATTATAGCGTTCTTCTGCCCTGGTCCTGGGATTCCTCACTGGGGTCAATAGCCATGACAGGTTGGGGTAAACAGAGTCCCCTAGTAGCCACACACGGTGCCTCTGGAGTTGACCCATCACATAAGGGAAGCTGCTATTCCGCAGGATGTAGGCATCATGCACTGAGCCAGGGAACATAGCATTAACCTGGGAGATGTACTGGTCTGCCAAACATACCATCTGTACATTCATCGAATGATAACTCTTCCGGTTCCTGTACACCTGTTCACTCCTGTTTCCAAAGCCACATGGGTCCCATCAATGGCACCTATGATGTTAGGGATATGTCCCAGGGCATAGAAGTCACCTTTAACTGTAGCCAAATCCTCCACCTGAGGGAAAACGATGTAGCTCCTCACGTGTTTCAGCAGGGCAGACAACACTCTGGACAACACGTTGGAAAACATAGGCTGGGACATCCCTGATGCAATGGCCACTGTTGTTTGAAATGACCCACTTGCTAGGAAATGGAGCACTGATAGCACTTGCACTTGAGGGGGGATTCCTGTGGGATGGCGGATTGGTGACATCAGGTCTGGCTCCAACTGGGTACACAGTTCCTGGATTGTGGCAAGGTCAAACCTGTAGGTGATGATTAAATGTCGCTCCTCCATTGTCAACAGGTCCACCAGCGGTCGGTACACCGGAGGATTCCGCCATCTCCTCACATGTCCCAGCTGACGGTGCCTAGGAAGGACAACAGCGACCACAGAGTCAACCAATTCTGAGGTATGTACCCACAGCTACACAGAACACGACACAAAATACAAAAATCTTCCTGTATGTGTGTTGAGTCCAGGCCTAGGTATGTGTGACGCAGTTGTAAATGAAGCCATGTGGGCCCCTGAAATGGCGGCTGCCTGACCTCTAAAGTGGGACAATGGGATGTGAGGTAACTGCGCTGGCGTTGTACACCGTCGCGGTAGGCGGTCGTAGACCGCGGCACAATGCTGCATTGGTTAACATTGGACCCTGTGGGTCCCAGGAGCCAATGACGAAGTGCGCCGGCGGTGATGATACGCACTGCCGCGGACGTCACCGCCGCGGACATGACCGCAATTTTCTATCTGTTCAATCACTCGATACCTGATCTTCGACAGGAGAGGACCTACACTGCAAGTGCTGCTGTGACCTCGGTCTGGAAGAGACAATGGCACATGCGTCTGGGGAAAGGGCCCCTGCCTTCACTGCACAGGAGTTGGAGAAGCTCGTGGACGGGGTCCTCCCCCAGTACATGCTACTCTACGGTCCACCAGACCAACAGGTGAGTACATAGGGTGCAAGTTGTATGGGCTATGCCTGGGTGGAGAGGGCTAGATGTAAGTAGGAAGGGGGCAGAGTTATGCGACCATGAAGGAGTGTGAATGCATGTGCCACATGGCAAAGGCAGGGATGTGGGCCACTCACTACGACGGTGCAGTTGGTAATTACTTCTCTTCTTCCCCTGTACATGTCATGTAGGTCAGCGCCTACCAAAAGAAGGATATTTGGCGTGTCATCGCCAAGGACGTCCGGACCCTGGGGGTCCACCAGAGACGGAGCACCCACTGCCGGAAGAGATGGGAGGACATTTGCCGCTGGAGCAAGAAGACGGCGAAGGCTCAGCTGGGGATGGCCTCCCAACATGGGAGGGGTGCCCGTCGCACCATGACCCCCCTGATGTTCCGGATCCTGGCGGTGGCCTACCCTGAGTTGGATGGGTGCATGAGGGCATCACAGCAGACACAAGGGGGTGAGTCAAACATCATTCAGCTGACTTTGCACGCAGTGGAGGGGTCTGGGTGGGGGAGGAGTTCTGTGGGTTTCCCTAGGCTAGGGCGAGTTTCGTAGGCTAGGCCCCTCCGTAATGCAGGCCATGTGCCACTCCATCACACCTCTGTAGAGTGCCAAGTACAGGTATACATGCCCCTATGTCATCTATGAGGGCAGATGACACTCATAGCCATGTAGGCCATATCCCAGGAGCTGCATCTGTAGAGGCCAAGAGCACGGCGTAGTGAAGGGGGCTGCTGTGTCTGTATTGTCCGCCAACGGTAGCGGTAAGCCATGCACTCAACCTGTCTTTCTTCTGTTTCCCCACCCCTTTTTGTGCTCTCCCTGTTCTTTTGTGCATCAGCATCATCAGGCGGAGGTACAGGGACACCGGAGCACGAGGGAGCTGCGTCCCACATGGCCATGGAGGGCCACACCACGGACTCAGAATACACCAGTGGGACGGAGGGCGAGGGGAGCTTCACGGCGGGCATCGGATCAGCAAACAGCGACACGGACTCGTCCTCCGATGGGAGCTCCCTTGTGGTGGCGGCAACATCTGTGCTCCCCCAATTCAACAGGTACAGCCGCCACCCCCCCACCAGCACCGCCCTCCCAGCAGCCCCTCAGCCTTCGCCCCATGCCCGCTCATCCAGGAGGGTGGGCATCACCTTCGCCCCAGGCACCACAGCCCCTGCCCCTGTCACCCCTGCTGCCCTCAGTGAGGAGGTCATTGACCTCCTCAGGTCACTCACTGTTGGGCAGTCTACCATTGTGAATGCCATCCAGGGTGTCGAAAGGGAGTTGCAACACACTAATGCATTCCTGGAGGGCATTCATTCTGGTCAGGCTGTCCATCATCGAACCCTGCAATCTCTGGCCTCAGCACTGATGGCAGCCATTGTCCCTGTGTCTAGCCTCCCCCCTCCAACTTCCTCCACCCAGATCCAATCCCCTGTACCTCAACCTATCCCAAGCACACCATCAGACCAGCCTGCACACACCTCAACACACAAGGGCAGCTCAGGCAAACATAGGCACCACACATCCCACAGGCACTCACACAAGCATCACCCACATTCAGACACAGCAACATCCACTGCCTCCACTGTGTCCCCCTCCTCGTCGTCTCCCTCCTCCCTCCCAGTCTCATCTACACTCTCACCTGCATGCACTACCACTACAGCCACTAGGACTCGCACCAGAACACCCAGCACCACACCCCGCTCACCTGCACTCACCACCCCCACTACCATTTACACGTCCCCTGTGTCTTCTCCCAGTGTGTCTGTGATGCCCCCTCCCAAAGTACACAAACGCGGGCATACACACACCCAACATCCATCCACCTCACGACAGCCTCCAGAACATGCACCTGCACCCAAATCATCAAAAGTGACACCTCCTACAACCACCTCCTCTTCCTCCACTCCCAGACCCCCTCCAGCTACCCGTCCCAGTGTTCGTCAGAAACTTTTCCTGAGCAACCTTGACCTCTGTCCCATCACCCCCCCCTCCAATTCATAGGTCCCGTAGTAGCACCTCAGCCAAAAAGATTCCGGTACCAGTGGTGCCTGTTAGAGGTATGTGGAGTGCACCGGGCACCAGGGCAGCCAGTGTGACACGGAGCCAAAACACTGCCAGTCCACCCCCTGTGAAGCACCAGAAGTTGGACAGTGCCCGACGGGAGAGGGGGAAGACACCTGCCAGCTAAGCTGCCCACAAGGGTCCTGGGGGGAGTGTCGAGTCAGCTGTGACTCCTCCCAAGGTGGTGAAGGGGCAGAAGAAGTCTCCAAAGTCTGGGAAGAGCAGCACGGCGGAGAAGTCCGCCATCCTCCCCGCTGCCCAAGACGCCAGCGCCAGCCCCATCGTCACTGGTCCGGAGACCACCGCCAGAGTCAGTGCCCAGGAGGGCAGCACAATCGTCACTGGTCCGGAGACCACCGCCAGAGTCAGTGCCCAGGAGGGCAGAACAATCGTCACTGGTCAGGAGACCACCGCCAGAGTCAGTGCCCAGGAGGGCAGAACAATCGTCACTGGTCCGGAGACCAGAGTCAGTGACGAGGAGGGCAGCACAATCGTCACTGGTCAGGAGACCACCGCCAGAGTCAGTGCCCAGGAGGGCAGAACAATAGTCACTGGTCCTGAGACCACCGCCAGAGTCAGTGCCCAGGAGGGCAGCACAATCGTCACTGGTCAGGAGACCACCGCCAGAGTCAGTGCCCAGGAGGGCAGAACAATCATCACTGGTCCGGAGACCACCACCAGAGTCAGTGCCCAGGAGGGCAGCACAATCGTCACTGGTCCGGAGACCACCGCCAGAGTCAGTGCCCAGGAGGGCAGCACGATCGTCACTGGTCCGGAGACCACCGCCAGAGTCAATGCCCAGGAGGGCCCCGGCAGCCACAGCCCCGCTGGGCAATGAGGGACCGCCATGGCACACACAGCTGCACAGGTCAGAGACAGCAAAGTCAAGCACCGCTGAACAGGGCAAGCACCGCTGAACAGGGCAAAGACCGCCATGGACAGCACCGCTGAACAGGGCAAAGACCGCTGAACAGGGCAAAGACCGCTGAACAGGGCAATGACTGCCATGGACAGCACCGCTGAACAGGGCAAGCACCGCTGAACAGGGCAAAGACCGCTGAACAGGCCAAGCACCGCTGAACAGGGCAAAGACCGCCATGGACAGCACCGCTGAACAGGGAAAAGACCGCTGAACAGGGCAAAGACCGCTGAACAGGGCAACAACCGCCATGGACAGCACCGCTGAACAGGGCAAGCACCGCTGAACAGGGCAAAGACCGCTGAACAGGGCAAAGACCGCCATGGACAGCACCGCTGAACAGGGCAACGACCACCATGGACAGCACCGCTGAACAGGGCAAGCACGGCTGAACAGGACAAAGACCGCTGAACAGGGCAAAGACCGCTGAACAGGGCAACGACTGCCATGGACAGCACCGCTGAACAGGGCAAGCACCGCTGAACAGGGCAAAGACCGCCATGGACAGCACCGCTGAACAGGGCAAAGACCGCTGAACAGGGCAAAGACCGCTGAACAGGGCAATGACTGCCATGGACAGCACCGCTGAACAGGGCAAGCACCGCTGAACAGGGCAAAGACCGCTGAACAGGCCAAGCACCGCTGAACAGGGCAAAGACCGACATGGACAGCACCGCTGAACAGGGAAAAGACCGCTGAACAGGGCAAAGACCGCTGAACAGGGCAACAACCGCCATGGACAGCACCGCTGAACAGGGCAAGCACCGCTGAACAGGGCAAAGACCGCTGAACAGGGCAAAGACCGCCATGGACAGCACCGCTGAACAGGGCAACGACCGCCATGGACAGCACCGCTGAACAGGGCAAGCACCGCTGAACAGGACAAAGACCGCTGAACAGGGCAAAGACCGCTGAACAGGGCAACGACTGCCATGGACAGCACCGCTGAACAGGGCAAGCACCGCTGAACAGGGCAAAGACCGCTGAACAGGGCAAAGACCGCTGAACAGGGCAAGCACAGCTGAACGGGGCAAAGACCGCTGAACAGGGCAAAGCCCGCCATGGACAGCACCGCTGAACAGGGCAAGCACCGCTGAACAGGGCAAAGACCGCTGAACTGGGCAAGCACCGCTGAACAGGGCAAGCACCGTTGAACAGGGCAAAGCCCGCTGAACAGGGCAAAGACCGCTGAACAGGGCAAGCACCGCTGAACGGGGCAAAGACCGCTGAACAGGGCAAAGACCGCCATGGACAGCACCGCTGAACAGGGCAAAGACCGCTGAACTGGGTAAGCACTGCTGAACAGGGCAAGCACCGCCAACTCAAGCATCGTTTGCCCAAGAGTGGCAGGGGCAGTGACGGAACTGGGACCGTCAGGGGAGCGTGATACACTCTGGGCACCAGTACCCCTCCAGAACCAGTGGAGACTGTTATCCACTTGAGAGACTATGGCTTTGCACTCCCCAGGATGGTACAGTGGGCAAACCACCCACTGAAAAGACTTGTGAGACTGTGGCTTTGCACTCCCCAGGATGGTACAGTGGGCAAACCACCCACTGCAAAGACTTGTGAGACTGTGGCTTTGCACTCCCCAGGATACATCAATGGGCATGGAGCCCCGTCGTGGATCTGGCGTGGTGCTGTCATCTGGCTGAGGTCCCCCTCCTTCCCTTTCCCCTGAGGTGCCTGTTGTATTTCCATCTGATGCTCATGCAGTGTTCTCCCCGTTTCAGGACAGGTATCGTGTGTGGGCCTCGCCCATGTATTTTGGGCCCAGTGGTCCACGGACATTGAAATGTGCATACCTGCACTACTAATCATGATGTATATATTTGGAATGTGTATATATATCTGTATATATTAGCTTACTGTATTTTGATACATTACAATGGTTGTACTCATTTCTTTTTGTCTTTGCATTCTTCCGGGGGGGGTTGGGGGTTGTTACTGTGATGTTTGGAAATGCATTGGTGTGTGTGTTGTAGTGTGCGAGGGTCGGGTTGGGGGTGGGGGTGTTGCGTGTGTGTGTCCGTGACTATTGCCTCCCGCCTCCCCTATGTCGTAGGTGTCTTCGGCGCCGCCGTTGCTGATGTTCGTAGAGGAGTAGGAAGACAAGCGCAGGGAGTATTTGGAGTTCCGGCTCCATGGTGCCCTCCTTCCTCGTGGAGTGTGTTAAGGTGAGCATTTTCCCATTGCAAAAGCTGTTTCCGCCGTGTTTTTATCCACGGTGTATCCGCCCCGGAAAAGGTGGCGGATTGGCCTGTTGTAATACTGTGGGCGGTACTTTGTCTTCTGCCTGTCTGTTGCCAATGACCGCCGCGCTGCTTGTCTGTACTGCCGTGGCGGTCGGAGTGTTAAGGTGGCTGTCTATGTTGGCGGTTTCCGCCACGGTCATAATTCCCTTTTTTTTTTCGCCGGCCTGTTTGCGGTATTACCGCCGCTTTAACACCGTCCGCCAGGGTTGTAATGACCCCCAATATTCCTTCTGGAGGTAAGTATTATAAACAATATATACACTAGACACCAAAATTAGACAAGTAAATAGTCATAGAACAATGCAAACAATAGGAAATGCTATAGAATGCAATGGGAAAAAAATAGGTCTTGGGGCAACACGAACCATATACTAAGAAAGTGGAATGCGAATCACGAATTCCACCCTAGACAAGTGTAGTGTGTGCACAATCGCTGGAAGAGTAAGAACACAGTAAAGGTAAGTAAATTACCCCACCCCAGAGACCAGAAAAGCAGGAGTAAAGTACTGCAAGTTTCCTTGGGACATACTACACCTCATGATTGGGATTTTGCAGCAACCAACCAAGTCTGCAAACAACAAAGGCTGGATTCCTTGACCTGAAGACCTGCAAAGGAAGGGGACCAAGTCCAGAAGTCGAAAGAAGTTCCAGGAAGGACTGGAGCCCCTGCCAACCCAGAAGAGGGTGCAAAAGAAGACTCCTCGGTTAGTTGAAGACTGCAGGAATACACCCTAGGAAGATGCCGCGGATTCCTGCGTGACGTAAAGGATGACGTGAAGATAGTTGCAGACGTGATTTCGTGTTGGAAGTCGCCAACAAGCCTTGGTTATGACAAAAGTGTGTTTTGTGTCAAAATGGCGCTGGATGGACCTGGGGGCCTCAACTCTGTGTGAGGAGAAAGAGGGGGCTCTCAGCACTTTAGAGAGCCCTCAGGTTGCCAGCCAGCACCCACAGGAGTTCCAGGACATGGGGACAAAGACTGTGCAAAATGCGGTTGGTGCAGCAAAACAAGGAAAGGTCCCACACCGCCGGAGATCAACTCAGCGAGTTGAGCATCGCAGGAAGGAGTGCGGGGGACCTGGGCCAGGCTGTGCACAAAGGGATTTTTAAAATAGTGCACAGAGGCCTCGAGAGGGGAAGAAGACGCAGTACACAGGAGTACTGTCGCTCTCTGGGAAGGCAAGAACCTACCTCCTCCAAATTGCGTCAGCAGGACCTCAGGACAGTCTATGTCAATGGAGTCCAACCTCTGTGTCCTTAGGAGCACGCTCGTCGCTGTGAGAGGAGTCCAAGGGTACAGGTCGTCGACTTGGAAGGTGCCTGCTTGAGCGGGGGAGTGACTCCGTCACCCCACAGGAGATTTCTTCGGTCCTTCTGGTGCAGGATGAAGACAGGGAGTCCCCAGAGCGTGCACACCGTGGAAACTGTTGCAGTTGCTGACTTGGAGCTGAGGTTGCAGAAGAAGAAAAGTATCCCTTGTGGATACTTTGTTCCTGTTACAGCGTTTCCTGGAGCAGGCTGCGGTTGATCCGAGGTCGGAGGATGAAGTAGTAGTTGCAGAGGATTCCTGAAGGAAACTTGCAAGCAGAATCTGAAGAGAACCCACAGGAGAGACCCTAAATAGCCCTGGGAGGGGGATAGACTACCTTATCAGGTAAGGACCTATCAGGAGGGGTCTCTGACGTCACCTGCTGGCGCTGGTCACTCAGAGCCCTCCAGAGTGCCCCCACACATTGCAAAGCAAGATGGCTGAAGTCTGGGACACACTGGAGGAGCTCTGGGCACCACCCCTGGGGTGATGATGGACAGGGGAGTGGTCACTCCCCTTTCCTTTGTTCAGTTTTGTGCCAGAGCAGGGGACAAGGGGTCCCTGAACCAGTGTAGACTGGTTTATGCAAGGAGGGCACAGATGGTGCCCTTCAAAGCATTTCCAGAAGCTGGGGGAGGCTACCCCTCCCCATCCTGTAACACCTATTTCCAAAGGGAGAGGGTGTAACACCCTGCTCTCAGAGGAAATGCTCTGTTCTGCCTTCCTGGGACCGGGCTTCCCAGACCCCAGGAGGGTAGAACCCTGTCTGTGAGGTGACAGCAGCTGTAGCTGCAGTGCATGCCTCAGAGAGCTGGTTTGGCAGTACTTGGGGTCCATGGTGGAGCCCCCCGAATGCATGGAATTGGTTCCCCAATTCCAGATTTGGCATGGGGGGACAATTCTATGATCTTAGACATGTTATATTCGGAGTTACCATTCTGAAGCTACATATAGGTATTGACCTATATGTAGTGCATGCGTATAATGGCGTCCCCGCACTCACAAAGTCCCGGGAAATGGCCCTGAACTATGTGGGGGCACCTTTGCTAGTGCAAGGGTGCCCTCACACTTAGTAACTTTGCACCTAACCTTCAGCAAGTGAAGGCTAGACATATAGGTGACTTATAAGTTACTTAAGTGCAGTGAAAATGGCTGTGAAATAACATGTGCGTTATTTCACGCAGGCTGCAATTGCAGGCCTGTGTAAGGGATTGTCTGAGCTCCCGATGGGTGGTCAAAGACATGCTGCAGCCCATATGGATCTCCTGGAACCCCAATGCCCTGGGTACCTAGGTACCATATACTAGGGACTTATAAGGGGGTCCAGTGTGCCAACTGAAATTGGTAAATGAAGTCACTAGACTACAGTGCCAAATGTAAAAGCATAAGCACTGAGGTTCTGATTAGCAGAGCCTCAGTGACACAGTCAAGCGCTATACAGACACACACATTAGGCCATAAACTTTGAGTATGGAGTCCTGACCAGCAGGATCCCAGTGAGACAGGCAAAAACATACTGACATACAGATAAAAATGGGGGTAACGTGCCCAGGAAGATGGTACTTTCCTCCACCCCCTCCCCATAGGGAGGAGGCACAAAGAGGGTATAGCCACTCTCAAGGACAGTAGCCATTGGCTACTGCCCCATACCTAAACACCCCCCCTAAATTCAGTATTTAGGGGGCGACCCTGAACCCAGGAAATCAGATTCCTGCAACCTGAAGAAAGAAGATGGACTGCTGACCTGAAAGCCCAGCAGAGACTAAGAAGACGACAATTGACTTGGCCCCAGCCCTATCGGCCTGCCTCCTGATTAAAAGACCTGCAAAGCAACACATCCAGTGGGACCAGCGACCTCTGAGGACTCAGAGGACTGACCCGCACCTAAAGGACCAAGAACCTCCCGAGGACAGCGGCTCTGTCCAGAAACAGCAACAAAATTGCAACAAAGAAGCAACTTTAAAGAGACCCTCACTTCCCGCCAGAAGCGTAAGTCTTCACACTCTGCACCCAACACCCCCGGCTCAAGTCCAGGACAACCAACACCGCAGAGAGGACTCCCAGGCGACTCCAACGACGTGGACACCCTGAATCGACCTTCCTGCACCCCCACAGCGATGCCTGCATGGAGGATCCAGAGGCTCTCCCTGACTGAGACTGCCTGGTAACAAAGGAACCCGACGCCTGGACCAAGCACTGCACCCGCAGCCCCCCCGAACGAGAGGAACCACCTTCCAGTGCAGGAGTGACCAGAAGGCGGCCCTCATCCTTGCCCAGTCGGTGGCTGGCCCAAGAAGCCCCCCTGTGCCCTGCCTGTATCGCCAGAGTGACCCTGGGTCCCTCCATTGTTTTTAATAGCAAACCCAACGCCTACTTTGCACACTGCACCCGGCCTCCCCAGTGCCGCTGAGGGTGTATTTTGTGTGTGTGTGTCCCAGTGGTCTACAAAACTCCCCTGGTCTGCTCCCCAAGGACGAGGTTCTTACCTGCTAGCAGACTGAAAGCAGAGCACCCCTGTTCTCCGTAGGTACCTATGTGTTTTGGGCCCTCCTTTGACCTCTGCACCTGACTGATCGGTCCTGTGATGCTGGTGCTGTGGCTTTGGGGTGTTTCTTTGAACCCCCAACGGTGGGCTGCCTATGCCCAAGAGAATGACTGTGTAAGTGCTTTACTTACCTGAGAAACTAACCAATACTGACCTCCCACAGGAACTGTGGATTTTTGCACTGTGTCCACTTTTAAAATTGCTATTTGCCATTTTAACCAAAACTGTGTGTGCTACTGTTTTAAATCAAAGTTCTATGCTTACCTGTGTGAAGTACCTTGCATTTGATGTACTTCCTCAAATCTTGAATCTTGTGGTTCTAAAATGAAGTAAGAAAATATATTTTTCTATATAAAAACCTATTGGCCTGGAGTTAAGTCTTTGAGTGTGTGTTCCTCATTTATTGCCTGTGTTTGTACAACAAATGCTTAGCACTACCCTCTGATAAGCCTACTGCTCGACCACACTACCACAAAATAGAGCATTAGTATTATCTAATTTTGCCACTATCAACCTCCAGGGGGAACCCTTGGACTCTGTGCCCACTATCACTCACTTTGAGATAGTATATACAGAGCCAACTTCCTACAGTGCCCTTCATGTAGAATCCAGTTTTCACCAGTTCAGGAACTCCTGGTACCTGCTCTGGTGTGAAACTGCACAAAGGACAAGGGAGTGCTGACACCGGTAAAGCTCCACCTCTAGGGAGGTGCACAAAGCTCTGCCAGGAGACCACTTGATTCTGCCATCTTGGAAACAAGATATCCAGAGGCCCCTGGGAGCAATTGACTGGTTAGGCCAGGTAGATGATGTCCCTGACTCCGTCTGATAGGTGGGTCACATCAGAGAGTGACGAACTCCCTTTTAGGGTTACTTAAGGGCTCCCCCATGGGTGAGTCCTCAGATTCGTGGAGCAAGACTCTCCAAGGAATTCTCTGCAAGACATCTTCTGCTCCTGGCTGCTGGTCTGCTTTGGAACGGAAACACGTATGCTTCAGGTAGGAAGGCTCCCATTGCAACATTGTTTCTTTGGATCCTGCAAGAATTCTGCAACATCCACGGCTGTGCATCCTTCAGGTTTACAAGGAATCTGTTTGCATCTGGGAGCACAAAGGAATCTCCCTTGGAGTGAATGAGTCACTCCACTGCATCCTCAGGCACCTCAAGAGAATGTTGACCGGCTGGTGGGGTGTGCTGTCAACAGACATCGAAGGGCTCTGTATCATAGGTGTTGGGTCTGTTGCCTCCTCTGGGTGCTGCGTGTCTTCTTATCAACTCGAGAGACTGTGGGCCTCTGCCTCGGGACTGGAACCAATGGCCCCCTCAACTGTTGCTCCTGCCAAGACTTGTTGACTCTTCCTCCAGGAGATCTTCCTGCACCAAGAAGCCCCGGAATCCAGCACTCTGTCACTCGAAGATCAACCCCTGTCCTGCAACTCCTGCGACGAGGGACTTCTGTTTTGTTGTGCTGTTGAGGCCTCCTTGTGACTCCCTGTGCCCATCGCCTGTGGGTCACTCATGGGGGCTCAAACTACTTCTGCTGGCCTTCCTACATGCTGAGGGCCAGCCCTGACTTCCCTCCAAGGATAGAGTCCTCTGGACCTTGGTTGTCCCCAGCACCTTGCAAATACATCTTCAGCTCCTGCCTGCAATGGTCAGTGCTTCTTGGGGGCCTCGCTGGTCACTGACCCTTCTGCAATGCGGCGCCTATCAAGACACAGCTCAAAGGCAACTCCTGGGATATTCTGTATCTCCTGGACCCCGCAGCTGGACTTATTCCTCTACCGACCTGCAGGAATGTCACCTCTAGCAGGGTGGGCATTGCCACCTGCACCAACTGGGCACCTCCAAGGGTGCTAGATGTTGTCCCCTTCCTTTTCAGGTCAACCACGTCCAGAATCCGGCCCTGGGTTCCACTGGTCTGGTCCACTGGTTGCTACAGTAGTTGGACAACCTGAGGCTTCAATTGACTTCAGTGAGAATCACTTCTCTCCTCTGCATGCGGGTCCATGTTGTAGGTACTCCTGTCTTCTGGGTATTCCAGGGTGGGGGCGCTCTCCAACCTTCCACTTGTCTGCTAGTTTCCTCGGGGTCCGCTGGGAAGGGTCATGAAACACACAAACTCCAACCACTACTTCCCTATGTAGCCTGGGTAGATAGCTCCTTTGCAACCAGTCGCTGGGAACACTTTCTGTACTTACCCTCTGGGGTTTTCATCTTTACCCTGCTCCTGGCTAACTACCATACTCACCAAGGTTGGATTCACTATTTTGCAATCCACTTACTGAGTATATGGTTACCCCCCACCAAATAGGGCCCTGTACATTTTATGCTATTTCTAATGGTTATTTTGTGTATATGTTGTGTGTAGATATCTCTAAAAAGAGATATACCAATGCTAGTCTGGTAGTGGTGCTGTAATAAATAATCCTCTATTTTTGCAACACTTGTGTGGTTCTTTCTTGTGAGTGAGTTGCTGTCTGGCTACTGTGGTATTGCAAGTGCTTTACACTCCTCCTGGATAAGCTTCACCTGCTTGCCTCAGCTACCCCTAGAGAGCTTTTGCTATCTAGACACCTATTTACTATCACTAAAGGTTGCCTGTACTCAATATAGGGTGCCACACCATAGGTGTACACCATAAACTGAGCCAGCCTCCTACTGCGCATTCATGATGTGAAAGTGACTGACTGTCAAATGGTCTCCCTTTTTGGATGGGAACAAATGGAGCAGGAAATAACGCTGCATAAACATGAACGGAAGGGAGAATTGTAAAAATAGCCCTGTGAGTGACTGGTGTAGAAGAACAAATTGACGTGAGAGTGTTTTTTTAATTTAAGTACCAGAAAGATATGTTTTGCACTGATATTTGATGTCATTGAAATAGTTCAGTGGAGTAATTTTTATAACTCTTTAATGCAAGTTTTTAACATTATTTACTGTGAACTTCCATGGCAGATTGTGTATTTTCTGTTTTTGTCCTGAAAAGGTGGCAACATACTGTAGAATACACCGAAACGCATTAAAGTACTCTTTATATGCACCATCCAGCTGAAAACTGTGACATGGCAGATGATTAGCCTTGTGAAGCATCATGTGTTATTTTGAATGATCATAGCGGATCACTATCACCTGACTAGGACTATGTGTATTGTCTTTTGTTTTCTCCCTTCTTTAAATTTAAATGTATCTTTGATTGTGAGTTTAATATTTATATTGCTAAATAAGTTTTGCGCCGAAATTTGGGATAGGAGATATATTATATATATATATATATATATATATATATATATATATATATATATATATATATATAAATATACAAAAACAAACAATTGCGAAGCAATTGACTTGTTGCACTCCAGGAGAGTTTATTACTTTATCCAAAAGTGTACTACAAACGACACCACAAACGCGTTTCGACCTCTCGGTTTATACAAAACCTTCCCATGAGTCCCTTTTATAGTCTTTTTACCCACTACCAATCAAGTGCATTATGGAACATGTGGTCTCAAAAAAATTAAATAGAACACAGAACATGACAACAGCCCATAGACATCATTTTTCATCTCCTGTTACATTCAATACTGATAAAGAAAACTAAAAAATAATAATAGTAGTAGTTACCAAAAGAAAAACACATAAATTAAGTAAAACATCATATAATACCAAATGGGTATGAGAGATGTTTCCAGAAAAATCTTCTAAATCCTATACATCAGGAGGAAATTGTATTATTCTAAAGGAAAACCATATTAGGGAAAAGCTCATATTCATTATTCTTCCTCATCTAATATTCACAGTTTGCATAATTCCAGGGTCAGATACTCATTATGCATATTAATATTTACATATACATATAGTACTTTCTCTCTCTGGTGTTGGCAAACTCTGATGTTCACTCCCTCCGGAGTCTCCCTCACATTTCTTTGTTTCTTGAATAACAGCATGTTTTATCACAGTGTACATTCCTCATAAATGGTAATAAAGTTCTTCATCCCCATTAAGACCCCTCAGGATCTTTGTTTCAAGCTGTATCATTAACCGTGATTCCAAACGCCTCAACCTCAACTCCCGATCTCCTCCTATCTCAATATTTTCAACAGTTGCAATACCAAAGAACTTCATGTTTGTCCAATTTTCTGCCCTTGTGTTTGTTCAGATGCACCATGGCATAGTTTAGATCTTTATTTTGTACAGAGATCTGGTGGTAAGAAATACCATATGAAAGCTCTGTGTAAATGTGATGCTTACGTGGTGCGATTCATGACTGTAGATCCTCAAGGTATGATATACGGCTGATAGTTGAATATTTGAAAACTCACAAACTTATCTGCTTTCCCAAGGGGAGAATTGATTTTACTGTTGATACAGTGATTTTTCCCCTTGGTGTGTGGGGCCCCTCTCTCTTGTCTAGTTGGTTCCTGATCCAGTGTCAGATGAGATGAAGTTGAAGGTCTAGGTAACATGCTTCCCATTGTGTGGGGAGAAAAGATTTGTTGAAAATTTTGAAGAAGGTTCATCGTCTGGCCAGGGAAATCTTGGCTTTTTAGGCCTTTCAGCACTTTGAAATGCATCGTCTGCAACAACGCCCATGCCAATTTCGCAAAGAAAACTGCAATTAAGAAATAGTCTAAGGATAAAATTGTTGCAAACATTGACACTCCTGAGGAGATTGTAGAGAGCTACAGATTGCATTGAGTGCATGCAAAAAAAGGCCCTTAAAGTTGTCACGCCAACGAAGATGCTTTTTGGCTCCAGTGATGTCATAACGTGTTGTGTCTAACGCTAAAGTGGAGTTTCCAAATCCAGTATGGTATATGGGAAATTCAAAAGGTGATAAATCTGCAGGTAGGATTATCCATCAAAAACCTGTAGAACCGAATAAAGGTTTGGATTGAATTACTTTTGCTTTGTTTGCGTGCAGGCTGGGCAAGCCCCTGTGCATTTTTGCTTTTAACTTCTTTTCAGGTATATTATAACCACAACAATTTCAGTTAACAAAAGAAATGAGTAACAATTGGTACTTAAATGTAGCGTTCAAACTGCTTTTCTCTTTTATACCTTGTGTTGTCTGAATTAACTAAATTTAGATGCAGTTTATCTAATCTGCTAATCTGTAAACAAGGATTTTACTGTAAGAAATTGCACCTAAAATAAAAACTGTGGCGTGCCATAGTTCTCTAACCAAGATTTCCTCGTTTTAGTGCTTTGGCTTTCAAGATCTTGGAGGTAAGCTAGAATCATTTGAGTTTTGAGAATGGCTTGCAATAGAGAGAATGACATGGTCAGTACAGAAAAGCACCAGATAAGAAGTATACTACAGTGACCACCAACACTGTGGCACACAATGCGTGCTTTTATCGATTTGAAAGTGCTTGAAAGCTGTGTTTAGTTAACAGCTTCAAATTAACATAACACAGTATAGTTACAAATCACCAGGACACAGTTAGCTAAACAAAATATTAACCGCTTACTTCACCATTATCTGCTGCAATGTAGAAGGATATACTTTTGCTTCCAATATTGAAGTCAATCCAAAACTCCTCTAAATTTTCATCCTGAGGCATCTGCAGCTATTACAATATGCACAGAGATAGATGAATATAGGTAGAAAGGAAATTTAAAAAAAACAAATTTCGCAAACATTCTTTTAAATAAAAACTAATGGAAATTAACTAATAGCATGCTTTACTATAAATACATTTTTGAATAATTAAAAGTCGTCATATATTAGAATCAAATCTAAAGCTTAAAACTGAAAACAAACTATGGTATAAAGATATATAGCTTTGTATTTTCTTGCAGGTACTGTGCGTTTTTGTAACATGTATTTAAAAGAATCTGTAGGGACACAGAGGTCAACCAGAAACAACGATGGCCTTCAGGTCTTAAAGGACTTGATCGGACCACCATTCTTTTGCTCATCTCGCATCCTGAAGGAACCCTTTTGCTTGCTGAAACAGCTTATATACAAGGGGAAATGGACATAACTTAGAGGTCGCCAATGGATAGTCATTTAAGATTATTCCTGCTTATGATGTAAACTAAACTATACAACAAATGATGGATGGAATACTTAATTATTCTCAGGCGCCACTAGTTTTGGTGAATTGAAGGGTGTCACCACACTGAACAATCTGGAGCACACATTTGTCCCATGTTATGGACTGCCAGCGGGGCAGGTGGTGCTGGATCTCGCCGATGACAATTTGCCTGTGATGGTGAGAGTATACAAAAAGTGGTGAGTCGAAAACTCAGCCACTAATAATTACTTGGGCCGCATCCCAGTCCATAGTTATTTTGCACAGCCTGTCACCTTGAGCTTGGATCAAGCTATATGCAGATCAGTTCTGATCCTGTTTCAATTGGAACAGTCCAGCCTGAATTGCCACGCCACATCTTCCCTGAACTCAAAAACAAGCAATCCAGGACTGGTTTTGCCCTTGTTATGGGCTCAACAGCTGGCTATAGATTGGTTCCAGTGACATCGTGGGCACGGTCCCATACCCATCCCACTCAGAGTGACATGCTAAAGTATAGAAAAAGTGATGGATAGAAGGCTTGAACTAATCTCAGCCATCGGTAATTACTTGGACCCAATACCACTCCACTGTTATTTGCACGCCATGCCACCTCAGTTTGAACCCAGCTATGTGCAAATCTGTCTTGACCCTGCTACAATGGGAACAGCCCAGCCTAAACTGCCATGCCAGGTCCTCCCTGAACCAGAACACAACCAATCCAAACTGAGGGGGCATGGTGTGCAAAATAATAATGCACTGGGATGAGGCCCCGTGGCTGAGATTTATTAAAAGATTACACCCATTACTTTGTGTATACTTTAGTATGGTGTAAACAGCATCTGTGTTGGAAGTTGACGCACTGCATGGACATAGTTATGTAGTAAGAAAGCAGCGTAGCTTTCTGGGCTATCAACAAAATTGACACTCCCTCACCAGTGAATAATCCATCTTGACATCTTTCTGGCTCTCCAATAATTAAGGGACAGTCTTTTCCCAAACAGGAGTGAACCCTTTGATTAAGTAAACCACATGAAGTGGGTGGGGGTGCAACGTCTTTTTACACATATGCTGTTCTTTACCCCACAAACTTACCATACTATTGTATCCTCAAAGTGTTTATTCAAGCACAGGTAGTACTAGCACTATATGCATAAAGGATAACAAAAGGCATTAGAGTTTCTAGTACAGAGTCTCTACCAGAGTAACTTGTTTTTCTGTTAAAGACTTCTATCCACAGACGCCTCACCTTTTAAATAGATACCAAACACATACCTATTGAAGGAGGGTCTGTGAATGGATTCAAATCAGAAACTCCTGCAGGATAGAGCGGGCAAAGTGCCCCTCTCGGCGGACATGTTCACTAGCGGCTTGGGCAAGGACTGATTAGGTTCGATTGCAGTATGCTTCCTTTGAAGTAAGTTTGACTACAAGAAGCATCTCCCTCTCCCAGACCAGGGACAATTTGCCCTTATCACGTAGGGCTACCTCATACTGAGCTGTCTCTCAGGTAGGCCCAAATTGTATTATAGCAGTGCCGTTCACTTTTAGCTTAGGAAGGGCACATACCCTGTACTTAGGAGGGGTACAAGCCCCTGAAAAATGCCCCGACCAGTATGGCCAGAGAAGAAGGCAGAAACATGTAGGATATTAGGACTAAGGTGACAATATGAATCACAATACTCAATAGTGTCCCAATTGTGCTTCTAACCTTACCAGCAAACATCACTATTTAAGGTGTAAGACACACTGGTGATTTGTTAGGTAATTTTAGCTTATATTTTCACTGAACTGGATCCTCACTTTACCCAGAAAGATATCATTTCAGAACTCCCTCACAGGTCTTTTAACAACAAGGTTGAATCCACCCAGGTGGTACCATCCTACCTAGATGGGGATAGGTGGTCAAATGATGAAGCATGACACTATAATATCTGTGAGACTACCTATTCCATAAGGGGAAACCCCCAACAAAAGACAGTGCCCACTACCATACCTCACACCCAAATTAGATCACTACAGTAGTGATCTGATGACCCAGTTGAACAGCCTGACCGGTCTTTGCACTCATTTCCCAATTTTTCTTGTGTTGATGATGCTTGTCTCAGGGAGGTAGTATGGTGACCAGACCCTCCACTGTCATCTCTCTCTCTATGTGTTTGACGTGGAGCAAAGAATGCCAGCAGAGCAATGGTTTGGCAGATATGAAATTGTTCAAGAACTTTCGGGAGAAAACATTCCCTCATTCACAGAACCAGCTTGTTGGGGAAGAGGGTGGTGTATGGTTGATGAGCACACAAAACCTGAAGCTCACTCACATGTCGTGCTGAGGTGATGGCAACGAGGAGCGCAGTCTTGATGGTGAGAAGCCAAAGAGGACAACTGTGGAACAGCTCAAACTGAGTACACATGAGATACATAAGGACAAGACTGTGGTCCCATTGGGGCATCACAAATAAACACAACAAAACATGTTGCAGTCCTTTAAAAAAAAGCAGCACTAAAGGTGGTTTAAATAAAGAGGGTTGATCAGACAACTGTAATAATGCAGAGGGGGGCGAAAGATAACCTTTAACTGTGCCCAGTGCAAGGCCCTACTGGGTAAGAGACAGAACAAATAGTAAAATATCAGATAGTTTGGCTTGGAGAAGGGTCAACTAGGTGAGTGCCGCACCAAACAAGAAATTAGTCCAAACAGATGTATACAGTTTGTGTCTAGGGATGCCTGCTGCAAAGATAACGTTAACCACCTCCGGAGAGAGGTCGAAGGTGTTCACCTGTTGTCACTCAATCTCCATGCATGAATGTGGAGGTTGCAAAGCCCAGGATGGAGAATCCGGTCTGTCTGCTGCAACAGGGAATCCTGCCAGAGGGCGATGCTTAAGCCCAGGAGTTTTGGATACCACATTTTCTGTGCCCAATCCAGGGCCACTAGGATGACTTGTGCCCAGTTGGCCTTGATTTTCTTGAGAACTCGGGGCAGGAGATGTTATCCACAGGAAGGCACACAGGAGTCCCCAATTCCATTCAAGGTACAACGTGTCTCTGAGTGGGAGACACCTTGGAAACTCCAGCATGCAGAAGAGCTGACATTGCACGTCCTCAGCAGTGGCAAACAGATCAAGCCAAGCTTCTCCTCATTTGAGGAAGAGACCTGGGGTCACCTCCAGATGTATCTGCCATTCGTGATCCACCAGGCACCGACAGCCGAGTTTATCTACGCTTGAATTCTAAGAGTCTGTCAGGTGGTTCAACAACAGGAAAATTCCTTGGTGGTCCAGCCACTTTCCTTGGTGGTTCAGCAAGCCTGCCTAGCACAGAGTCGGTAGCCCTGCCCTGTTTGCTGCAGTACCACACGGAAGTGGTGTTGTCTGTCAGCATCTGTACCAGTCTCCATTTGATGGTTGGCAAGAAGGCTTTCAGCGCCGAACAGATGGCCCTTGTAGGAGGCTGGACTGGCTTGTAGTGAGTACCAAGGGGTACTTGCACCTTGCACTAGGCCCAGTTATCCCTTATTAGTGTATAGGGTGTCTAGCAGCTTAGGCTGATAGATAATGGTAGCTTAGCAGAGCAGCTTAGGCTGAACTAGGAGACGTGTGAAGCTACTACAGTACCACTCAGTGTCATATGCACAATATCATAAGAAAACACAATACACAATTATACTAAAAATAAAGGTACTTTATTTTTATGACAATATGCCAAAGTATCTTAGAGTGTACCCTCAGTGAGAGGATAGGAAATATACACAAGATATATATACACAATAGCAAAAATATGCAGTATAGTCTTAGAAAACAGTGCAAACAATGTATAGTTACAATAGGATGCAATGGGGAAACATAGGGATAGGGGCAACACAAACCATATACTCCAAAAGTGGAATGCGAACCACGAATGGACCCCAAACCTATGTGACCTTGTAGAGGGTCGCTGGGACTATTAGAAAATAGTGAGAGTTAGAAAAATAACCCTCCCCAAGACCCTGAAAAGTGAGTGCAAAGTGCACTAAAGTTCCCCTAAGGACAAAGAAGTTGTGTTAGAGGAATAATGCAGGAAAGACACAAACTAACAATGCAACAACTGTGGATTTCCAATCTAGGGTACCTGTGGAACAAGGGGACCAAGTCCAAAAGTCACAAGCAAGTCGGAGATGGGCATATGCCGAGGAAATGCCAGCTGTGGATGCAAAGAAGCTTCTACTGGACAGAAGAAGCTGAGGTTTCTGCAGGAACGAAAAGGGCTAGAGACTTCCCCTTTGGTGGACGGATCCCTCATGCCGTGGAGAGTTGTGCAGAAGTGTTTTCCCACCAAAAGAACGCCAACAAGCCTTGCTAGCTGTAAATCGTGCGGTTAGCGTTTTTGGACGCTGCTGCGGCCCAGGAGGGACCAGGAGGTCGCAAATTGGACCAGGCGGTAGAGGGGACGTCGAGCAAGACAAGGAGCCCTCTTAGCAGCAGGTAGCACCCGGAGAAGTGCCAGAAACAGGCACTACGAGGATGTGTGAAACGGTGCTCACCCGAAGTTACACAAAGGAGTCCCACGTCGCCGGAGACCAACTTAGAAAGTCGTGCAATGCAGGTTAGAGTGCCGTGGACCCAGGCTTGGCTGTGCACAAAGGATTTCCGCCGGAAGTGCACAGGGGCCGGAGTAGCTGCAAAAGTCGCGGTTCCCAGCAATGCAGTCTAGCGAGGTGAGGCAAGGACTTACCTCCACCAAACTTGGACTGAAGAGTCACTGGACTGTGGGGGTCACTTGGACAGAGTCGCTGGATTCGAGGGACCTCGCTCGTCGTGCTGAGAGGAGACCCAAGGGACCAGTAATGCAGCTTTTTGGTGCCTGCGGTTGCAGGGGGAAGATTCCGTCGACCCACGGGAGATTTCTTCGGAGCTTCTGGTGCAGAGAGGAGGCAGACTACCCCCACAGCATGCACAAGCAGGAAAACAGTCGAGAAGGCGGCAGGATCAGCGTTACAGAGTTGCAGTAGTCGTCTTTGCTACTATGTTGCAGGTTTGCAGGCTTCCAGCGCGGTCAGCAGTCGATTCCTTGGCAGAAGGTGAAGAGAGAGATGCAGAGGAACTCGGATGAGCTCTTGCATTCGTTATCTAAAGTTTCCCCAGAGACAGAGACCCTAAATAGCCAGAAAAGAGGGTTTGGCTACCTAGGAGAGAGGATAGGCTACTAACACCTGAAGGAGCCTATCAGAAGGAGTCTCTGACGTCACCTGGTGGCACTGGCCACTCAGAGCAGTCCAGTGTGCCAGCAGCACCTCTGTTTCCAAGATGGCAGAGGTCTGGAGCACACTGGAGGAGCTCTGGACACCTCCCAGGGGAGGTGCAGGTCAGGGGAGTGGTCACTCCCCTTTCCTTTGTCCAGTTTCGCGCCAGAGCAGAGCTAAGGGGTCCCCTGAACCGGTGTAGACTGGCTTATGCAGAATTGGGCACATCTGTGCCCAACAAAGCATTTCCAGAGGCTGGGGGAGGCTACTCCTCCCCTGCCTTCACACCATTTTCCAAAGGGAGAGGGTGTAACACCCTCTCTCAGAGGAAGTCCTTTGTTCTGCCATCCTGGGCCAGGCCTGGCTGGACCCCAGGAGGGCAGATGCCTGTCTGAGGGGTTGGCAGCAGCAGCAGCTGCAGTGAAACCCCAGGAAGGGCAGTTTGGCAGTACCAGGGTCTGTGCTACAGACCAATGGGATCATGGGATTGTGCCAACTATGCCAGGATGGCATAGAGGGGGCAATTCCATGATCATAGACATGTTACATGGCCATATTCGGAGTTACCATTGTGAAGCTACATATAGGTAGTGTGAGAAAGTAGCCTCTTTCTAGCCTTGTTACCCCCACTTTTGGCCTGTTTGTGAGTGTATGTCAGGGTGTTTTCACTGTCTCACTGGGATCCTGCTAGCCAGGGCCCAGTGCTCATAGTGAAAACCCTATGTTTTCAGTATGTTTGTTATGTGTCACTGGGACCCTGCTAGTCAGGACCCCAGTGCTCATAAGTTTGTGGCCTATATGTGTGTGTTCCCTATGTAGTGCCTAACTGTCTCACTGAGGCTCTGCTAACCAGAACCTCAGTGGTTATGCTCTCTCATTTCTTTCCAAATTGTCACTAACAGGCTAGTGACCATTTTTACCAATTTACATTGGCTTACTGGAACACCCTTATAATTCCCTAGTATATGGAACTGAGGTACCCAGGGTATTGGGGTTCCAGGAGATCCCTATGGGCTGCAGCAATTCTTTTGCCACCCATAGGGAGCTCTGACAATTCTTACACAGGCCTGCCACTGCAGCCTGAGTGAAATAACGTCCACGTTATTTCACAGCCATTTTTCACTGCACTTAAGTAACTTATAAGTCACCTATATGTCTAACCTTTACCTGGTAAAGGTTAGGTGCAAAGTTACTTAGTGTGAGGGCACCCTGGCACTAGCCAAGGTGCCCCCACATTGTTCAGAGCCAATTCCCTGAACTTTGTGAGTGCGGGGACACCATTACACGCGTACACTACATATAGGTCACTACCTATATGTAGCTTCACAATGGTAACTCCGAATATGGCCATGTAACATGTCTATGATCATGGAATTACCCCCTCTATGCCATCCTGGCATAGTTGGCACAATCCCATGATCCCAGTGGTCTGTAGCACAGACCCTGGTACTGCCAAACTGCCCTTCCTGGGGTTTCACTGCAGCTGCTGCTGCTGCCAACCCCTCAGACAGGCATCTGCCCTCCTGGGGTCCAGCCAGGCCTGGCCCAGGATGGCAGAACAAAGAACTTCCTCTGAGAGAGGGTGTGACACCCTCTCCCTTTGGAAAATGGTGTGAAGGCAGGGGAGGAGTAGCCTCCCCCAGCCTCTGGAAATGCTTTGTTGGGCACAGATGTGCCCAATTCTGCATAAGCCAGTCTACACCGGTTCAGGGGACCCCTTAGCCCTGCTCTGGCGCGAAACTGGACAAAGGAAAGGGGAGTGACCACTCCCCTGACCTGCACCTCCCCTGGGAGGTGTCCAGAGCTCCTCCAGTGTGCTCCAGACCTCTGCCATCTTGGAAACAGAGGTGCTGCTGGCACACTGGACTGCTCTGAGTGGCCAGTGCCACCAGGTGACGTCAGAGACTCTTGCTGATAGGCTCCTTCAGGTGTTAGTAGCCTATCCTCTCTCCTAGGTAGCCAAACCCTCTTTTCTGGCTATTTAGGGTCTCTGTCTCTGGGGAAACTTTAGATAACGAATGCATGAGCTCAGCCGAGTTCCTCTGCATCTCTCTCTTCACCTTCTGATAAGGAATCGACTGCTGACCGCGCTGGAAGCCTGCAAACCTGCAACATAGTAGCAAAGACGACTACTGCAACTCTGTAACGCTGATCCTGCCGCCTTCTCGACTGTTTTCCTGCTTGTGCATGCTGTGGGGGTAGTCTGCCTCCTCTCTGCACCAGAAGCTCCGAAGAAATCTCCCGTGGGTCGACGGAATCTTCCCCCTGCAACCGCAGGCACCAAAAAGCTGCATTACCGGTCCCTTGGGTCTCCTCTCAGCACGACGAGCGAGGTCCCTCGAATCCAGCGACTCTGTCCAAGTGACCCCCACAGTCCAGTGACTCTTCAGTCCAAGTTTGGTGGAGGTAAGTCCTTGCCTCACCTCGCTGGGCTGCATTGCTGAGAACCGCGACTTTGCAGCTACTCCGGCCCCTGTGCACTTCCGGTGGAAATCCTGTGTGCACAGCCAAGCCTGGGTCCACGGCACTCTAACCTGCATTGCACGACTTTCTAAGTTGGTCTCCGGCGACGTGGGACTCCTTTGTGCAACTTCGGCGAGCACCGTTTCACGCATCCTCGTAGTGCCTGTTTCTGGCACTTCTCCAGGTGCTACCGGCTTCAGAGAGGGTTTCTTGTCTTGCTCGACGTTCCCTCTCTGTGCTGGTCCAATTTGCGACCTCCTGGTCCCTCCTGGGCCTCAGCAGCGTCCAAAAACGCTAACCGCACGATTTGCAGCTAGCAAGGCTTGTTGGCGTTCTTTCGGCGGGAAAACACTTCTGCACGACTCTCCACGGCGAGAGGGATCTGTCCACCAAAGGGGAAGTCTCTAGCCCTTTTCGTTCCTGCAGAAACCTCAGCTTCTTCTGTCCAGTAGAAGCTTCTTTGCACCCACAGCTGGCATTTCCTGGGCATCTGCCCATCTCCGACTTGCTTGTGACTTTTGGACTTGGTCCCCTTGTTCCACAGGTACCCTAGATTGGAAATCCACAGTTGTTGCATTGTCGGTTTGTGTCTTTCCTGCATTATTCCTCTAACACGACTTCTTTGTCCTTAGGGGAACTTTAGTGCACTTTGCACTCACTTTTCAGGGTCTTGGGGAGGGTTATTTTTCTAACTCTCACTATTTTCTAATAGTCCCAGCGACCCTCTACAAGGTCACATAGGTTTGGGGTCCATTCGTGGTTCGCATTCCACTTTTGGAGTATATGGTTTGTGTTGCCCCTATCCCTATGTTTCCCCATTGCATCCTATTGTAACTATACATTGTTTGCACTGTTTTCTAAGACTATACTGCATATTTTTGCTATTGTGTATATATATCTTGTGTATATTTCCTATCCTCTCACTGAGGGTACACTCTAAGATACTTTGGCATATTGTCATAAAAATAAAGTACCTTTATTTTTAGTATAACTGTGTATTGTGTTTTCTTATGATATTGTGCATATGACAGTAAGTGGTACTGTAGTAGCTTCACACGTCTCCTAGTTCAGCCTACGCTGCTCTGCTAAGCTACCATTATCTATCAGCCTAAGCTGCTAGACACCCTATACACTAATAAGGGATAACTGGGCCTGGTGCAAGGTGCAAGTACCCCTTGGTACTCACTACAAGCCAGTCCAGCCTCCTACAGGTAGTGACCTATATGTAGTGCACGCGTGTAATGGTGTCCCCGCACTCACAAAGTTCAGGGAATTGGCTCTGAACAATGTAGGGGCACCTTGGCTAGTGCCAGGGTGCCCTCACACTAAGTAACTTTGCACCTAACCTTTCCCAGGTAAAGGTTAGACATATAGGTGACTTATAAGTTACTTAAGTGCAGTGTAAAATGGCTGTGAAATAACGTGGACGTTATTTCACTCAGGCTGCAGTGGCAGGCCTGTGTAAGAATTGTCAGAGCTCCCTATGGGTGGCAAAAGAAATGCTGCAGCCCATAGGGATCTCCTGGAACCCCAATACCCTGGGTACCTCAGTACCATATACTAGGGAATTATAAGGGTGTTCCAGTAAGCCAATGTAAATTGGTAAAAATAGTCACTAGCCTGTCAGTGACAATTTTGAAAGAAATGAGAGAGCATAACCACTGAGGTTCTGATTAGCAGAGCCTCAGTGAGACAGTTAGTCACTACACAGGTAACACATTCAGGCACACTTATGAGCACTAGCCATGACCTGATGAGTCTTCATTGTCTAAGTGGAAATATCTGGAGAGTCCATCTGCATTGGAGTGGCTACTCCCAGGTCTATGTTCCACTGTATAGTCCATTCCCTGTAGGGATATGGACCACCTCAACAATTTAGGATTTTCACCTTTCATTTGTTTTAGCCAAAGTAGAGGTTTGTGGTCTGTCTGAACAATTAAGTGAGTGCCAAACAGGTATGGCCTCAACTTCTTCAGTGCCCAGACCACAGCAAAGGCCTCCCTCTCAATGGCAGACCAACGCTTTTCTCTAGGGGTCAACATCCTACTAATAAAAGCAACAGGTTGATCCTGGCCGTCAGAATTAAGTTGTGATAGGACTGCCCCTACTCCTAATTCAGATGCATCAGTTTGGACATAGAATTTTTTAGAGTAACAAGGGCTTTTCAGGACAGGTGCAGAGCACATGGCCTGCTTCAGCTCCTCAAAAGCTTTCTGACAGTTTGCTGTCCATAATACCTTTTTAGGCATCTTTTTGGAAGTGAGGTCATTAAGAGGGGCTGCAATGGAGCCATAGTTCTTAATGAACCTCCTGTAATACCCAGTGAGGCCTAGGAAGGCTCTCACCTGAGTTTGAGTGGTAGGGGGAACCCAATCAATAATTGTTTGGATTTTCCCCTGAAGTGGTGCAATCTGTTCCCCACCAACAAGGTGTCCCAGATAAACCACTTTACCCTGCCCTATCTGGCACTTTGAAGCCTTGATAGTGAGGCCTGCCTTTTGCAGAGCCTCCAAAACTTTCCATAGGTGGACCAGGTGATCATCCCAGCTGGAGCTAAAGACAGCTATATCGTCCAAATATGCTGCACTGAAAGCTTCCAGCCCTTGCAGGACTGTGTTCACCAACCTCTGAAAAGTGGCAGGTGCATTTTTCAAACCAAAAGGCATTACAGTAAACTGGTAATGTCCTCCAATGGTTGAAAATGCAGTCTTAGGTTTAGCATCTTCTGACAATTTGATCTGCCAATACCCTGCAGTAAAATCAAAAGTGCTTAGGTACTTGGCAGATGCCAGTGTATCTATGAGCTCATCTGCCCTGGGTATAGGGTGAGCATCAGTTTTGGTTGCCACGTTGAGACCTCTATAGTCTACACAAAACCGCATTTCCTTCTTTCCATCTTTGGAATGGGGTTTTGGTACAAGTACCACAGGAGAAGCCCATGGACTGTCAGAGTGCTCAACCACTCCTAGTTCTAACATTTTCTGGACCTCTTGCTTTATGCAGTCCCTGACATGGTCAGGCTGCCTATAGATCTTACTTTTGACAGGCAAGCTGTCTCCAGTATCTATAGTGTGCTCACACCAAGAAGTGGTACCTGGCACAGTAGAGAAGAGTTCAGAGAATTGATCTAGGAGGTTTATGCAATTGTCTTTCTGCTCAGCAGTAAGACAATCAGCCAAAACTACACCTTCCACCAGAGCATCTTGTTCTGTGGAAGAGAAGAGATCAGGTAGAGGATCACTGTCTTCTTCCTGTCCCTCATCTGTTGCCATGAGCAGGGTGAGATCAGCCCTGTCATAGTAGGGTTTCAGGCGGTTGACATGGAGCACACTGAGGGGACTCCTGGCAGTGCCTAAGTCAACTAAATAAGTGACTTCACCCTTTTTCTCAACAATTGTGTGGGGTCCACTCCATTTATCTTGGAGTGCTCTTGGGGCCACAGGCTCCAAGACCCACACTTTCTGTCCTGGTTGGTACTGCACCAAAACAGCCTTCTGATCATGCCATTGCTTTTGGAGCTCTTGGCTGGCCTGAAGGTTCTTACTGGCCTTTTTCATGTACTCAGCCATCCTTGATCTGAGGCCAAGTAAATAATCCACAATATCCTGCTTAGGAGCTTTTAAAGGTTGTTCCCAACCCTCCTTTACAAGTGTGAGTGGACCCCTAACAGGGTGTCCAAAAAGAAGTTCAAAGGGGCTAAAGCCCACTCCTTTCTGGGGTACCTCCCTGTAGGCAAAAAGGAGGCATGGTAAAAGGATATCCCATCTCCTACGGAGTTTTTCAGGGAGACCCATAATCATGCCTTTGAGAGTTTTATTAAATCTCTCCACCAGTCCATTTGTTTGTGGATGATAGGGTGTAGTGAACTTGTAAGTTACACCACACTCCTTCCACATGGCCTTTAAGTATGCAGACATGAAATTGCTTCCCCTGTCTGATACTACTTCCTTTGGGAAGCCCACCCTAGAAAATATTCACAGGAGGGCCTTTGCCACTGCAGGTGCTGTAGTGGTCCTTAAAGGGATTGCTTCAGGGCATCTTGTGGCATGGTCCACTACCACCAAGATAAACCTATTGCCTGAAGCAGTAGGAGGGTCAAGGGGGCCAACTATGTCAACCCCTACCCTTTCAAAGGGAACCCCAACCACAGGCAGTGGAATAAGGGGTGCCTTTGGAGTGCCACCTGTCTTGCCACTGGCTTGACAGGTTTCACAGAACTTACAAAATTCATTTGTGTCCTCAGACATTCTAGGCCAATGAAACAGGGGAACAAGCCTGTCCCAAGTTTTCATTTGTCCTAGATGCCCAGCTAGGGGAATGTCATGTGCCAGGGTTAGGAGGAACTTTCTGTACTCCTGAAGAATCACTAATCTCCTGGCAGCTCCAGGTTTAGGATCCCTATGCTCAGTGTACAAGAGGTTGTCCTCCCAGTAAACTCTGTGAGAGTCACTGACATCCCCATTAGCTTGTTTGACAGCTTGCTGTCTGAGACCCTCTAATGTGGGAGAGGTTTGCTGTGCCACACTCAGCTCCTCTCTGGCAGGCCCCCCTTCACCCAAAAGCTCAGCAGTGTCTGCTTCCAGCTCCTCTGGTGTAGGTTCTGCACAGGGAGGGAATTCTTCTTCCTCAGAAGTTGAATCCACTGTAGAGGGAGGGATAGTAGGAAGTGGTTTGCTTCTACTAGCCCTAGCTTTAGGGAGCACTTGGTCCATTGTTCCAGGATCCAAGCTTCCCTGTCCTTTTTGCTTTTTGGCCTGAGCCCTTGTCAAAACAAAAATATGCCCTGGGATGCCCAACATTGCTGCATGGGCCTCCAACTCCACATCTGTCCAAGCTGATGTCTCCAAATCATTTCCTAGTAGACAGTCTACAGGTAAATCTGTGGCTACCACAACTTTCTTTGGACCAGTGACCCCCCCCCAGTTGAGATTAACAACAGCCATGGGGTGGCTAAGTGTGTTGTTGTGAGCATCGGTTACTTGGTACTGGTGACCAAGTAGGTGTTGTTCAGGGTGGACCAGTTTCTCTATGACCATAGTCACACTGGCACCAGTGTCCCTGTAGGCCTGAACCTCAACAACATTTATTAGGGGTAGCTGCTTGTACTTATCCATATTAAGGGGACAAGCAACTAAGGTGGCTAAATCAATAGCCCCTTCAGAGACTAACACAGCCTCTGTGGCCTCCCTAACAAGGCCAACCCCAACTAAGTTACCAATAGTGAGCCCAGCTACTCCCTTGGATTGGCTATTAGTAGGTTTGCTCCCACCACCACTGCTATTAGTAGGGACACTAGGGGTAGCAGTAGGGGTTGTAGTGGTAGGAGCATTGGTGCTTTTCTTTGGACAACTGGGATCTGTTGTCCAATGGCCTTTTATTTAACATAAATAGCACCATGGTTTCTTTTCCTTGTTCTGATTAAAAGAGGATTTGGGCCCTCCACCCCCACCAGAGTGTTTTTGTGGGCCTGATGAAGACTCATTTTTAGATTTGTCCCCACCCTTGTCAGAAGACTTACCATCCTTCTTTTTGTTGCCATCTTTGTCACCCCCTGTATGAACTTTTCTGTTCACCCTTGTTCTGACCCATTTGTCTGCCTTCTTTCCCAATTCTTGGGGAGAGGTCAGATCAGAGTCCACCAAGTACTGGTGCAACAAATCAGACACACAATTATTAAGAATATGCTCTCTCAGGATCAAGTTATACAGGCTGTCATAATCAGTAACTTTACTGCCATGTAACCACCCCTCCAAGGCCTTCACTGAATGGTCAATGAAATCAACCCAGTCTTGTGAAGACTCCTTTTTGGTCTCTCTGAACTTTATCCTGTATTGTTCAGTGGTTAAGCCATAACCATCCAGGAGTGCATTCTTAAGAACTTGGAAATTATTAGCATCATTTTCTTTCACAGTAAGGAGCCTATCCCTACCTTTTCCACTAAATGATAGCCATAGGATAGCAGCCCACTGCCTTTGAGGGACATCCTGTACAACACAGGCCCTCTCAAGTGCAGCAAACCACTTGTTAATGTCATCCCCCTCCTTATAAGGGGGAACTATCTTGTGCAGATTCCTGGAATCATGCTCTTTTGCAGGATGACTATGGGGAATACTGCTGCTGCCACCATGGGTTTCTAAACCCAACTTCTGTCTTTCCTTCTCTAGTTCAAAAGACTGTCTATCCAAATCCAGCTGTTGCTTTTTAAGCTTCAGTCTGGTTTGTTCCACCCTCAACTTATTGAGTTCCCTCTCTAACATTCTGTCATCAGGGTTGGTGGGAGGGACATTCCTAGATACAGAGGTATGATGGGAATGAACAGAAGGAGACCTGTCCCTTACAGAAGCCACCCTAACAGCTTGGCTAACAGAAACATTACTACCAGTATGGTGAGAATAAATGCTTTTGCTATGATGTGAGACAACACTATTTGTATGGTGTGGCTCATCATCATTACCAACTATGCTAGACTGTCTAGTAATGGGCAGGCTAGGAAGTTTCTTTCCTGAATCTTTTCCTGGGGAGTCCCTGAATCAGATAGGGAACTATTAGGTACTTTTTCAACAGATGGGGCACCTATAGCCTTATCTTGTTCTCTAAGCATGTTAAGTAACAGTTCCAAGGAAGGATTCTTCCCTACACTCAAACCTCTCTCTATGCAGAGACTCCTTGCTCCTTTCCAGCTAAGGTGATCATATGCAAGTTTGGACAGATCAACATTTTGGCCTGTGCCAGACATTTTTAGAGAGAGTTAAAGTGATAGAAAAAGAGAAAAAAGTTTTCAGAACTTTTTAGAAAGACAGAAAAAAACTTTTTAACTTTTAAGAACTTTTTGAAAGTTTAGAAGTACTTTTCAGCACTTAGAAAAGAGTGAAAAGAGGAAATGCAAAACTTTTTGGCTATGTGTATATACACTGACCTTGTTTTGTACATTTTTCTCTTATGAAAAGTACAATGACAAGAGTGGTAAGTAGTCTCAAAGCACTTATCCCACCGCTGCACAACCAATGTAGGAGGCTGGACTGGCTTGTAGTGAGTACCAAGGGGTACTTGCACCTTGCACCAGGCCCAGTTATCCCTTATTAGTGTATAGGATGTCTAGCAGCTTAGGCTGATAGATAATGGTAGCTTAGCAGAGCAGCTTAGGCTGAACTAGGAGACGTGTGAAGCTACTACAGTACCACTCAGTGTCATATGCACAATATCATAAGAAAACACAATACACAGTTATACTAAAAATAAAGGTACTTTATTTTTATGACAATGTGCCAAAGTATCTTAGAGTGTACCCTCAGTGAGAGGATAGGAAATATACACAAGATATATATACACAATAGCAAAAATATGCAGTATATTCTTAGAAAACAGTGCAAACAATGTATAGTTACAATAGGATGCAATGGGGAAACATAGGGATAGGGGCAACACAAACCATATACTCCAAAAGTGGAATGCGAACCACGAATGGACCCCAAACCTATGTGATCTTGTAGAGGGTCGCTGGGACTATTAGAAAATAGTGAGAGTTAGAAAAATAACCCTCCCCAAGACCCTGAAAAGTGAGTGCAAAGTGCACTAAAGTTCCCCTAAGGACAAAGAAGTCGTGTTAGAGGAATAATGCAGGAAAGACACAAACCAACAATGCAACAACTGTGGATTTCCAATCTAGGGTACCTGTGGAACAAGGGGACCAAGTCCAAAAGTCACAAGCACGTCGGAGATGGGCATATGCCCAGGAAATGCCAGCTGTGGATGCAAAGAAGCTTCTACTGGACAGAAGAAGCTGAGGTTTCTGCAGGAACGAAAAGGGCTAGAGACTTCCCCTTTGGTGGACGGATCCCTCTCGCCGTGGAGAGTCGTGCAAAAGTGTTTTCCCGCCGAAAGAACGCCAACAAGCCTTGCTAGCTGTAAATTGTGCAGTTAGCGTTTTTGGACGCTGCTGCGGCCCAGGAGGGACCAGAAGGTCGCATATTGGACCAGGAGGTAGAGGGGTCGTCGAGCAAGACAAGGAGCCCTCTTAGCAGCAGGTACCACCCGGAGAAGTGCCAGAAACAGGCACTACGAGGATGCGTGAAACGGTGCTCACCCGAAGTTACACAAAGGAGTCCCACGTCGCCGGAGACCAACTTAGAAAGTCGTGCAATGCAGGTTAGAGTGCCGTGGACCCAGGCTTGGCTGTGCACAAAGGATTTCCGCCGGAAGTGCACAGGGGCCGGAGTAGCTGCAAAAGTCGCGGTTCCCAGCAATGCAGTCTAGCGAGGTGAGGCAAGGACTTACCTCCACCAAACTTGGACTGAAGAGTCACTGGCCTGTGGGGGTCACTTGGACAGAGTCGCTGGATTCGAGGGACCTCGCTCGTCGTGCTGAGAGGAGACCCAAGGGACCAGTAATGCAGCTTTTTGGTGCCTGCGGTTGCAGGGGGAAGATTCCGTCGACCCACGGGAGATTTCTTCGGAGCTTCTGGTGCAGAGAGGAGGCAGACTACCCCCACAGCATGCACAAGCAGGAAAACAGTCGAGAAGGCGGCAGGATCAGCGTTACAGAGTTGCAGTAGTCGTCTTTGCTACTATGTTGCAGGTTTGCAGGCTTCCAGCGCGGTCAGCAGTCGATTCCTTGGCAGAAGGTGAAGAGAGAGATGCAGAGGAACTCGGATGAGCTCTTGCATTCGTTATCTAAAGTTTCCCCAGAGACAGAGACCCTAAATAGCCAGAAAAGAGGGTTTGGCTACCTAGGAGAGAGGATAGGCTACTAACACCTGAAGGAGCCTATCAGAAGGAGTCTCTGACGTCACCTGGTGGCACTGGCCACTCAGAGCAGTCCAGTGTGCCAGCAGCACCTCTGTTTCCAAGATGGCAGAGGTCTGGAGCACACTGGAGGAGCTCTGGACACCTCCCAGGGGAGGTGCAGGTCAGGGGAGTGGTCACTCCCCTTTCCTTTGTCCAGTTTCGCGCCAGAGCAGGGCTAAGGGGTCCCCTGAACCGGTGTAGACTGGCTTATGCAGAATTGGGCACATCTGTGCCCAACAAAGCATTTCCAGAGGCTGGGGGAGGCTACTCCTCCCCTGCCTTCACACCATTTTCCAAAGGGAGAGGGTGTAACACCCTCTCTCAGAGGAAGTCCTTTGTTCTGCCATCCTGGGCCAGGCCTGGCTGGACCCCAGGAGGGCAGATGCCTGTCTGAGGGGTTGGCAGCAGCAGCAGCTGCAGTGAAACCCCAGGAAGGGCAGTTTGGCAGTACCAGGGTCTGTGCTACAGACCACTGGGATCATGGGATTGTGCCAACTATGCCAGGATGGCATAGAGGGGGCAATTCCATGATCATAGACATGTTACATGGCCATATTCAGAGTTACCATTGTGAAGCTACATATATGTAGTGACCTATATGTAGTGCACACGTGTAATGGTGTCCCCGCACTCACAAAGTTCAGGGAATTGGCTCTGAACAAAGTGGGGGCACCTTGGCTAGTGCCAGGGTGCCCTCACACTAAGTAACTTTGCACCTAACCTTTACCAGGTAAAGGTTAGACATATAGGTGACTTATAAGTTACTTAAGTGCAGTGTAAAATGGCTGTGAAATAACGTGGACGTTATTTCACTCAGGCTGCAGTGGCAGGCCTGTGTAAGAATTGTCAGAGCTCCCTATGGGTGGCAAAAGAAATGCTGCAGCCCATAGGGATCTCCTGGAACCCCAATACCCTGGGTACCTCAGTACCATATACTAGGGAATTATAAGGGTGTTCCAGTAAGCCAATGTAAATTGGTAAAAATAGTCACTAGCCTGTCAGTGACAATTTTGAAAGAAATGAGAGAGCATAACCACTGAGGTTCTGATTAGCAGAGCCTCAGTGAGACAGTTAGTCACTACACAGGTAACACATTCAGGCACACTTATGAGCACTGGGGCCCTGGTGAACAGGGTCCCAGTGACACATACAACTAAAACAACATATATACAGTGAAAAATGGGGGTAACATGCCAGGCAAGATGGTACTTTCCTACAGCCCTCAGCTCCACAAGTTTGATATGAAGCCAGGACTCAGTCAGAGACCAGAGACGTCTGACCTCTGCCTCTCCCAGGTGAAAGACCCATCCCAGAAGCAATGCACTGGTCACCACTGTCAGTTTTTGGTGGGAGTGGGGTCTACTGCTGACCTAATCACGGTCCAAAAACAACTACTGCAGATCTTCTGCAGTCTTCTCTGAGATCAGGACATGGTCAGAGAGGTCCTCTTGATGTTGGACCCACTGGCACTTCGCATCCCACTGCAGAGCCTGGCATGCACTAGTAGCAGGCCATCAGATCCATCAACCTCAGCATCAACCTCATTGAAATTCAGGACAGAGGCTGAAAGATCGGGATCATAGCCTGAACGGCCTGGTCTATCGTCCCTAGAGGAAAGGCGTGAAACTGAACCATGTCCAGAATGGCTCTGATGAAGGGGAATGTCTAAGACGGAGTCAAGTGAGACGCTGGCGCACTGATAGTGAACCCCAAAGATGACAGGAGGTTTGCCGTATTCTAGAGATGGTTGATGACCACCTGGGGCAAACTCACCTTCACTAACCAGTCATCAAGGTAGGGGAAGACTGGCACCTCTAACCTCTCAAGGTTTGCTGCCACCACTGCCATTGCTTTCCTGAGAACCTGATGGGTGTTGGAGAAACCAAAGGGGAGCACAGTGAACTGAAAATGCTCCTCTTCCACCACAAACCGCAGGTAGTGCAATGAGCTGGGAGAACGGAATATGTGACTAGGGCCCTCATTACAACCTCGGCAGTCTTTTCAAAAGACCGCC
Organism: Pleurodeles waltl; assembly: GCF_031143425.1. Classification (NCBI taxonomy): domain Eukaryota; kingdom Metazoa; phylum Chordata; class Amphibia; order Caudata; family Salamandridae; genus Pleurodeles; species Pleurodeles waltl. The sequence continues at coordinate 143,907,510 of NC_090446.1, read as the reverse complement.
AAGGCTGCGGGAGCCAGAATACCGCCAGTGCTGGCGGTATTTCTGGCTCCCTATTACGTCATTTCCGCTGGGCCAGCGGACGGTAACAGTGTTAGCATCCGCTGGCCCGCTGGCCCGCTGGGAAAGTCACATCAACATTGCTGCCGGCTCGTAATAGAGCCGGCGGCAATGCTGATGTGCAGCGGGTGCAGTAGCACCCATCGTACATTTCACTGCCGGGAATTCAGGCAGTGAAATGCGCGACGGGCCTATGCCTGGGGGGCCCTGCACTGCCCATGCTAAGTGCATGGGCAGTGCAGGTGCCCCCAGGGGCACCCCAAGTCCCCCTTACCGCTAGCCTTTCCATGGTCAGGCTGGCGGTCGGGGACTCATAATCCCCAGGGCAGCAGTGCTTGCACCGCTGCCCTGGAGATTATGACTGCCAGGCAGAAGCCTGGTGGTATAGTGGAGGGGTCGGCGGTATGGCTGTGGCTATTCCGCCACGGTCATAATATCTGGCGGAACACCGCCAGCCTGTTGGCGGTGTTACCATCAACTTACCGACGGCGACCAGGGTCATAATGAGGCCCTAGATGTCCTACTGGTCCAACACCACGATCCAGTCTCCATGGTCTCAGGCAGACAACACCTGGGCCAGGGTGCGCATTTTGAACTTCTCAATGAAGGCGAAGATCTCCATCCTTTTTAGGAATGAGAAAATAGAGGAAATCCCTTACTCCAGCACCTTAACTGGGGGAGGCACCTATCACCGTTACCAACCTGAAGGCTCCAACTGACTGCTCTAAAAGATTAGGACTTTTGCAAGATCTTAAAAAAAACTATTACCCACTACATAGCGAAATCAGTAACACAGCCTCCACTTGCCTTACTGAGTGGGAAGCATTCAAAACAGTGGTCCAAGGGCATCGTATCTACACCCTTAAGGGGGTGCGGAGCATGATCAACTGGGAACTGACCCAGATAGAGCATTCTTTACATGGCCTACAACAAGCTGCGGTGGTGAACGAGCAAGCTAGAGGAGATCTACTAGATGTACGCAAGCGCCATGCCTAGTTGATTGTATCCTTGTGCTGCGTAGTCTATAAGGCATAGCATGCAAAAGTGCATATTGAAGAGGATAAATCAGGGGACTTGCTCGCCTAGTTAATTCATCAGGATTCTGTCATCACCCTCACAATTGCCATCTGCCTTTTCCCGAACGTAATAGTGTACTCCCAAGACGCAATACACACAGCATTTTACACCCATTTTTGAGACCGATGAACCGCTTGCGAAAGCCACACACCGAGGACTTTTTCCACCCAATTACCCTGCCAATTTTACTAGCCAAACACAGGGAAACCCTAAACTGTCCAATTAAAGATCAAGAAATGCACAGGACCATAGAATTTTATAAAACTTACAAGGATCTACTGACCTGGAAACTGGCGGAGGTGTAAAATTACATCCCTGATGCAGGTGAATTACCAGAATTCATGCAAGAAGCCCATTTGGCCTTTCTTCCTAATTTGGAGTGATCCACTCAACTAAAAGATCCTCAGCAAGTTACTGGTGGTGACATCGCTGAAGGTAAAGACTGCCCTGGTCCTCCGGAATGGAAAGTTTTTTTCCCCTGTAGATCCACCTCCATTATTATCCATAGGCTCTATTCAGCTTGTTTGACTATGGACTTAGAGAAGCACTTTAATACACTGAATTGGGAGTATATGCTTACAGCACTGTGCGGGGTAGGGGTGAGGGAGGGATTGGGGAGAGGTGGGGGCAAAATCATCAGGCTAATTAGGCTCTTCTACACCAGGCCGACTGCGTGAGAGAAGTTAGGTTGAATTATATCTGATGTTCTCCTGGTGGACTGCGGCACACGCTAGGAATGTCCGCTCTAGCCGCTGATATTCGCATCTGGCACACCGTCTCTGTCAGTTGGGGAGATACTGGAGTATCCCAATCAGAAGATAGACACTGTGAGAAAGTAGCCTCTTTCTTGCATGGTTACCCCCATTTTTGCCTGTTTGTCAGTGTCTGTCAGTGTGTTTTTACTGTGGTGCTTATGCCCGCTCTGATTCCAAATTTGTACTTACATACTGGTAACGGTTATATCTCGAAACCACAAGTGCTTAAAGCACCCATGGCTCAACAACCAGTTCGGAACAACGAACTCGGTATCACTAATACCTTTACCACGAATGCCTTTACAACGATTTTTCGTTGTAAACGCATTCCTGGTGAAGGCATTAGTGATCAGCATGCACGGTTCCAGCATGCGTCCCCCCTAGCCCCCACCCCCAACAATTACCGCAACACCCCACCCCCACAACCACCACAACCCCCACCCCCTCCCCTAAAACCTAAACCACCCCAACCCACCCCTTAAACCTAAACCCTGATCCCCCGCAAACCCTAATCACCCCACGCCCCTCACCCACCCCCAAAAACTAAAAATACCCAGAGTCCCCACCCTGCCCCTAAAACCAAAGCACCCCAACCCACCCCTAAAATCTAAACCCTGCCCCCACCCCCCCTAATCACCCGAGCCCCCAACCTCACCCCCAAAAACTAAAAATACCCTGAGTCCCCACCCCTGCCCCTAAAACCTAAACACCCCAACCCCCCTAAAACCTAAACCCTGACCCCCTCGCCCCAAACCCTAATCACCCCGAGCCCCCCGCCCCACCCCATCCCCCCCTAAAAAAAACAGCCCCAGTCCCAGCCCAACTTACCTCCTCCTTCACTGCGTCGACTCCGACTCCCTTCTTCTGTGCCTTAACCACGCATGTACGTGGTTCAGACATGCATGAATAAGGTACGAAAACCAGGAAGTCGTGGAAAACGAAACCGTTGTTTCGCTTTTGTTTTCCATGACTTCATGGTTTTGGAGTCATTGTTCTGTGTGTTTCCCACTTGTAACCCAGTTTTCCACTCCAAATTGATATACTGGACCCCCCCTTATAAGTCCCTAGTATATGGTACATAGGGCATTGGGGTTCCAGGAGATCCTTATGCGCTGCAGCATTTCTTTTGCCACCCATAAGGAGCTCATACGAACACTTCTTCAGGACTGCCATTGCAGCCTGAGTGAAATAGTGTAAGCACTATTTCACAGTCATTTTTCACTGCGCCAGGTCACTTATAAGTCACCTATAAGTCTAACCTTCAGATGCTGAAGGTTAGGTGCATAGTACCTGTGTGTGAGGGCACCCCTGCACTAGCAGAGGTGCCCCCAGGTCATCCAGGCTCATTTTTCCAGACTCCCTGAATGCGGGGACGCCATTATAAGTGTGCACCACATAAAGGTCAATACATATATGTAGCTTCACAATGGTAACCCCGAATATGGCCATGTGAGGTGTCTAACAACTGGGAATTGTACCCCAATACTGATTCCAGTATTGGTTGCACAATCCCATGCATCCTGGTGGCTCCCCCATGGACCCCCAGTACTGCCATACCTCTTCTAAGGTTTTCTCTGCAGCCACAGCTGCTACTATTTCACAGGCAGGCTTCTGCCCTCCTGGGGCTTGAGCAGCTCAATCCCAGGAAGGCAGAACAATGCATTTCCCTTAGGAGAGGGGTGTTACCCCTTCTCTCTTTGGAAATAGGCGCTACAGGCATGGGAGGGATATCCTCCCAGAGCCTCTGGAAATGCTTTGAAGGGCACAGAAGGGGCCCTCCTTGCATAATCCAGTCTACACCGGTTCAGGGACCGCCATTCCCTGCTGTGGCACGAAACTGGACAAAGGTAAGCGGAGTGACCACTCCCCTCTCCATCACCACCCCAGGGGTGGTGCCCAGAGCTTCTCCAGAATGTCCCTGGGTTCCGTCATCTTGTTTTCAGGATGGGCGGGGAACTCTGGGAGCATCTGAGTGGCCAGTGCCAGCAGGTGATGTCAGAGACCCATCCTAATAGGTGCTTACCTGGTTAGGTGACCAATCTTCCTCTCAGCGCTATTTAGGATCTCTTCTCTGGGTGCTTCCTCAGATTCGGATTGCAAGACTCCAGCCAGACTCCTCTGCATCCTTTGCTTCACCTTCTACCATCAGATCAACTGCAGAACTTCTCCAGGAACTCCACAACTTGCAATAAAGTATCCAAGATGGCTACTGCAACTCTGGAACTCCAGCTCCTGCCAGCAACTGCAACCGTTTCCAGGTAGTGCACCTTCCAAGGACTGCTTGTCTTCATCCAGGGACCGAAGTAATCTCCCGTGGAAAGATGGAGTCACTTCCCTGCTTCAGCAGGCACATCTCTGCAGACGATGACCGGTACTCTGGGTCCCCTCTCCTGGCGACGAGCGTGGATCCTGGAACACAAATGGTGGACTGAAGCAACCCTGACTGTCCAAAGGTCCAACTGTTCAAATTTGGTGGAGGTAAGAGCTTGCCTCCCCGTGCCAGACAGCACCCCTGTGCACCGCGTGTTTTGCAGCTCCTAGGGCTTCTGTGCGCTTCTCCAAGGAATCCTTTCTGCACAGCCTAGCCCAGGGATCCTGCGACGCTTAGCTCCCTGAGTTGTTCTCTGGCGGCGTGGGTCCCCTTTGCTTAGTGATGCGACAACCGTGGTTTTCAACTTCTTTGTCCCCGTGTCCTGGGACCCCTATGGGTGCTGCCTGATCTTCTGAGTGCTCTCTGAAGTGCTGAGAGCCCCTTCTGTCTCCTCAGTCCGAGTTGAGACCTCCAGGTCCCTCCTGGGCACGGGCAGCACCTATTCCCACTAAATGCGTCTCTTGCGTGAGCCAAGGCTTGTTGGCGGAATCCAATGACGAAAAACAGCCTGCATTCATCTACTTGACGTGGGACATCTCTTGCGCCACGCAGGAACCCGCAGCTGTCTTCTTTGGTGCATCTCTGACTTTTTCTTCCAACCGGAGGTTTCACTTTTGCACCTTCATCCGGGTTAGCAGGGGCTCCTGGTCTTCTTGGACTCTTCAGCTGTTCTTGGACTTGATCTCCTCTCTCCGCAGGTCTTCAGGTCCAGTAATCCATTGCTGATGTCTTTCAGCCTTGCTTGGTTTTTGCATTATTCTTTATCACGACTTCTAGTGTCTTCTGAGGAAACTTGCTGTACTTTACTCCTGTTTTCCTGGGCACTGGGGTGGGGTACTTTACTTACTTTTGGTGTTTTCTTACACTCCCAGCGCCCCTCTACACACTATTCTTGCCTAGGTGAGAAACCAGCATTTGCCTTCCACTATTTCAGTAGTGAGTGAGTGAGGGAATCTTTATTAGCATGATTAATTGAAACCTTTGCAATAACACAATACATAAAAATTATTACCACAGCTACAAAGCATAAAATTACAATGCATCTTTAAAAGCCGTAACCTTCTCGACATTTATGATCACGCCTTTACCTGAAGCTCTCTTAGTCTAAAATAAGTTTAAATCACAGAGTGTGGTGCATGTTGAAAAGTGCTATGTGACATGAAGGTCATCTGTAAAAACTTTAGAATGCAGACTCCTTCAGGAACATGTTTGTAATGCAGTACCTAAAATTCAGTGAGTCTACTAAGATTATGAATCAAGGTTCACTGCAAAATGCATGTTAAAAGTTGTTGAGTGGCTGGAAGTTGCTGTGTGTATGAATTTTAGGGTGCCTACCGGGCACGGGTGCAAATTATTTCTTGCGTGAATGCTGAACCTTATTTACCTACAAATAACTGTGATAAACATACAGAAAAGTGTCAAATGAAAAAATATATGGCAATATATATAAAAATTGGAGTGCAAGTGCCCTGCAAAGCAGTATCCGCCTCTTTCTCAGCACCTCCCCTTACTACAGTGACCATATACAGTGACCAGATGTTCAGACACTACTTCCAGTCCCATGAGTAAATGCTAGTACAATGAGCAGTTGACCTCCTTGTAACCGATCGGGGTCAGCATTTAGGGGGATGTGTCAGTCACTTCATTAGTAACGTAGCTTTAGGTGCTGCCACCCCCTTTTTGATTTCTGAGCATTGGTGGGCATATGCTAGCAATATAATTTTCCTCATAATGGTGAAAAATGTCCCAAAGCGGGCCAGCTCCATGGGATTCTCAGCCGTAAATATGTATTTAACAGCTTCTTTACATGTCCGTAGGCCGTGTTTCAAGAAAATGGGTTTTAAAAGTCGACGTCTCTCTGAGGCTAATCTGGGACAACAGCATATTAAGTGAGTAATAGATTCAATATGATAGTTACATGGAGAACACTGCTGCGAGTGACCCCTCTTTGACTTCCAACTACATCTGAATTCCCAGGCAAGTAGTGTTAGGAGCCGCATATGTAAAATGCTATGAAATGTTTGTGCTCCCAGGGCTGCTTTCATATACAGCTGAAGGTTGGCAGAGCTATACGACTCGGCTAAGCCCTCAACCCCACTAATTTCACTGATTATGGCCATATAATGTTCTCTGGAGATTTGCGTGCCATGTTCTTTCAATATCTTTTTCAGGTGGACCTTCGATATTCGGGGATCCAGTGAATTTGTGGGGAGTAGGTCAAAAAATTCCTCGGCTTGCCTGAGGTAGATGGCCCAGCTACAAGAAGCATCTTCAAAGATTACTTTCAACGAGCTCCTCAGATTATCGGTCTTGGCCCTGGAGACCTCATAAAATAACTTAATTATATCCTTTTTGCAATTTGTATCCATGCATGTTAAGTTAAATTCTAAGTGGATCCCTGCATGTTTAGTGAATTTGGGGATTTGAAAAATCCTTTTATACGCTCTCATTTGGCATTTCTCCGGGATTTTAGTTATCCTGCCAGGATATGCTAAGTGGCCATAGGTAATCGTGGGTAAAAGTTGTGATTTTATGACTCTCCTGATTGGTTCTGTTGTAGGTGATTGAAGCCGGAGAAGGAGTTTAGCTAAAGCGTAGGTGGTTCTCTCTGCCTTAATTCTCAGTGCTGTTACCTGGTGAGCTATTTAACCGGCGCTAGATAGCCACACTACAAGGTACTAGTACTTTTCTTCCGTATCTATTCGCAATGCGCCAACCTTCCACGCTCTTGGATATCTATGTGACTGACGTCCGAAAACAAGAACTTTGTGGTTTTCCTGCATTAACCTTCAGTGCACTTTTTTCATTGTAATCATGCAAGATGGCTAAGCTCCTTTTTAAGCCTAATTGATGCTGGGCGAGCAGGACTAAATCGTCCGCATATTGGATTATGGGAAGCACTGTCTTTCCCAGTTTCAGGGGAAATTTATTTATTCTAAGTAGGACCTTACCAAGGTCAGCCGTGTACAGGTTGAAGAGAGTTGGAGCAATGACACATCCTTGTTTTAGGTCACATCCGTAGGTGAGATCTTAACTCTCACCCATGTGTCAGAATAAAGAGCCATTATAGCTGCTAATAGGTTCCCTGGTATACCCCAGGTAGCTAGCGTCTACCAGAGTGGATGGTGTTCTACGCCATCAAAAGCGGCACTGTAATCAATGAAACATGCAAAGGGAGGTTGAGCAGCTGGTTTCAAGGTTTTATCTAGAGTGGATGAGCTTAGCCTGAATCCTGTTTGGTAAGGTGGAATAATATTATTTTCTGTGATCCAGTGCTCCAGTTCTCAAAGCAGGACCCTTGTATAGGCCTTGCCATCCACATCCAGTAGAGCTATTAATCTATAGTTTCCCGGGAGAGTGGAATTTCCCTTTTTAAAGACTAGATGCAATATTGAGCCTTTCCAGGCTCCTGGGATGCCAGATTGGTGTAAGCAGTAGTTAAAAAGGGTGGTCAGGGGGGCGGCCCGGAATTCTTGGTCATCTTTAAATATGTTTCGGGAAGACCATTTGGGCCTGGGGCTCCGTCTCCCCTGATGCTCCTGAGGACCATTTTAGACGATTTGACTGTAACCATTAGTGTGGTGTGTACGGAGATGACTCCTTGGCATGGTTGCCCCCTAACTTTTTGCCCTCGCTGTGCTAAGTATTGATTGAAAGTGTGCTGGGACCCTGCTAACCAGGCCCCAGTCCAGTGTTCTTTCCCTAAAACTGTACCTTTGTCTCCACAATTGGCACAACCACGGCACTCAGATAAGTCCCTTGTAACTGGTACCCCTGGTACCAAGGGCCCTGATGCCAGGGAAGGTCTCTAAGGGCTGCAGTATGTCTTATGCCACCTTGGGGACCCCTCACTCAGCACATGCACACTGCCTCACAGCTTGTGTGTGCTGGTGGGGAGAAAATGACTAAGTGACTTAGAGTGCCATGCCAACGTCACACTGCCTATGGCATTGGTAAGCCACCCCTCTAGCAGGCCTTACAGCCCTAAGGCAGGGTGCACTATATCACAGGTGAGGGCATATGTGCATGAGAACTATGCCCCTACAGTGTCTAAGCAAAACCTTAGACATTGTAAGTGCAGGGTAGCCATAAGAGTATATGGTCTGGGAGTTTGTCAATCACAAACTACACTGTTCCATAATGGCTACACTCAGCACAATAAATGCACACTGATGTCAGTGTGCAATTTATTGTAACATACACCCAGAGGGCATCTTAGAGATGCCCCCTGAATACCAATCTGACTTGTAGTGTAGGCTGACCAGTTTCTGCCAGCCTGCTACACACCAGGCATGTTGCTGTTCACATGGGAAGAGTGCCTTTGTCACTCTGTGGACAGGAACAAAGCCTGTACTGGGTGGAGGTGCTTCACACCTCCCCCTGCAGGAACTGTAACACCTGGCGGTGAGCCCCAAAGGCTCACCCCTTTTGTTATAGTGCCCCAGGGCATCCCAGCTAGTGGAGATGCCCGCCCCTCTGGCCACTGCCCCCACTTTTGGCGGCAAGGCTGGAGGAGATAATGAGAAAAACAAGGAGGAGTAACCCACCAGTCAATAGCTTATTGCCATCTTTACAAAGACTGTATATGATATTGCTTTTATTCAAAGTTCCTAAAGTATCTAAGTGAAGTACCTTGCATTTAAAGTGTTTACTGCAAATCTTGAACCTGTGGAAAATATATTTTTCAATATAAAAACCTATTGGCCTGGAGTAAGTCTTGAGTGTGTGTTCCTCATTTATTGCCTGTGTGTGTACAACAAATGCTTAACACTACCCTCTGATAAGCCTACTGCTCGACCACACTACCACAAAGTAGAGCATTAGAATGATCTAATTTTGCCACTATTTTACCTCTAAGGGGAACCCTTGGACTCTGTGTACACTATTTCTTACTTTGAAATAGTATATACAGAGCCAACTTCCTACATTGGTGGATCAGCGGTGGAGTCTAAGACTTTGCATTTGCTGGACTACTCAGCCAATACCTGATCACACGACTAAATTCCAAAAATTGTCATTAGAAACTGATTTTTGCAATTTAAGCTATTTTTCTAAATCTTTAAAAGTCCTGCTAGGGCCATGTGTATGTCCCTGTTAGCATTTCTTTTTAGAGTTTAAAAGTTTGTATAAGTTTGGATTAAGTTCTAGAAATATGTACAATCAAAAAGAGGGCGCGGTAGTGAGTGACTGGCGCTCCAATTTCAAAATATTTTGACCTTATATAAATATAATACCACGGTGCACAAAACTCAGGTGTCCACCCTCCAAAATCACCTAAAAGATACACCCACTGGGATATCTAACAATACATTAAAGAGTAATGGCACACATGAAGTATTTAAATTTAATACATCAAAAACAAAAATCTTTAAATCAATGCCTATCTAACAACCATCTTATCTATACAGCACAAAACACCATAGTACTCATGTAAGTTCCTTAAACTTATATATCCATTCTCTAAATTAGTGTCCGAATCAATTTTTCAAATTCACAATAATATAATTAGTTCAATTGTCCCATTCATATAACCATCAAATCCAACTTGCTTGTACGTCGTCAACACGTGTTTCATCCGGGGGCGTACCCCTGGGATTTCCTCAGGACTTTCTTGTCATTAGAGTTTCATCACACAATCCCTAAAACAATGTTATCATGTATTATAAAACAATTCAAACTAAACCATATCCATTACTGTGCCAATATAATCGTGTAACTACCAAGTAACCAGGTGAGAACCATGCATTTTACTATAACTAAGTGTTACCCCTTCACGTAAGCCTAAGTGACGAATTTATTTAATTTTAATTTTAATAATAACCCCCTACATATGTGAATTTTATACTCATTACAGTTAAACATTCATGTTAAAACAGATAAGTGCAGCCATCTTGTGAATTAAATCACTGTGACACGTATTAAAGAAAGTGTTAATATCACTCCGTATTATCTAAAAGAGAGACCTCCCTGTGCTACCTTAAATCCCCTTAGGTTTGAGAGATATCCCTGTTATTTCACATAATCTTGACTTACTCATTTCGTGGTTACTTGTTCTTTTAATGCTGTCATAGTATCTTTCGTGTTTCCAAGAATGAAATCTAATTTTTTTATAGAACAGATTAATACATGCATCACTATTTCCTCAAATTTACATTATTTACATAGCACATTATAGTATTAGTTTTAATTTTAATTTTAATTTTAATTTCAATTTTAAGCCTCCGGGAGCTTACCATTTCCTTGTTCCCTCGATTGAATTTTAAATCGTCTCTCCACGTATTTTCCTATCAGTCATATCTATTATGGAATGACAACCGATTAATTATTTGCCCCGAAATAGTCTGTCCGACCCAGGATTGAGCTATATCTAATTTCCTCCTTACCTTTAAGCCGATTCCAAATAATAGCGATTAAGGTCACATATTTTCTACACATATTTTCCCCACTTATGATGACTTAGATGCAGATTTATTGGTGCAATGGGAAGAGGAACTTAAATCTAACTCTATAAAGTTAATGGATATTCTAATAGAAAATGATGAAAGAAAAGTGATTAAACTACAAGCAGATATAGAGAAGTTAGAAAAAGAGATTAGCCAACTTAACCTGAAGGAGGCAACCGAAAAAAATTATGTTATTTTAAATGATGTGGTCATGAAATTTCAGGAAGAGATTAAGCAAAGAAAAGCTAGAAAACTCAAGAGAGGCGAATTAGATTACTTAAATGGTAGAGTGTTTACATTCTCGCGTAAATATGACCATCTGGTTAGGAATGCTGTTCCTACAGCAGAATCAAACAAGCTGATAGATTCAGCTTCAACTTCTAGAAGCAGTTTATTGACAGATAATAGCGAGGTTGAAATGAGAGATTTACATATGGGATCTGATGCACAGGCGGTGGGTTTTTTACAGGAACTCAAAAGAATAAAACAGGGCAATTGGGAGACAAATCAGAAAAGAAATTGGGTAGGAGGACACGTAGAGGGAAATGAGGAAGTAAAAAGAGACACATATGTGGGTATGAAAACAAGATCACGGGACAAAAAGATATAAACATTAATTCCGAATTTGTAATAATGTTGTGAATTTATCTGATAAACAACTATCTTCGGATACTATGACAGCATTAAAAGAACAAGTAACCACGAAATGAGTAAGTCAAGATTATGTGAAATAACAGGGATATCTCTCAAACCTAAGGGGATTTAAGGTAGCACAGGGAGGTCTCTCTTTTAGATAATACCGAGTGATATTAACACTTTCTTTAATACGTGTCACAGTGATTTAATTCACAAGATGGCTGCACTTATCTGTTTTAACATGAATGTTTAACTGTAATGAGTATAAAATTCACATATCTAGGGGGTTATTATTAAAATTAAAATTAAATAAATTCGTCACTAAGGCTCACATGAAGGGGTAACACTTAGTTATAGTAAAATGCATGGTTCTCACCTGGTTACTTGGTAGTTACACGATTATATTGACACAGTAATGGATATGGTTTAGTTTGAATTGTTTTATAATACATGATAACATTGTTTTAGGGATTGTGTGATGAAACTCTAATGACAAGAAAGTCCTGAGGAAATCCCAGGGGTACTCCCCCGGATGAAACACGTGTTGAGAAGTACAAGCAAGTTGGATTTGATGGTTATATGAATGGGACAATTGGACTAATTATATTATTGTGAATTTGAAAAATTGATTCGGACACTAATTTAGAGAATGGATATATAAGTTTAAGGAACTTACATGAGTACTATTGTGTTTTGCGCTGTATTAGATAAGATGGTTGTTAGATAGGCATTGATTTAAAGATTTTTGTTTTTGATGTATTCAATTTAAATACTTCATGTGTGCCATTACTCTTTAATGTAAGTTCTAGAAATAGTTTTAGATTCTTATAAAGTATCCCAACTTTTAGAAAAGTAGTATCTAGCACAGAAGAGATGGTGGTGGAACTCAACCTCACCCCTTACCTGCATCTAGGGATGTCAGAGTTAAGGACTCTCTGTAAACTAAAAAATATAAAGACTGGGTCAAACCCTACCAAAGTTAAGCTCCAGGAGCTTTTGGCAGAGTTTGCAAGAGACCACCCCTCTGAGGAGAACCCTACAGATGGGGAAGCTAGTGAGCAGGAGGGTGATTCCTTCCTTCCTGTCCAAATTAGGGAGGCCAGGGTCCCTCAAACCCTGACTCCACAAGTGATTGTCATAGATACTGGTTCTTCCACTGGGGAGTCCAGTAACTCAGGAAGCATTGAGGGCAGCCTCAATGAAGATGACCTCCTGTTAGCCAGGAAGGCCAAAAGATTGGCTTTAGAGAGGCAGCTCCTAGCCATAGAGAGGGAAAGACAAGAGATGGGTTTAACTCCCATCAATGGTGGCAGCAACATAAATAGGGTCAGAGAAAGTACTGACATGCTAAAAATCCCCAAACGGATTGTAACAAAATATGAAGATGGTGATGACATCACCAAATGGTTCACAGCTTTTGAGAGGGCTTGAGCAACCAGAAAAGTAAACAGATCTCACTGGGGTGCTCTCCTTTGGGAAATGATCACTAGAAAGTGTAGGGATAGACTCCTCACACTCTCTGGTAAAGATGCAGAATCCTATGACCTCATGAAGGCTACCCTGATTGAGGGCTTTAGATTCGCAACTGAGGAGTACAGGATTGGGTTCAGGGGGGCTCACAAATCCTCGAGCCAGACCTGGATTGATTTTGTTGACTTCTCAGTCAAAACACTAGATGGTTGGATTAATGGCAGTGGTGTAAATGATTATGATGGGCTGTATAACTTGTTTATGAAGGAACACCTTTAAGTAATTGTTTCAATGATAAACTGCATCAGCACCTGGTAGACCTAGGTCCAATTTCTCCCCAAGAATTGGGAAAGAAGGCAGACCATTGGGTCAAGACAAGGGTGACCAAGACTTCCACAGGGGGTGACCAAAAGAAAGGGGTCACAAAGCCTCCCCAGGGGAAGAGTGTTGAGACATCCAAGGGGAAAAGTAAAGAGTCTTCTACAGGGACCCAAAAACCTGCACAGGAGGGTGGGTCCAAAGCCTCTTCCCAATCCTCATACAAGGGTAAAAACTTTGATCCCAAAAAGACCTGGTGTCGCAGCTGTAGCCAGCATGGATACCAAACTGGAGACAAGGCCTGTCCCAAGAAAGGTTCCACATCAACTACTACTCCAGTTAGCACTGGAATAGCTAGTATCCAGGTGGGATCAACAGTGTGCCCAGAGCAAACCAGGTTTCACACTGAAGCTACATTAGTCTCAGAGGGTGGGGTGGACCTAGCCACACTTGCTGCCTGGGCGCCTAACATGCAAAAATACAGGCAGCAGCTCTTAATTAATGGGACTAGAGTAGAAGCCCTGAGGGGTAGAGGTGCCAGTGTCACTATGGTGACAGACAAACTGGTTTCCTCAGGACAATACCTGACTGGACAAACTTATCCAGTCACCAATGCTGACAATCAGACTAAAGTACATCCCATGGCTATGGTAACTTTAAAATGGGTAGGGGTCACTGGCCTGAAACAGGTGGTAGTCTCTTCTGCTATACCAGTAGAATGTCTACTTGGAAAGGATCTGGAGTCCTCAGCATGGGCTGAGATAGAACTCAAAACCCATGCAGCCATGCTGGGTATCCCTGAACTGGTGTGTGTCAAGACAAAGGCACAGTGGAGGGTTCAGGGTGAAAAAGAAGTGTTGGAGTCTGGAATAATGGCTCAACCTTCCAAGAGAAAAGGAAAGAAGCCTGGGGAACCAGCTTCAGCACAGAAAAAGAAACAGAACCTCTCTTATCAGGCAGAAGTTCTATCCACTGAGGGAACTGAGTCCATCGAGTTAGAACCTTATCAGGTTGAGCTCTTGGGCCCAGAGTGAAGGGGGAAGGGGAAAGGGTAAAGGGTAAAGGGGAAGGGGAAAGAAACGTGTCCCTCTCTCTCTTGAAGGCCTAAGACAGCAAGCAGCTGAACAAGAAAAAGGTATTGTCAGTGGAACACACAGGGTCTATTGGGAAGATGGACTCCTTAACACTGAGGCAAGAGATCCCGAACCTGGTGCCACCAGGAGAATGATAGTGCCTCAGGAGTTTAGGGAGTTCATTCTGACCTTAGCCCGTGTCATTCCCCGTGCTGTGCATTTGGGACAAACCAAGACATGGGAGAGGTTAGTCAACCATTTCTATTGGCCAAATATGTCCCAGAAGGTAAAAGAGTTTGGTGCCTCCTGTGCCACCTGTCAAGCCAGTGGTAAGACAGGTGGCCATCCAAAGGCCCCCTTCATTCCACTTCAAGTGGTGGGGGTCCCCTTTGAAAGAGTGGGAGTGGATATAGTGGGTCCACTTGAACCTCCCACAGCATCAGTGAATCAGTATATCCTAGTAGTAGTGGATCATGCTACTAGATACCCTGAGGCGATTCCCCTTAGGTCCACTACTGCCCCTGTAGTAGCCAAAGCACTCACTGGTATTTTTACCAGAGTGGGATTTCCTAAGGAGGTGGTTTCTGACAGAGGTACCAACTTCATATCAGCTTACCTAAAACACATGTGGAATGAGTGTGGGGTGACTTACAAATTCACCACACCATACCATCCACAAACCAATGGTCTTGTTGAGAGATTTAACAAAACATTGAAGGGCATGATCATGGGGCTCCCTGAAAAACTCAAAAGGAGATGGGATGTCCTCTTGCCATGCCTGCTTTTTGCCTACAGAGAGGTGCCTCAGAAGGGAGTAGATTTTTCCCCTTTGAACTTCTGTTTGGCCAATCTGTTAAGGGACCTCTAGCTCTTGTAAAAGAAGGCTGGGAGAGACCTCTCCATGAGCCTAAACAAGATATAGTGGACTTTGTACTAGGCCTATGTTCAAGGATGGCAGAGTACATAGAAAAGGCAAGTAAAAACCTTGAGGCCAGCCAACAACTCTAGAAGATGTGGTATGACCAAAAGGCTGCTATGGTTGAGTTTCAGCCAGAGCAGGAAGGCTGGGATCTGGAGCCTGTGGCTCCCAGGGCACTTCAGGACAAATGGAGTAGCCCTTACCCAGTGCTAGAGAAGAAGAGTCAGGTCACCTACCTTGTGGACCTAGGCACTAGCAGGATCCCCAAGAGGGTGATCCATGTTAACCGCCTAAAACTCTTCCATGATAGGGCAGATGTAAACATGTTGATGGTTACAGATGAGGACCAGGAAGCAGATAGTGAACCTCTCCCTGATCTCCTCTCCACTGACCCTAAAGATGGCACAGTAGATGGAGTGATCTATTCAGACACCCTCTCTGGCCAACAGCAAGCTGACTGCAGGCAAGTCCTCCAGTAGTTTGCTGAGCTCTTTTCCCTAACCCCTGGTCAGACACACCTGTGTGCCCATGATGTGGACACAGGAGACAGCATGCCTGTCAAAAACAAAATATCCAGACAGTCTGATCAAGTTAAGGAAAGCATCAAAGTGTAAGTCCACAAGATGCTGGAGTTGGGAGTGATTGAACACTCTGAAAGTCCCTGGGCTAGCCCAGTGGTCTTGCTCTCCAAACCTCACACCAAAGATGGCAAGAGAGAGATGAGGTTCTGTGTGGACTACAGAGGGCTTACTTCTGTCACCAAGACAGATGCTCACCCCATTCCAAGGGCAGATTGAGCTGATTGACAAACTGGATGCTGCCAAATACTTGAGTGCCTTTGACTTGACAGCAGGGTACTGGCAAATAAGAATGGCACCAGGAGCAAAAGAGAAAACAGCATTCTCTACACCTGATGGGCACTACCAGTTTACTGTGATGCCCTTTGGCTTAAAGAATGCCCCTGCCACCTTCCAAAGGTTGGTGAATCAAGTCCTTGCTGGCTGGGAGTCCTTTAGTGCAGCTTATCTTGATGCTATTGCTGTCTTTAGCTCCAGCTAGCAGGATCACCTGGTCCACCTGATCAGTCACTCAAACCCAAGATCCAGACTATTCTGGACTGGGTAGCCCCAAAAACCGAGACTCAAGTCAGGGCATTCCTTGGCCTGACTGGGTACTATAGGAGGTTTGTGAAGGGATATGGATCAATAGTGACACACCTCACAGAACTTACCTCCAAGGAAATGCCCAAGAATGTGAACTGGACTATGGACTGTCAAAAGGCCTTTCACACCCTGAAGCAAGCAATGTGCACAGCACCAGTTTTGAAAGCTCCAGATTACTCTAAGCAGTTCATTGTGCAGACAGATGCCTCTGAACATGGGATAGGAGCAGTCCTGCCCCAAACAAATGATGATGGCCTTGAGCAGCCTGTTGCTTTTGTTAGCAGGAGGTTACTCCCCAGGGAGCAGCGTTGGAGTGCCATTGAGAGGGAGGCCTTTGCTGTGGTCTGGTCCCTGAAAAAGTTGAGACCATACCTTTGTGGTACTCACTTCATAGTTCAAACTGACCACAGACCTCTCAGATGGCTAATGAAAATGAAAGGAGAAAACCCTAAATTGTTGAGGTGGTCCATACCCCTACAGGGAATGGACTTTATAGTGGAACACAGACCTGGGACTGCCCATGCCAATGCTGAAGGCCTTTCCAGGTTCTTCCACTTAGAAAATAAAGACTCTCTTGGGAAAGGTTAGTCTCATCCTCTTTCGTTTGGGAGGGGGTTGTGTAAGGAAATGCCTCCTTGGCATGGTTGCCCCCTAACTTTTTGCCTTTGCTGATGCTAAGTTTTTATTGAAAGTGTTCTGGGACCCTGCTAACCAGGTGTAAGGAAATTCCTCCTTTGCATGGTTACCTCCTGACTTTTTGCCTTTGCTGATGCCAAGTTATGATTTGAAAGTGTGCTGAGGCCTGCTAACCAGGCCCCAGTACCAGTGTTCTTTCCCTAACCTGTACCTTTGTCTCCACAATTGGCACACCCTGGCATTCAGGTAAGTCCCTTGTAACTGGTACCCCTGGTACCAAGGGTCCTGATGACAGGGAAGGTCTCTAAGGGCTGCAGCATGTCTTATGCCACCCTGGGGACCCCTCACTCAGCTCAGACACACTGCTTGCCAGCTTGTGTGTGCTGGTGGGGAGAAAATGACTAAGTCGACATGGCACTCCCCTCAGGGTGCCATGCCAACCTCACACTGCCTATGGCATAGATAAGATACCCCTCTAGCAGGCCTTACAGCCCTAAGGCAGGGTGCACTATACCACAGGTGAGGGCATAGGTGCATAAGCACTATGCCCCTACTGTGTCGAAGCAAAACCTTAGACATTGTAAGTGAATGGGTAGCCATAAGAGTATATGGTCTGGGAGTCTGCCATACACGCACTCCACATCCCCATAATGGCTACACTGAAAACTTGGAAGTTTGGTATCAACCTCCTCAGAACAATAAATGCACACTGATGCCAGTGTACATTTTATTGTGAAATACACCCAGAGGGCATCTTAGAGATGCCCCCTGAAAACATAACCGACTTCCAGTGTGGGCTGACTAGTTTTACCAGCCTGCCACACACCAGACATGTTGCTGGCCACATGGGGAGAGTGCCTTTGTCACTCTGTGGCCAGGAACAAAGCCTGTACAGGGTGGAGGTGCTTCTTACCTCCCCCTGCAGGGACTGTAACACCTGGCGGTGAGCCTCGCTCACCCCCTTTGTTACAGCCACAGGGCATCCCAGCTAGTGGAGATGCCCGCCCTCTCCGGCCACGGCCCCACTTTTGGCGCCAAGGCCGGAGGAGATAATGAGAAAAACAAGGAGGAATCACTGGCCAGTCAGGACAACCCCTAAGGTGTCCTGAGCTGAGGTGACTCTGACTTTTAGAAATCCTCCATCTTGCAGATGGAGGATTCCCCCAATAGGATTAGGGATGTGACCCCCTCCCCACCGGGAAGAGGCACAAAGAGGGTATAGCCACCCTCAGGGCTAATAGCCGTTGGCTACTAACCTCCCAGACCTAAACACACCCCTAAATTGAGTATTTAGGGGCGCCCAGAACCGAACAAGATAGATTCCTGCAACCTGAAGACGAAGAAGGACTGCTGACCTGAAGCCCTGCAGAGAAGACGGAGACACCAACTGCTTTGGCCCCAGCCCTACCGGCCTGTTTCCCCACTTCGAGAAAAACTGCACCAGCGACGCATCCCCCAGGGTCCAGCGACCTCTGAAGCCTCAAAGGACTACCCTGCATCTAAAAGGACCAAGAACTCCAGAGGACAGCGGCCCTGTTCCACAAAGACTGCTACTTTGCAACAAAGAAGCAACTTTTAAAGACCACACGTTTCCCGCCGGAAGCGTGAGACTTTCCACTCTGCACCCGACGCCCCAGGCTCGACATGCGGAGAAACAACACTACAGGGAGGACTTCCGGCGACTGCGACCCTGTGAGTAGCCAGAGTTGACCTCCCTGAGCTCCCCCAGCGACGCCTGCAGAGGGAATCCCGAGGCTCCCCCTGACCGCGACTGCCTGTTTCAAAGAACCCCGACGCCTGGGAAACACACTGCACCCGTAGCCCCCAGGACCTGAAGGATCCGACCTCCAGTGCAGGAGCGACCCCCAGGTGGCCCTCTCCCTTGCCCAGGTGGTGGCTACCCCGAGGAGCCCCCCCCCTTGCCTGCCTGCATCGCTGAAGAGACCCCTGGGTGTCCCATTGAAACCTATTGCAAACCAGACGCTTGTTTGCACTCTACACCCGGCCGCCCCTGTGCATCTGAGGGTGTACTTTTTGTGCTGACTTGTGTCACCCCTGGTGCCCTACAAAACCCCCCTGGTCTGCCCGCCGAAGTCGCGGGTACTTACCTGCTGGCAGACTGGAACCGGGGCTTCCCCTTCTCCATTGAAGCCTATGCGTTTTGGGCACCACTTTGACCTCTGCCCCGGCCCTGAGCTGCTGGTGTGGTAACTTTGGGGTTGCTCTGAACCCCCAACGGTGGGCTACTTTGGACCCAACTTTGAACCCTGTAAGTGCTTTACTTAGACTTTGATTACTTTTGATAATGTGAAATGAATCTGACTGCATTTACCAAGATGCATTGGGGCCAACTTTTTGCTGGAGTGTGAGGCAGTGTGCTCCCTTTTTTTTTTTTGCACTGTGCTTTACTTAACTGCAAAACTAACCAATACTTACCTCCCCCAGGAACTGTTGAATTTTGCACTGTGTCCAATTTTAAAATAGCTTATTGCCATTTTTGCAAAAACTGTACATGCTATTGTGTTGATTCAAAGTTCCTAAGATACCTGAGTGAAATACCTTTCATTTAAAGTATTGTTTGTAAATCTTGAACCTGTGGTTCTTAAAATAAACTAAGAAAAAATATTTTTCTATACAAAAACCTATTGGCCTGGAATTGTCTTTGAGTGTGTGTTCCCCATTTATTCCCTGTGTTTGTACAACAAATGTTTAACACTACCCTCTGATAAGCCTACTTACTGCTTGACCACACTACCACAAAATAGAGCATTAGAATTATCTCTTTTTGCCACTATCTTACCTCTAAGGGGAACCCTTGGACTCTGTGCATGCTATTTCTTACTTTGAAATAGGACATACAGAGCCAACTTCCTACATTGGTGGATCAGCGGTGGGGTACAAGACTTTGCATTTGCTGGACTACTCAGCCAATACCTGATCACACGACTAAATTTCAAAAAGAGTCATTAGAAACTGATTTTTGAAATTTGAGCTATTTTTCTAAATTTTTAAAAGTCCTGCTAGGGCCTTGTGTTAGTCCCTGTTAGCATTTCTTTTAGAGTTTAAGAGTTTTGTAAAAAGTTTGAATTAAGTTCTAGAGATAGTTTTAGATTCGTAAAAAGTATTCCAACTTTTAGAAACAAAATGTCTACTACAGAAGAGATTGTGATGGAACTCGACCTCACCCCTTACCTGCGTCTTAGGATGTCAGAGTTAAGGTCTCTCTGCAAAACTAAAAATATAAAAACTGGTTCAAACCCTACCAAAGTACAGCTCCGGGAGCTTTTGGCAGAGTTTCCTAAAAACAACCCCTCTGATGATGTCCTCACAGAGGGGGATGGTAGGGATTTGGAGGAACTCCCACCTCCAGTCCTAGATAGGGAGACCAGGGTTCCTCCAACCCTGACTCCACAAGTGATAGTCAGAGATGCTGCTTCTCTCACAGGAGAGTCCAGCAACGCTGGAAGCATTGAGGGCAGCCTCAATGAAGATGACCTCCTGTTAGCCACGATGGCCAAAAGATTAGCTTTGGAAAGACAGATCCTAGCCATAGAAAGGGAAAGACAAGAGATGGGCTTAGGTCCCATCAATGGTGGCAGCAATTTAAATAGGGTCAGAGATTCTCCTGACATGCTAAAAATCCCCAAAGGGATTGTAACTAAATATGAAGATGGTGATGACGTCACCAAATGGTTCACAGCTTTTGAGAGGGTTGTGCAACCAGACAAGTAAACAAATCTCACTGGGGTGCTCTCCTTTGGGAAAAGTTCACTGGAAAGTGTAGAGATAGACTCCTCACACTCTCTGGAAAAGATGCAGAATCGTATGACCTCATGAAGGCTACCCTGATTGAGGGCTTTGGATTCTCAACTGAGGAGTACAGAATTAGGTTCAGTGGGGCTCAAAAATCCTCGAGCCAGACCTGGGTTGATTTTGTTGACTTCTCAGTCAAAACACTGGATGATTGGATTAATGGCAGTGGTGTAAATGATTATGATGGGCTGTACAATCTGTTTGTGAAAGAACACCTTTTAAGTAATTGTTTCAATGATAAACTGCATCAGCATCTGGTAGACCTAGGACCAATTTCTCCCCAAGAATTTGGAAAGAAGGCGGACCATTGGGTCAACACTAGGGTGACCAAGACTTCCACAGGGGTGACCAAATGAAAGGGGTTGCAAAGACTCCCCAGGGGAAGAGTGTTGAGACATCCAAGGGAAAAAGTAAAGAGTCTTCTACAGGGCCCCAAAAACCTGCTGAGGAGGGAGGGTCCAAAGCCTCTTCACAACCCAATTTTGGGTACAAGTGTAAAAACTTTGATCCCAAAAAGGCCTGGTGTCGTAGCTGTAATCAGAAGGGACACCAAACTGGAGGCAAGGCCTGTCCCAAGAAAGGTTCCACTTCAAACTCTACTCCAGCTAGCACTGGAATAGCCAGTCTCCAGGTGGGATAAACAGTGTGTCCAGAGCAAATCAGGGTTCACACTGAAGCTACATTAGTTTCTGAGGGTGGGGTGGACTTAGCCACACTGGCTGCCTGGCCCCCTAATATGCAAAAATACAGGCAGCAACTCTTAATTAATGGGACTAGTGTAGAAGGCCTGAGGGATACAGGTGCCAGTGTCACCATGGTGACAGAGAAACTGGTTTCCCCTGGACAATACCTGACTGGACAAACTTATCCAGTCACCAACGTTGACAATCAGGCTAAAGTACATCCCATGGCTATGGTAACTTTAGAATGGGGAGGGGTCAATGGCCTGAAACAGGTGGTAGTCTCCTCAAATATCCCAGTAGACTGTTTGCTTGGAAATGACCTGGAGTCCTCAGTATGGGCTGAGGTAGAACTTAAAACCCATGCAGCCATGCTGGGTATCCCTGAACTGGTGTGTGTCAAGACATGGGCACAGTGCAAAGCTCAGGGTGAAAAAGTGGTGTTGGAGCCTGGAATAATGGCCCAACCCTCCAAGAGAAAAGGAAAGAAGACTGGGGAACCAGCTTCAACACAACAAAAGAAAAATAACCTCTCTTCCCAGGAAGACGTTCTGCCCTCTGAGGGAACTGAGCCCATGGAGTTAGAACCTTATCAGGGTGAGCTCCTAGGCCCAGGGGGACCCACAAGGGAACAGTTGTGTAAGGGGCAAGAAACCTGTCCCTCTCTTGAAGGCCTTAGGCAGCAAGCTGCTGAAGAGACCAAAGGAAAAATCACTGGAACACATAGAGTCTATTGGGAAGATGGACTCCTCTACACTGAGGCAAGAGATCCCAAACCTGGTGCCACTAGGAGAATGGTAGTGCCTCAGGAGTTTAGGAAGTTCATTCTGACCTTAGCTTATGATATTCCACTTGCTAGGCATTTGGGACAAACCAAGACTTGGGAGAGGTTAGTCAACGATTTCTATTGGCCCAACATGTCCCAGAATGTAAAGGGGTTTTGTGTCTCCTGTGCCACCTGTCAAGCCAGTGGTAAGACAAGTGGCCATCCAAAGGCCCCACTCATTCCACTTCCAGTGGTGGGGGTCCCCTTTGAAAGAGTGGGTGTGGACATAGTGGGTCCACTTGAACCTCCCACAGCCTCAGGGAACCAATACATACTAGTAGTAGTGGATCATGCTACTAGATGCCCTGAAGCAATTCCCCTTAGGTCAACTACTGCCCCTGCAGTAGCTAAAGCACTCATTGGTATCTTTACCAGAGTGGGATTTCCTAAGGAGGTGGTGTCTGACAGGGGTACCAACTTCATGTCAGCATACCTGAAACACATGTGGAATGAGTGTGGGGTGACTTACAAATTCACCACACCATACCAACCACAAACCAATGGTCTTGTAGAAAGATTCAACAAGACATTGAAGGGCATGATCATGGGGCTCCATGAAAAACTCAAAAGGTGATGGGATGTCCTCTTGCCATGTCTGCTTTTCGCCTACAGAGAGGTGCCTCAGAAGGGAGTAGGGTTTTCCCCCTTTGAACTTTTGTTTGGCCATCCTGTAAGGGGGCCACTAGCTCTTGTAAAAGAAGGCTGGGAGAGACCTCTTCATGAGCCTAAACAAGATATAGTGGACTATGTACTAGGCCTTCGTTCCAGGATGGCAGATTACATGGAAAAGGCAAGCAAAAGCCTTGAGGCCAGCCAACAACTCCAGAAGATGTGGTATGACCAAAAGGCTGCTATGGTTGAGTTTCCGCCAGGGCAGGAAGTCTGGGTTCTGGAGCCTGTGGCTCCCAGGGCACTTCAGGACAGATGGAGTGGCCCTTACCCAGTGCTAGAAAGAAAGAGTCAGGTCACCTACCTGATGGACCTAGGCACTAGCAGGACCCCCAAAAGGGTGATCCATGTGAACCGCCTCAAACTCTTTCATGACAGGGCAGATGTGAATCTGTTGATGGTGACAGATGAGGACTAGGAAAGCTGAGAGTGAACCTCTCCCTGATCTCCTCTCCACTGACCCTAAAGATGGCTCAGTAGATGGAGTGATCTATTCAGACACCCTCTCTGGCCAACAGCAATCTGACTGTAGGAAAGTCTTACAACAGTTTGCTGAGCTCTTTTCCCTAACCCCTGGTCAGACACACCTGTGTACCCATCATGTGGACACAGGAGACAGCATGCCTGTCAAAAACAAAATATTCAGGCAGTCTGACCAAGTTAAGGAAAGCATCAAGGTGGAAGTCCACAAGATGCTGGAATTGGGAGTCATTGAGCACTCTGACAGCCCCTGGGCTAGCCCAGTGGTCTTAGTCCCCAAACCTCACACCAAGGATGGTAAGAGAGAGATGAGGTTTTGTGTGGACTACAGAGGACTTCTGTCACCAAGACAGATGCCCATCCCATTCCAAGGGCAGATGAGTTAATTAACAAACTAGGTGCTGCCAGATACTTAAGTACCTTTGACTTGACAGAAGGGTACTGGCAAATCAAAATGGCACCAGGAGCAAAAGAAAATACAGCATTCTCCTCACCTGATGGGCATTATCAGTTTACTGTAATGCCCTTTGGCTTAAAGAATGCCCCTGCCACCTTCCAAAGGTTGGTGAATCAAGTTCTTGCTGGCTTGGAGTCCTTTAGTGCAGCTTATTTTGACGATATTACTCCAAGCAGTTCATTGTGCAGACTGATGCCTCTGAACATGGGATAGGGGCAGTTTTGTCCCAAACAAATGATGATGGCTTTGACCAGCCTGTTGCTTTCATTAGCAGGAGGTTACTCCCCAGGGAGCAGCATTGAGTGCCATTGAGAGGGAGGCCTTTGCTGTGGTTTGGTCTCTGAAGAAGCTGAGACCATACCTCTTTGGTACTCACTTTGTAGTTCAAACTGACCACAGACCTCGCAGATGGCTAATGCAAATGAAAGGTGAAGATCCAACAACTTTTGAGGTGGTCAATGTCCTACACCAGGCCCCAGCACCAGTGTTCTTTCCCTAAAACTGTACCTTTGTCTCCACAATTGGCACAACCCTGGCACTCAGATAAGTCCCTTGTGACTGGTACCGCTGGTACCAAGGGCCCTGATGCCAGGGAAGGTCTCTAGGGGCTGCAGCATGTCTTATGCCACCCTGAGGACCCCTCACTCAGCACATGCACACTGCCTCACAGCTTGTGTGTACTGGTGGGGAGAAAATGACTAAGTCGACATGGCACACCCCTCAGAGTGCCATGCCAACCTCACACTGCCTATGGCATAGGTAAGCCACCCCTCTAGCAGGCCTTACAGCCCTAAGGCAGGATGCACTATATCACAGATGAGGGCATATGTGCATGAGCACTATGCCCATACAGTGTCTAAGCAAAACCTTAGACATTCTAAGTGCAGGGTAGCCATAAGAGTTAATGGTCTGGGAGTTTGTCAAACACGACTCCACAGTTCCATAATGGCTACACTGAAAACTGGGAAGTTTAGTATCAAACTTCTCAGCACAATAAATGCATACTGATGCCAGTGTGCAATTTATTGTAACATACACCCAGAGGGCATCTTAGAGATGCCCCCTGAATACCAATCCGACATCTAGTGTAGGCTGACCAGTTTCTGCCAGCCTGTCACACACCAGACATGTTGCTGGCCACATGGGGAGGGTACCTTTGTCACTCTGTGGCCAGGAACAAACAAAGCCTGTACTGGGTGGAGGTGTTTCACACCTCCCCCTGCAGGAACTGTAACACCTGGCGGTGAGCCTCAAAGTCTAACCCCTTTTGTTACAGTGCCCCAGGGCATCCCAGCTAGTGGAGATGCCCGCCCCTCCGGCCACTGCCCCCACTTTTGGCGGCAAGGCTGGAGGAGATAATGAGAAAAACAAGGAGGAGTCAGCTACCAGTCAGGACAGCCCCTAAGGTGTCCTGAGCTGAGGTGACCCCTGCCTTTATAAATCCTCCATCTTGAGTTTGGAGGATTCCCCCAATAGGATTAGGGATGGGCCCCCCTCCCTACCGGGAGGAGGCACAAAGAGGTTGTAGCCACCCTCAAGGACACTAGCCATTTGCTACTGCCCACCCAGACCTACACACACCCCTAAATTCAGTATTTAGGGGCACCCAGAACCTAGGAAACTAGATTCTTGCAACCTGAAGAAACAAGAAGGACTGCTGACCTACAAGCCTGCAGAGAAGGAGGAAGCCGACAACTGCTTTGGCCCCAGCCCTACCGGCCTGTCTCCAACTTCCAGCGACGCATTCGACAGGGACCAGCGACCTCTGAAGCCTCAGAGGACTGCCCTGGACTAAAGGACCAAGAAACTCTGTGAACAGCCGCCCTGTTCAAAACCAGCTACTTCTTTGCAATAAAGAACAACTTCCAAAGACTGCACGTTTCCCGCCGGAAGCGTGAGACTTCCCACTCTGAACCCGACGCCCCCGACTCGAGATTCAGAGAACCAACAACTCAGGGAGGACTCTCGGCGACTGCGAGCCCGTGAGTAACCAGAGACGACCCCTCAGAGCCCCCACAGCGACACCTGCAGAGAGAATCCAGAGGCTCCCCGTGACCGCGACTGCCTGTAACAAAGGACCCGACGCCTGGAACCAACACTACACCCGCAGCCCCCAGCACCTGAAGGAACCGAACCTCAGCGCAGGAGTGACCCCCAGGCGACCCTCTGCCTAGCCAAGGGGGTGGCTGTCCCGAGAAGCCCCTCTGTGCCTGCCTGTACCGCTAGAGTGACCCCCGGGTCCCTCCATTGTTTTCTACCTGAAACCCGATGCCTGCTTTGCACACTGGACCCGGCCGCCCCTATGCCGCTGAGGGTGTGTTTTGTGTGCCTACTTGTCCCCCCCCAGTGCTCTACAAAACCCCCCTGGTCTACCCCCGAGGATGCAGGTACTTACCTGCTGGCAGACTGGAACCGGAGCACTCCTGTTCTCCATAGGTGCCTATGTGTTTTGGGCACCTCTTTGACCTCTGCACCTGACCGGCCCTAAGCTGCCTGTGTGGTAACTTTGGGGTTGCCTTGAACCCCCCACAGTGGGCTGCCTATGCCCCAGAACTGAGACTTGTATGTGTTTTACTTACCTCCTAATCTAACCTGTACTTACCTCCACCAGGAACTGTTGATTTTGCACTGTGTCCACTTTGAAAATAGCTTATTGCCATTTTTACAAAGACTGTATATGATATTGCTTTTACTCAAAGTTCCTAAAGTACCTAAGTGAAGTACCTTCTATGTAAAGTGTTTACTGCAAACCTTGAGCCTGTGGTTCTTAAAATAATTATATTTTTTCAATATAAAAACCTATTGGCCTGGAGTAAGTCTTTGAGTGTGTGTTCCTCATTTATTGCCTGTCTGTGTACAACAAATGCTTAACACTACCTTCTGAGAAGCCTATTGCTCGACCACACTACCACAAAATAAAGCATTAGAAATATCTAATTTTGCCACTATCTTACCTCTAAGGGGAACCTTTGGACTCTGTGCACACTATTTCTTACTTTGAAATAGTATATACAGAGCCAATTTCCTACATGGTGTTTTCTAGGCCATCGAGATCGAATGGCCTCCCCGTAGTACCCTGAGCTTCAGTGCATCCAGAATCTACATAAAGGAAACTCATGTATGTTTCCCAAACACTGGTGGGTATTGCGTTAGCCTTACTTACTGACCCATGTTCTAATGAGTTAATGTAGTCCCAAAACTCTATACTTTTGTTTGGGGGTAACAAAGCTTGTATATGGATCCATCATTCTTCAGTCTCCTTCTGCTTCAGTTTCCAGAACTTTCCCTTGAGATCTTTCCTTGCTTGTCTCCTGAGAGTTTCTACTGCTGGGGATTTGTGCCTTCTATACCTTTTTCCTAACTGCCTGCACTTTTGTTTACTCTGTATTTATTCCCTTGTTGAGGTGGACATCCATACCTTTTGACTTTTGTTTTCTGTAAGCCCTTGTTGCACTTGGCAGCTTAGTGAAGTATGTAAATTCTTTATCAAATGTGCCCACTGTTTGCCAGCATTACTAGACTCTCCGTCTAAAGTTGGAGGACCATGGTCCTGCTTCCAATGCTCGTATTTTGCCTTATCCTTCTGACTCCATTTGATTCTCTTTCTCAGTGGGCATAAATTGGTATCAAGTTGCTGGCCGCTGGCCATGTAGGACGGCAGTCTCGCTTCTTCAAGGGCTATTTCTATTATGTCAGGGTTGTGGTCACTCTCGGATCTTCGGGTCACCTCATAATTTAGCTATTTGTGCCATAGAGCCGGGCTCAATACAATATGATCCAGTGTAGAAATATTTTTAAAAGTTGGAATGGATGGGCCTGGCCTCGTGGTCTTTACATATGATGATCTCAGTTGGTGTTCTATGAAGAAAGTTTCTAGAGCGGATCTCAAGAGATCTCTGGGGAGACTCGCAACCTGTTGAGATGTCGGATGTTGTAGTCTCCTGCAATTAGAAGTTCATGATCCGGGTGCTCATATACATATTCCTTTAGTGTGGACAGGACTGACTTAAATTTTATCTGTTTAGTTTCTCTATTTTAGTATATGGTTTGCGTTCCCCCTAGGCCCATTGTAACCTATGGTGATTTTCACTATGTGCAATATTTTATAACTGTTTACTTACCTGATTTTGCTTACTAGTGTATATTTTGTGTATAATACCTCCTAAGGGAGTATAGCCTCAAATATATATTTGGCATTGTGTCACTAAAATAAAGTACCTTTATTTTTGGTAACACTGAGTAGTGTCTTTCATGTGTGTGAGTACTGTGTGACTACAGTACATTGCAAGAGCTTTGCATGTCTCCTAGTTCAGCCTTGGCTGCTCTGCTTACAGCTACCTCTAGACAGCCTGGTGTAGGAGGCTGGACTGGCTTGTAGTGAGTACCAAGGGGTACTTGCACCTTGCACCAGGCCCAGTTATCCCTTATTAGTGTATAGGGAGTCTAGCAGCTTAGGCTGATAGATAATGGTAGCTTAGCAGAGCAGCTCAGGCTGAACTAGGAGACGTGTGAAGCTACTACAGTACCACTTAGTGTCATATGCACAATATCATAAGAAAACACAATACACAGTTATACTAAAAATAAAGGTACTTTATTTTTATGACAATATGCCAAAGTATCTTAGAGTGTACCCTCAGTGAGAGGATAGGAAATATACACAAGATATATATACACAATAGCAAAAATATGCAGTATAGTCTTAGAAAACAGTGCAAACAATGTATAGTTACAATAGGATGCAATGGGGAAACATAGGGATAGGGGCAACACAAACCATATACTCCAAAAGTGGAATGTGAACCACGAATGGACCCCAAACCTATGTGACCTTGTAGAGGGTCGCTGGGACGATTAGAAAATAGTGAGAGTTAGAAAAATAACCCTCCCCAAGACCCTGAAAAGTGAGTGCAAAGTGCACTAAAGTTCCCCTAAGGACAAAAGAGTCGTGTTAGAGGAATAATGCAGGAAAGACACAAACCAGCAATGCAACAACTGTGGATTTCCAATCTAGGGTACCTGTGGAACAAGGGGACCAAGTCCAAAAGTCACAAGCAAGTCGTAGATGGGCAGATGCCCAGGAAATGCCAGCTGCGGGTGCAAAGAAGCTTCGACTGGACAGAAGAAGCTGAGGTTTCTGCAGGAACGAAAAGGGCTAGAGACTTCCCCTTTGGTGGCCGGATCCCTCTCGCCTTGGAGAGTCGTGCAGAAGTGGTTTCCCGCCAGAAGGACGCCAACAAGCCTTGCTACACGCAAATCGTGCGTTTGGCGTTTTTGGACGCTGCTGGGGCCCAGGAGGGACCAGAAGGTCGCAAATTGGACCTGCAGAGAGAGGAGACGTCGAGCTAGACAAAGAGCCCTCACTGAAGCAGGTAGCACCCGGAGAAGTGCCAGAAACAGGCACTACAAGGATGCGTGAAACGGTGCTCACCGAAGTTGCACAAAGGAGTCCCACGTCGCCGGAGACCAACTTAGAAAGTCGTGCAATGCAGGTTAGAGTGCCGTGGACCCCGGCTTGGCTGTGCACGAAGGATTTCTGCCGGAAGTGCACAGGGGCCGGAGTAGCTGCAAAGTCGCGGTTCCCAGCAATGCAGCCCAGCGAGGTGAGGCAAGGACTTACCTCCACCAAACTTGGGCTGAAGAGTCACTGGACTGTGGGGGTCACTTGGACAGCGTCGCTGGATTCGAGGGACCTCGCTCGTCGTGCTGAGAGGAGACCCAAGGGACCGGTAATGCAGCTTTTTGGTGCCTGCGGTTGCAGGGGGAAGATTCCGTCGACCCACGGGAGATTTCTTCGGAGCTTCTGGTGCAGAGAGGAGGCAGGCTACCCCCACAGCATGCACAAGCAGGAAAACAGTCGAGAAGGCGGCAGGATCAGCGTTACAGAGTTGCAGTAGTCGTCTTTGCTACTATGTTGCAGGTTTGCAGGCTTCCAGCGCGGTCAGCGGTCGATTCCTTATCAGAAGGTGAAGAGGGAGATGCAGAGGAACTCGGCTGAGCTCATGCATTCGTTATCTAAAGTTTCCCCAGAGACAGAGACCCTAAATAGCCAGAAAAGAGGGTTTGGCTACCTAGGAGAGAGGAAAGGCTACTAACACCTGAAGGAGCCTATCAGCAGGAGTCTCTGACGTCACCTGGTGGCACTGGCCACTCAGAGCAGTCCAGTGTGCCAGCAGCACCTCTGTTTCCAAGATGGCAGAGGTCTGGAGCACACTGGAGGAGCTCTGGACACCTCCCAGGGGAGGTGCAGGTCAGGGGAGTGGTCACTCCCCTTTCCTTTGTCCAGATTCGCGCCAGAGCAGGGGCTAAGGGGTCCCTGAACCGGTGTAGACTGGCTTATGCAGAATTGGGCACCTCTGTGCCCAACAAAGCATTTCCAGAGGCTGGGGGAGGCTACTCCTCCCCTGCCTTCACACCATTTTCCAAAGGGAGAGGGTGTCACACCCTCTCTCAGAGGAAGTTCTTTGTTCTGCCATCCTGGGCCAGGCCTGGCTGGACCCCAGGAGGGCAGCTGCCTGTCTGAGGGGTTGGCAGCAGCAGCAGCTGCAGTGAAACCCCAGTAAGGGCAGTCTGGCAGTACCAGGGTCTGTGCTACAGACCACTGGGATCATGGAATTGTACCAACAATGCCAGGATGGCATAGAGGGGGCAATTCCATGATCATAGACAGGTTACATGGCCATATTCGGAGTTACCATTGTGAAGCTACATATAGGTAGTGACCTATATGTAGTGCACGCGTGTAATGGTGTCCCCGCACTCACAAAGTTCAGTGAATTGGCTCTGAACAATGTGGGGGCACCTTGGCTAGTGCCAGGGTGCCCTCACACTAAGTAACTTTGCACCTAACCTTTACCAGGTAAAGGTTAGACATATAGGTGACTTATAAGTTACTTAAGTGCAGTGTAAAATGGCTGTGAAATAACGTGGACGTTATTTCACTCAGGCTGCAGTGGCAGGCCTGTGTAAGAATTGTCAGAGCTCCCTATGGGTGGCAAAAGAAATGCTGCAGCCCATAGGGATCTCCTGGAACCCCAATACCCTGGGTACCTTAGTACCATATACTAGGGAATTATAAGGGTGTTCCAGTAAGCCAATGTGAATTGGTAAAATTGGTCACTAGCCTGTTAGTGACAATTTAAAAGTAATGAGAGAGCATAACCACTGAGGTTCTGGTTAGCAGAGCCTCAGTGAGACAGTTAGGCACCACACAGGGAACATACACATGCACACCTATGAGCACTGGGGCCCTGTGTGACAGGGTCCCAGTGACACATACATATAGGCCACAAACCTATGAGCACTGGGGTCCTGACCAGCAGGATCCCAGTGACACATAACAACCATACTGAAAACATGGTGTTTTCACTATGAGCACTGAGGCCTGGCTATCAGGATCCCAGTGAGACAGTGAAAACAGTGACAAACACCCTGACATACACTCACAAACAGGCCAAAAGTGGGGGTAACAAGGCTAGAAAGAGGCTACCTTCTCACACAACCCCCCCCCCAAACGAAGGACAATAAGGCTAACCTTGGCCAGTTGAGACTTTATTGTCTAAGTGGTGATAAGTAGAGAGTAGCTCTGCAATAGACTGGTTACTCCCTTTATCATCCACTATATGGTTACTTCCCTGTGGGGATGTAAACCACCCTGTTTGAAGTTTTTTAGCTAAGCAACAATGTGAAGATGTATTTTCAGAGTTTCTATCAGTAAGTTTTAGTTTAGAGCAGTGGGAATTGTCCACTGAACCTATTTGTAGTGATGGAAATGCCAGACAGGGATGCTGTCTCAGAAAAGCCATAGCTGGGCAAAAACTTTGTCCATCTGGCTGGAAGAGGGAACAGGGATGCTGTTTCTCTTGAGTTGGAGCAGGGCAGGGATGCTGTCCTATGAGCTCCACACTAGGGCAGGGATGCTGTCCTAAGTGTTGTGAGGTAGTGCAGGGTTTCTGCACTCAAGTTTCTCTGGGAGGGTTGGAGGGATGCTCCATGTTAACTAAAATGGTGCTGTTTTTCTCACCAATGTTAGTTATCCCACAGAGAGGTACTTCCACCTCAGGGAGTCCAGCTTTGCCAGCTGATGATTCCCTTGGAACAGGTGCCACCCCAGGAGAGGTTTCTCCCACCACAGGAATAGTATCCTGAATGGTAGGGTGGTTAGGGGATACTGTGATACCCTTTTTACCTGTTGATGGAGAGGGATCCTGAGTTTTCAGGCCTTCTCTCCTTTGCTTTTTCATTTCACTTGAAATGAGAGGGAACAATTCCTCAGGGATGCCCAGCATGGCTGCATGGGCATAAAACTCTACATCAGCCCAACCTGAGGCCTCTAGGTCATTACCTAAGAGACAGTCTACAGGTAAGCTAGGTGATACCACCACCTGCTTAGGGCCAGTAACTCCACCCCAACTAAACTGAATTATGGCTAAGGGAAGAAACTTAGTGGAGTTATGGACATCAATAATCTTATACTGTTGTCCAATGATGTGTTGTTCAGGAGGCACTAGGTTTTCAGTCACCAAAGTGAAACTGGCACCTGTGTCCCTGTAGGCCAAGGCCTCAACACCATTTATTGAAACTGTCTGCCTGTACTTATCCATTGTAAGGGGACAAGCAGCCAGTGTGGCAAGGCCAATGCCACTAGGTGTGACAGAAACTGTCTTGGGACTGATTACATCAGTTTCCACTATGGACCCATAAGTGAACCCAACTACACCCTTTGCTTGACTGTTGCCAGCAGTCCCACCACTAGTACCACTACTGCTAGGGGCACTAGAGCTTGATGTATTAGTGGTGGTAGGCTCAGGGGGTTTACCTGGACAGGACTTATCCCCTGGCCTATGGCCTCTGTTTTTACACACAAAGCACCAAGGCTTTTTAATGTGTGCAGGTTGGGAAGAAGAGGAAGAATTTGTTTTATCCCCACCCTCTGAAGAGTGTTTAAGATTTGAAGTGGGATCTTTGGTTTTACCCTTATCCCCATGCTTATCTTGAGATTTTTCACCATCTTTCTTCTTATTGCCATCTTTGTCACCCCCTGTATGAACTTTTC
Source organism: Pleurodeles waltl (assembly GCF_031143425.1). NCBI lineage: Eukaryota > Metazoa > Chordata > Amphibia > Caudata > Salamandridae > Pleurodeles > Pleurodeles waltl. Next base: position 143,874,612 of record NC_090446.1, on the reverse strand, counting down.
TGTTCACCCTTGTTCTGACCCATTTGTCTGCCTTCTTTCCCAATTCTTGGGGAGAGGTCAGATCAGAGTCTACCAGGTACTGGTGCAACAAATCAGACACACAATTATTAAGTATATGCTCTCTCAGGATTGTGTTATACAGGCTTTCATAATCAGTAACTTTACTGCCATGTAACCACCCCTCCAAGGCCTTCACTGAATGGTCAATGAAATCAACCCAGTCTTGTGAAGACTCCTTTTTGGTCTCTCTGAACTTTATCCTGTACTGTTCAGTGGTTAAGCCATAACCATCCAGGAGTGCATTCTTAAGAACTGTAAAATTATTGGCATCATTTTCTTTCACAGTAAGGAGCCTATCCCTACCTTTTCCACTAAATGATAGCCATATGATAGCAGCCCACTGCCTTTGAGGGACATCCTGTACAACACAGGCCCTCTCAAGTGCAGCAAACCACTTGTTAATGTCATCCCCCTCCTTACAAGGGGGAACTATCTTGTGCAGATTCCTGGAATCATGCTCTTTTGCAGGATGACTATGGGGAATACTGCTGCTGCCACCATGGGTATCTAAACCCAACTTCTGTCTTTCCCTCTCTATTTCTAAAGACTGTCTATCCAAATCCAGCTGTTGCTTCTTGAGCTTCAGTCTGGTTTGTTCCACTCTCAATCTATTGAGCTCCCTTTCTAACAATCTGTCATCAGGGTGGGTGGGAGGGACATTTCTAGATACAGAGGTATGATGGGAATGAACAGAAGGAGACCTGTCCCTTACAGAGGGCACCCTAACAGCTTGGCTACCAGCATAATGTGAGATCACATCATCAGTATGGTGTGATTCAACCTCTGTACCAACTATGCTAGACTGTCTAGTAATGGGCAGGCTGAGAAGTTTCTTTCCTGAACCTTTTCCTGGGGGAGTCCCTGGATCAGATTGAGAACCATTAGCTACTTTTTCTACAGATTGGGCACTTATGGCCTTATCCTGTACTCTAAGCATATTAATTAACAGTTCTAAAGAAGGATTCTTCCCTACACTCAAACCTCTCTCTATGCAGAGACTCCTTGCTCCTTTCCAGCTAAGATGATCATATGCAATTTTGGACAGTTCAACATTTTGGCCTGTACCAAACATTTTTTAGAGAGAGTTAAAGTGATAGAAAAAGAGAAAAAAGTTTTCAGAACTTTTTGGAAAGACAGAAAAAACTTTTTAAACTTTTAAGAACTTTTTGAAAGTTTAGGAGTACTTTTCAGCACTTAGAAAAGAGTGAAAAGAGGAAATGCAAAACTTTTTGGCTATGTGTATATACACTGACCTTGTTTTGTATATTTTTCTATTATGAAAAGTACAATGACAAGAGTGGTAAGTAGTCTCAAGCACTTATCCCACCACTGCACAACCAATGTAGGAGGCTGGACTGGCTTGTAGTGAGTACCAAGGGGTACTTGCACCTTGCACCAGGCCCAGTTATCCCTTATTAGTGTATAGGGTGTCTAGCAGCTTAGGCTGATAGATAATGGTAGCTTAGCAGAGCAGCTCAGGCTGAACTAGGAGACGTGTGAAGCTACTACAGTACCACTTAGTGTCATATGCACAATATCATAAGAAAACACAATACACAGTTATACTAAAAATAAAGGTACTTTATTTTTATGACAATATGCCAAAGTATCTTAGAGTGTACCCTCAGTGAGAGGATAGGAAATATACACAAGATATATATACACAATAGCAAAAATATGCAGTATAGTCTTAGAAAACAGTGCAAACAATGTATAGTTACAATAGGATGCAATGGGGAAACATAGGGATAGGGGCAACACAAACCATATACTCCAAAAGTGGAATGTGAACCACGAATGGACCCCAAACCTATGTGACCTTGTAGAGGGTCGCTGGGACTATTAGAAAATAGTGAGAGTTAGAAAAATAACCCTCCCCAAGACCCTGAAAAGTGAGTGCAAAGTGCACTAAAGTTCCCCTAAGGACAAAAGAGTCGTGTTAGAGGAATAATGCAGGAAAGACACAAACCAGCAATGCAACAACTGTGGATTTCCAATCTAGGGTACCTGTGGAACAAGGGGACCAAGTCCAAAAGTCACAAGCAAGTCGTAGATGGGCAGATGCCCAGGAAATGCCAGCTGCGGGTGCAAAGAAGCTTCAACTGGACAGAAGAAGCTGAGGTTTCTGCAGGAACGAAAAGGGCTAGAGACTTCCCCTTTGGTGGACTGATCCCTCTCGCCTTGGAGAGTCGTGCAGAAGTGTTTTCCCGCCGGAAGGACGCCAACAAGCCTTGCTACACGCAAATCGTGCGTTTGGCGTTTTTGGACGCTGCTGGGGCCCAGGAGGGACCAGAAGGTCGCAAATTGGACCTGCAGAGAGAAGAGACGTCGAGCTAGACAAAGAGCCCCCACTGAAGCAGGTAGCACCCGGAGAAGTGCCAGAAACAGGCACTACGAGGATGCGTGAAACGGTGCTCGCCGAAGTTGCACAAAGGAGTCCCACGTCGCCGGAGACCAACTTAGAAAGTCGTGCAATGCAGGTTAGAGTGCCGTGGACCCCGGCTTGGCTGTGCACGAAGGATTTCCGCCGGAAGTGCACAGGGGCCGGAGTAGCTGCAAAGTCGCGGTTCCCAGCAATGCAGCCCAGCGAGGTGAGGCAAGGACTTACCTCCACCAAACTTTGGCTGAAGAGTCACTGGACTGTGGGGGTCACTTGCACAGCGTCGCTGGATTCAAGGGACCTCGCTCGTCGTGCTGAGAGGAGACCCAAGGGACCAGTAATGCAGCTTTTTGGTGCCTGCGGTTGCAGGGGGAAGATTCCGTCGACCCACGGGAGATTTCTTCGGAGCTTCTGGTGCAGAGAGGAGGCAGGCTACCCCCACAGCATGCACAAGCAGGAAAACAGTCGAGAAGGCGGCAGGATCAGCGTTACAGAGTTGCAGTAGTCGTCTTTGCTACTATGTTGCAGGTTTGCAGGCTTCCAGCGCGGTCAGCGGTCGATTCCTTATCAGAAGGTGAAGAGGGAGATGCAGAGGAACTCGGCTGAGCTCATGCATTCGTTATCTAAAGTATCCCCAGAGACAGAGACCCTAAATAGCCAGAAAAGAGGGTTTGGCTACCTAGGAGAGAGGAAAGGCTACTAACACCTGAAGGAGCCTATCAGCAGGAGTCTCTGACGTCACCTGGTGGCACTGGCCACTCAGAGCAGTCCAGTGTGCCAGCAGCACCTCTGTTTCCAAGATGGCAGAGGTCTGGAGCACACTGGAGGAGCTCTGGACACCTCCCAGGGGAGGTGCAGGTCAGGGGAGTGGTCACTCCCCTTTCCTTTGTCCAGATTTGCGCCAGAGCAGGGGCTAAGGGGTCCCTGAACCGGTGTAGACTGGCTTATGCAGAATTGGGCACCTCTGTGCCCAACAAAGCATTTCCAGAGGCTGGGGGAGGCTACTCCTCCCCTGCCTTCACACCATTTTCCAAAGGGAGAGGGTGTCACACCCTCTCTCAGAGGAAGTTCTTTGTTCTGCCATCCTGGACCAGGCCTGGCTGGACCCCAGGAGGGCAGCTGCCTGTCTGAGGGGTTGGCAGCAGCAGCAGCTGCAGTGAAACCCCAGTAAGGGCAGTCTGGCAGTACCAGGGTCTGTGCTACAGACCACTGGGATCATGGAATTGTACCAACAATGCCAGGATGGCATAGAGGGGGCAATTCCATGATCATAGACAGGTTACATGGCCATATTCGGAGTTACCATTGTGAAGCTACATATAGGTAGTGACCTATATGTAGTGCACGCGTGTAATGGTGTCCCCGCACTCACAAAGTTCAGTGAATTGGCTCTGAACAATGTGAGGGCACCTTGGCTAGTGCCAGGGTGCCCTCACACTAAGTAACTGTGCACCTAACCTTTACCAGGTAAAGGTTAGACATATAGGTGACTTATAAGTTACTTAAGTGCAGTGTAAAATGGCTGTGAAATAACGTGGACGTTATTTCACTCATGCTGCAGTGGCAGGCCTGTGTAAGAATTGTCAGAGCTCCCTATGGGTGGCAAAAGAAATGCTGCAGCCCATAGGGATCTCCTGGAACCCCAATACCCTGGGTACCTTAGTACCATATACTAGGGAATTATAAGGGTGTTCCAGTAAGCCAATGTGAATTGGTAAAATTGGTCACTAGCCTGTTAGTGACAATTTAAAAGTAATGAGAGAGCATAACCACTGAGGTTCTGGTTAGCAGAGCCTCAGTGAGACAGTTAGGCACCACACAGGGAACATACACATGCACACCTATGAGCACTGGGGCCCTGTGTGACAGGGTCCCAGTGACACATACATATAGGCCACAAACCTATGAGCACTGGGGTCCTGACCAGCAGGATCCCAGTGACACATAACAACCATACTGAAAACATGGTGTTTTCACTATGAGCACTGAGGCCTGGCTATCAGGATCCCAGTGAGACAGTGAAAACAGTGACAAACACCCTGACATACACTCACAAACAGGCCAAAAGTGGGGGTAACAAGGCTAGAAAGAGGCTACCTTCTCACACCTGGCTTATAGACACTGACTACATTTCACTAATAAGAGATAACTGGACCTGGTATAACGTGTAAGTATGTGTGGTACCCACTACAAAACAGGCCAGCCTCCTACCGACACATACAGTGCCCCTCTAAAGGGGTGATGTCTTATTATGCATTAAGGAAATACGTGAGGGAGTGGCAAACATAGGGCATATACTGGATTCGTTCAAGGCCACAGCTGGTCTAGGAGTAAATTGAGCCAAAACGTACCTGGTCCTTGTAGGAGGCAGGCCTGGCTTGTAGTGGGTACCAAAGGTACTTACACCTTGTGCCAGGTCCAGTTATCCCTTATTAGTAGACTAGAGGTGTTTCTAGCAGCTTAGACTGATAGAAGGTAGCTATGGCAAAGCAGCTTAGGCTGAACTAGGAGACATGCAAAGCTCCTACTATACCACTTATATCATATGCACAATATCATAAGAAAACACAATACACAGTTACTAAAAATAAAGGTACTTTATTGTTATGACAACATGCCACAAGTATCTCAGTGAGTACCCTCAGTAAGAAGGTAAGTAGTATACACAAGTTATATGTACACAAACCCAAAACAGGTAAGTAAGAGTCAGAAATGTAATGCAAACAGTGTAGAATTACAATAGGTGAACATAGGTCTAGGGGCAACACAAACCATATACTCCAAAAGTGGAATGCGAATCACAAATGGACCCCAGACCTATGGGAGCTTGTAGAGGATCGCTGGGACTGTAAGAAAACAGTCAGGGTGTCCAAGATACCCCACCCACCCCAAGACCCTGAAAAGTAGGAGTAAAGTACACTTAATACCCCAAAAGAGCACAATAGTCGTGATAGGGGGATTCTGCAAGAACAACAAACACCAGCAGTGCACTGAAAACGGATTCCTGGACCTGAGGACCTGCAAAGCAAGGGGACCAAGTCTAATAGTCGCGATAGTGTCCGGGGGGGGCAAGAGCCCAGAAAACCCCGGATGAACCTGCAAGGAAGCTGCCTCCGGATGGAAGAAGCTTGGAGTTATGCAAGAACGAACAGGACTAGGAACTTCTCCTTAGGATGGAAGATGTCCCACGTCACGATGAAGCTTGCAGAGGCGTTCCCACGCAAACATACCGCAAACAAGCCTTGCTAGCTGCAAGGACCGCGGTAGAGGTTTTTGGGTGCTGGCACTTAGAAGATTTGTGAACCGGAGTCCAGGCGAAGTTACAAAGGAGGGTCCCACGACGTTGGAGGCCAACTCAGATGGTTGAACACGGCAGGACGGAGTGCTGGGGACCCAGGCTAGGCTGTGCACGAAGGAAATCCTGGAAGAGTGCACAGGAGCTGGAGCAGCTGCAAATCACGCAGTACACACGTTTGCAGTCTAGCGTAGGGAAGCAAGGACTTACCTCCACCAAACTTGGACTGAAGGATCACTGGACTGTGGGAGTCACTTGGATAGATTTCCTGTGTTCCAGGGACCACGCTCGTCAGGATGAGAGGGGACCCAGAGGACCGGTGATGCAGTCTTTTGGTGCCTGCGTTAGCAGGGTGAAGATTCCGTCGACCCACGGGAGACTTCTTCTGTGCTTCTGGTGCAGGGTGAAGGCAGGCGACCCCCTGAGCATGCACCACCAGGAAACAGTCGAGAAAAGCTGGCAGGATTAGGTGCAATGTTGCTGGTAGTCGTCTTGCTACTTTGTTGCGGTTTTGCAGGTGTCCTGGAGCAGTCAGCGGTCCATCCTTGGTAGAAGTCGAAGAGGGAGATGCAGAGGAACTCTGGTGATCTCTTGCATTCGTTATCTGAAGAATTCCCCAAAGCAGAGACCCTAAATAGCCAGAAAAGGAGGTTTGGCTACCAGGAAAGGAAGATTGGCTACCAAGAAAGGTAAGAGCCTATCAGAGGGGGTCTCTGACATCACCTGCTGGCACTGGCCACTCAGAGCAGTCCAGTGTGCCCCCAACATCTCTGTTTCCAAGATGGTAGAGGTCTGGGACACACTGTAGGAGTTCTGGGCACCTCCCCTGGGAGGTACTGGTCAGGGGAGTAGTCACTCCCCTTTCCTTTGTCCAGTTGCGCGCCAGAGCAGGGCTGGGAGATCCCTGAACCTGTGTAGACTGGCTTATGCAGAGATGGGCACCATCTGTGCCCATCAAAGCATTTCCAGAGGCTGGGAGAGGCTACTCCTCCCCAGCCCTTCACACCTATTACTAAAGGGAGAGGGTGTAACACCCTCTCTCAGAGGAAATCCTTTGTTCTGCCTTCCCAGGCCAGGGCTGCCTGGACCCCAGGAGGGCAGAAACCTGTCTGAGGGGTTGGCAGCAGCAGCTGCAGTGGAAACCCCGGGAAGGCAGTTTGGCAGTACCAGGGTTCTGTGCTAGAGACCCGGGGGATCATGGAAATGTCCCCCCAATACCAGAATGGTATTGGGGTGACAACTCCACGATCTTAAACATGTTACATGGCCATGTTCGGAGTTACCATTGTGACATTATACATAGGTAGTGACCTATGTATAGTGCACACGCGTAATGGTGTCCCGCACTCACAAAGTCTGGGGAATTTGCCCTGAACGATGTGGGGACACCTTGGCTAGTGCCAGGGTGCCCACACACTAAGTAACTTGGCACCCAACCTTCACTAAGTGAAGGTTAGACATATAGGTGACTTAAAAGTTACTTATGTGCAGTGGTAAATGGCTGTGAAATAACGTGGACGTTATTTCACTCAGGCTGCAGTGGCAGGCCTGTGTAAGAATTGTCAGAGCTCCCTATGGGTGGCAAAAGAAATGCTGCAGCCCATAGGGATCTCCTGGAACCCTAATACCCTGGGTACCTCAGTACCATGTACAAGGGAACTATATGGGTGTACCAGTATGTCAATGTGAATTGGTAAATTTAGTCACTAGCCGGCAGTGACAAATTTGGAAAGTAGAGAGAGCATAAACACTGAGGTTCTGGTTAGCAGAGCCTCAGAGATACAGTTAGGCACCACACAGGGAACACATACAGGACACATACTATGAGCACTGGGGTCCTGCCTGTCAGGATCCCAGTGACACAAGGACTAAAACAACATACATACAGTGAAATATGGGGGGTAACATGCCAGGCAAGATGGTACTTTCTTACACAACCCCTCCCCAAACGAAGGACAATAAGACTAGCCATGACCTGATGAGTCTTCATTGTCTAAGTGGAAATATCTGGAGAGTCCATCTGCATTGGAGTGGGTACTTCCAGGTCTATGTTCCACTGTATAGTCCATTCCCTGTAGAGATATGGACCACCTCAACAATTTAGGGTTTTCACCTTTCATTTGTTTTAGCCAAATTAGAGGTTTGTGGTCTGTCTGAACAATAAAGTGAGTGCCAAACAGGTATGGCCTCAACTTTTTCAGTGCCCAGACCACAGCAAAAGCCTCCCTCTGTATGGCAGACCAAAGCTTTTCTCTAGGGGTCAAACTTCGGCTGATAAAAGCAACTGGTTGATCCTGGCCCTCAGAATTCAGTTGTGATAAGACTGCCCCTACCCCTAATTCAGATGCATCAGTTTGAACAATGAATTTCTTGGAGTAACATGGGCTTTTTAGGACAGGTGCAGAGCTCATGGCCTGTTTGGGCTCCTCAAAAGCTTTCTGACAGCTAGCTGTCCATAACACCTTCTTAGGCATTTTCTTACTTGTGAGATCATTAAGAGGGGCTGCAATGGAGCCATAATTTTGAATGAATCTCCTGTAGTACCCTGTGAGGCCTAAAAAGGCTCTCGCCTTGGTCTGAGTTGTAGGGGGAACCCAATCTATGATTGTCTGGATTTTCCCCTGTAGTGGTGCAATCTGTTCCCCACCTACCAGGTCTCCCAGATAAACCACTTTCCCCTGCCCTATCTGGCACTTTGAAGCCTTGATAGCGAGGCCTGCCTTTTGCAGGGCCTCCAAAACTTTCCAAAGGTGGACCAGGTGCTCATCCCAGGTTAAGCTAAAGACAGCAATATCATCAAGATATTCTGCACTGAAAGTTTCTAACCCTTGCAGGACTGTGTTCACCAACCTCTGAAAAGTGGCAGGTGCATTTTTCAAACCAAAGGGCATTATTGTGAATTGGTAGTGCCCTCCTATAGTAGAAAATGCAGTCTTTGGTTTAGCATCTTCTGCCAATCTGATTTGCCAATACCCTGCAGTCCGATCAAAAGTGCTAAGATACTTGGCAGAAGCCAGTGTATCAATGGGCTCATCTGCCCTGGGTATAGGGTGAGAATCAGTTTTTGTTACCAGATTGAGCCCTCTGTAGTCTACACAAAACCTAATTTCCCTCTTTCCATCTTTGGTGTGAGGGTTTGGTACAAGCAACGCTGGGCTAGCCCATGGGCTTTCAGAAGGTTCAGTCACTTCCAGATCCAACATTTTCTGCACCTCTTCTTTAATGCAGTCTCTGACATGGTCAGGCTGCCTATAAATCTTACTTTTGACAGGCAGGCTGTCTCCAGTGTCTATTGTGTGTTCATACCAGGATGTTGTACCTGGTACAATTGAAAGAGGTCTGAAAATTGTCCTAGGGGATTGATGCAGTTGTCTTTCTGTTCTGCAGTTAGACAATCTGCCAAAACTACTCCCTCCACTAAGGCATCTGCTTCAGTGGTGGAGAAGAGATCAGGGAGAGGGTCACTCTCTTCTTCCCGTCCCTCATGTGTTGCCATGAGCTGGGTGAGATCAACTCTGTCATAGTAGGGTTTTAGGCAGTTGACATGAATCACCCTAAGGGGACACCTGGCAGTGCCCAGGTCTACCAAATAGATAACCTCACCCTTCTTCTCAACAATTATATGGGGTCCAGTCCATTTGTCTTGGAGTGCTCTTGGGGCCACAGGGTCCAATACCCACACCTTCTGTCCTGGTTGGTACTGGATCAGAACAGCCTTCTGGTCATGCCATTGCTTTTGTAGCTCCTGGCTGGCCTGATGGTTTTTATTGACCTTTTTCATGTACTCGGCCATTCTGGATCTTAGGCAAAGTACATAATCCACTATGTCCTGCTTAGGAGCTTTTAAAGGTTGTTCCTAACCCTCCTTCACAAGAGTGAGTGGACCTCTTACAGGGTGCCCAAAGAGGAGTTCAAAGGTGCTAAAGCCCACTCCTTTCTGGGGTACCTCCCTGTAAGCAAAAAGGAGGCAAGGTAACAGGACATCCCATCTCCTCCTGAGTTTTTCAGGGAGTCCCATTATCATACCTTTGAGAGTTTTATTAAACCTCTCTACCAGTCCATTTGTCGGTGGATGGTAAGGGGTGGTGAACTTGTAGGTAACACCACACTCCTTCCACATTGCTTTCAAGTATGCAGACATGAAGTTGCTAACCCTGTCTGATACTACCTCTTTAGGGAAACCCACTCTGGAAAAGATTCACAGGAGGGCCTTTGCCACTGCAGGAGCTGTAGTGGTCCTTAAAGGTATTGCTTCAGGATATCTTGTGGCATGGTCCACAACCACCAAGAAAACCTATTGCCTGAAGCAGTAGGAGGGTCAAGGGGGCCAACTATGTCAACCCCTACCCTTTCAAAGGGCACCCCAACCCCTGGTAGTGGGATTGGAGGGGCCTTTGGAGTGCCACCAATCTTGCCACTGGCTTGGCAGGTCACGCAAGACTTGCAAAAATCTTTGGTGTCCTCTGACATATGTGGCCAGTGAAACAAGGGAACAAGTCTTTCCCAAGTTTTTATCTGGCCCAAATGCCCAGCAAAGGGAATGTCATGTGCCAGAGTTAGAAGAAACTCTCTGTACTGCAGGGGAATGACCAATATCCTGGCTGTTCCAGGTTTTGGGTCCCTTGCCTCTGTGTTCAAGAGGTTATCTTCCCAGTATACTCTATGGCTGTAAATGACATCTCCATTTTGCTGTTTGACAGCTTGCTGTCTGAGGCCCTCTAATGTGGGACAGGTTTGCTGTGCCACACTCAGCTCTTCCCTGGCAGGCACCCCTCCACCCAAAAGCTCAGCAGTGTTTTCTGCCAGCTCATCTGGTGAAGGTTCTGCACAGGGAGGAAATTCCTCTTCCTCAGAAGGGGAATCATCTGTAGAGGGAGGGATAGTGGGTAGGGATTTACTCTTGCTACCCCTAGCTTTAGGGAGCACTTGGTCCATTGTTTCAGGATCCAAGTTACTCTGTCCTTTTTGTTTTTTGGCCTGAGCCCTGGTTAAAGCAAGAATAGGCCCAGGAATGCCCAGCATTACTGCATGAGCCTCCAACTCCACTTCTGCCCAAGCTGATGTCTCTAAATCTTTCCCCAGTAGACAGTCTACATACAGGTAAATCTGAGGCAACCACAACTTTCTCTAGACCAGTAACCCCCCTTCCCCCAGTTGAGATTCACAACAGCCATGGGGTGGCTAAGAGTGTTGTTATGAGCGTCTGTCACTTGGTATTACTGACCAAGTAGGTTTTGTTCAGGGTGGACCAGTTTTTCTATCACCATAGTTACACAGGCTCCTGTGTCCCTGTAGGCCTGAACCTCAACACCATTTATTAGTGGAAGTTGCTTGTACTTATCCATATTAAGGGGACAAGCAACCAAGGTGGCCAAATCAATGGCACCTTCAGAGACTAAGACAGCCTCTGTGGTCTCCCTAACAAGACCAACCCCAACTACATTGCCAATAGTGAGCCCAGCTACACCCTTGGATTGGCTATTAGTAGATTTTCCACCACCACTGCTATTACTAGGAGCACTAGAATTTGCAGCAGGGGTTGTGGTGGTGGGAGGTTTGGTGTTTTTCTTTGGACAAGTGGAATCACTTGCCCAATGGCCTTTGACTTTACACAAATAACACCAAGGCTTTTTCTGATTATCATTAGAAGAGGATTTGGACCCTCCACCCCCAGAGGATTTTTGTGGGCCCGATGAAGACTCAGAATGCTTACTTTTGTCCCCACCCTTCTCAGAAGACTTACCATCCTTCCTCTTGCCATCCTTGTCACCCTCTGTATGAACCTTTCTGTTCACCCTTGTTCTGACCCCTTTGTCTCCCTTCTTTCCCAATTCTTGGGGAGAGGTCAGATCAGAGTCTACTAGGTATTGGTGCAACAAGTCAGACATACAATTGTTAAGAATATGCCCTCTCAAAATAAGATTATACAGGCTTTCATAGTCAGATATCTTACTGCCATGCAACCACCCTTCCAAGGCCTTCACTGAACAGTCTACAAAATCTGTCCAGTCTTGAGAAGACTCCTTTCTGGTGTCTCTGAACTTAATCCTGTATTGTTTAGTGGTTAAGCCAAATCCATCCAAGAGTGCATCTTTCAAAACTATGTAATTATTGGCATCACTTTCTCTGACAGTAAGGAGCCTATCCCTACCCTTTCCAGTGAAAGATAGCCACAAAATAGCAGCCCACTGCCTTAAGGGACCAACTGTACCATACAGGCCCTCTCAAGTGCAGCAAACCACTTATTCATTTCATCCCCTTCCTTGTAAGGGGGGACTATCTTGTGCAGATTCCTGGAATCTTGCTCTTTAACAGGATTGCTATCATAAATACTGCTGCTGTCACCACGGGGAACTAACCCCAACCTCTTTCCTTCTCTATGTCTAGGGATTCCCTATCCAAGGCCAGCTGCTGCTGTTTAAGCTTCAGTCTGGTCTCTTCTACCCTCAGCTTTTTTAGTTCCCTTTCTAACAAGTTATCCTCAGGGTGGGTGGGTTGGGAATGTTTAGACACAGAGGAAATGTGGGAAGTTTCAGAGGGGGGCCTGTCCCTAACTGTCTGGACCCTAGTAACCTGGCCTCTAGGGGTGAAAGATGCCCTACTGGTGTGGGACCCTCTAACACTACCAGTGTCACTAGATGCCCTGCTAGGGGTCAGGACCTTGTAAGAACCCTCCCCAGCTGCCTCATGGAACTCCTCTGAGTCTGACTGGGAAGCTTCTCCATTTTCTAACCTCTCTTGAGATGGGCCAGACTGGTTCTGGTAATCTACAATGAGCATGTTAAAGAGGGATTCTTACCTATACTTAAACCTCTATCCAGGCAGAGACCCCTCAAACTTTTATAGTTCAAACTCTCATATGTTGCATTAACAGTTTTGGGAGTGGGCTCTACAACAGACATGATAGAAAAGGTTTAAGGATAGTGAGAGAAAAAGTTTAGAACTTTAGAAAGCACAGAGAAAAAACTTTTTCAAACTTTGGGAAAACTTTTAGAAGTTCTCAAAAACTTTTCAGAACTTTGTTGAACGTTTTAGAGTAGAAAAGTAAACAGTTTTGGTTAAGTGTACATATACTGAACTATTTGGTATATGATTTTCTTATGAAAAGCACCAAATGACAAAGTGGTAAAGCAGTTGCAAGTACTTATCCCACCGCTGCACCACCAATGTAGGAGGCTGGCCTGGCTTATAGTGGGTACCTTGTGGAACTTACACCCTGTGCCAGGCCCAGTTATCCCTTATTAGTAGAATAGAGGTGTTTCTAGCAGCTTAGGCTGATAGAAGGTAGCTATGGCAAAGCAGCTTAGGCTGAACTAGGAGGCATGGAAAGCTCCTACTATACCACTTATATCATATAGCACAATATCATAAGAAAACACAATACTCAGAGTTACTAAAAATAAAGGTACTTTGCCAAAAGTATCTCAGTGAGTACCCTCAGTTAGAAGGTAAGTAATATACACAAGTTATATGTCCACAAACCCAAAACAGGTAAGCAACAGTAAGAAAAGTACTGCAAACAATGTAGAATCACAATAGGATGCAATAGGTAGACATAGGTCTAGGGGCAACACAAACCACATACTCCAAAAGTGGAAAGCGAATCACGAATGGACCCCAGACCTATGGGAGCTTGCAGAGGGTCGCTGGGACTGTAAGAAAACAGTCAGGGTGTCCAAGATACCCCACCCCCAAGACCCTGAAAAGTAGGTGTAAAGATACCCTACTACCCCAAAAGGACACAATAGTCGTGATAGGGGAATTCTGCAAGAACCACAAGCACCAACAAAACACTGAAAATGGATTCCTGGACGTGAGGACCTGCAAGGCAAGGGGACCAAGTCCAACAGTCGCGATAGTGTCCAGTGGGGGCAGGAGCCCAGGAGCCCAGGAAACCCCGGATGAAGGTGCAAGAAGGCTGCCTCCGGGTGGAAGAAGCCAAAGATTCTGCAACAACGAAAAGGGCTAGGAAGTTTTCCTTTGGATGGAAGATGTAAGTGTTTCCATGCAGAAATACTGCAAACAAGCCTTGGTAGCTGCACCGGTCGCAGTAGAGGTTTTTGGATGCTGCTGGGGACCAGGAAGGACCAGGATGTCGCACCTTGGAGGAGGACACAGAGGGGGCACTCAGCAACTCAGAGAGCCCCCGCAGAAGCAGGCAGCACCCACAGAAGTACCGGAGCAGGCACTTAGAAGATTAGTGTAACCGGAGTCACAAAAGGAGGGTCTCACGACGTCGGAGTCCAACTCAGGGGGTTGAGCACTGCAGGACGGAGTGCTGGGGATCCAGGCTAGGCTGTGCACGAAGGAATCCTTGGAGAAGTGCACAGAAGCCGGAGCAGCTGCAAATCACGCAGTACACAGGTTTGCAGTCTAGCGTGGGGAGGCTAGGACTTACCTCCACCAAACTTGGACTGAAGGATCACTGGACTGTGGGGGTCTCTTGGATTTAGCTCCTGTGTTCCAGGGACCACGCTTGTCAGGATGAGAGGGGACCCAGAGGACCGGTGATGCAGTCTTTTGATGCCTGCGTTAGCAGGGGGAAGATTCCGTCGACCCACGGGAGATTTCTTCTTGGCTTCCAGTGCAGGGTGAAGGCACACAGCCCTCAGAGCATGAACCACCAGGAAACAGTCAAGAAAGCCGGCAGAATGAGGCGCTACAATGTTGCTGGTAGTCGTCTTGCTACTTTGTTGTGGTTTTGCAGGCGTCCTGGAGCAGTCAGCGGTCGATCCTTGGCAGAAGTCGAAGAGGGGAGTGCAGAGGAACTCTGGTGAGCTCTTGCATTTGTTTTCTGAAGAATACCCCAGAGGAGAGACCCTAAATAGCCAGAAAAGGAGGTTTGGCTACCAAGAAAGGAGGATTGGCTAGCAAGAGAGGTAAGAGCCTATCAGAGGGGGTCTCTGACGTCACCTTCTGGCACTGGCCACTCAGAGCAGTCCAGTGTGCCCCCAACACCTCTGAATCCAAGATGGCAGAGATCTGGGACACACTGGAGGAACTCTGGGCACCTCCCCTGGGAGGTACTGGTCAGGGGAGTGGTCACTCCCCTTTCCTTTGTCCAGTTGCGTGCCAGAGTAGGGCTGGGGGATCCCTGAACCGGTGTAGACTGGCTTATGCAGAGATGGGCACCATCTGTGCCCATCAAAGCATTTCCAGAGGCTGGGGGATGCTACTCCTCCCCAGCCCTTCACACCTATTTCCAAAGGGAGAGGGTGTAACACCCTCTCTCAGAGGAAATCCTTTGTTCTGCCTTCCTGGGCTGGGGCTGCCCAGACCCCAGGAGGGCAGAATCCTGTCTGAGGGGTTGGCAGCAGCAGCAGCTGCAGTGGAACCCCCGGAAAGGCAGTTTGGCAGCACCCGGGTTCTGTGCTAGAGACCCGGGGGATCATGGAATTGTCCCCCCAATACGAGAATGGTATTGGAGTGACAGATCCATGATCTTAGACATGTTACATGGCCAGGTTCGGAGTTACCATTGTGACGCTATACATAGGTAGTGACCTATGTATAGTGCACACATGTAATGGTGTCCCCGCACTCACAAAGTTCGGGGAATTTGCCCTGAACGATGTGCGAGCACCTTGGCTAGTGCCAGGGTGCCCAGACACTAAGTAACTTGGCACCCAACCTTCACCAAATGAGGGTTAGACATATAGGTGACTTATAAGTTACTTTTGTGCAGTGAAAATGGCTGTGAAATAACGTGGACGTTATTTTACTCAGGCTGCAGTGGCAGGCCTGTGTAAGAATTGTCTGAGCTCCCAATGGGTGGCAAAAGAAATGCTGCAGCCCATAGGGATCTCCTAGAACCCCAATCCCCTGGGTACCTAAGTACCATATACAAGGGGATTATATGGGTGTACCAGTGTGCCAATGAGAATTTGTCAATTAAGTCACTAGCCTGCAGTGACAATTTTAGAAAGCAGAGAGAGCACAAACACTGAGGTTCTGGTTAGCAGAGCCTCAGTGATACAGTTATGCACCACACAGGGAACACATACAGGGCACATACTATGAGCACTGGGGTCCTGCCTGGCAGGGTCCCAGTGACACAAGGGCAAAAACAAACATACCTACAGTGAAAATGGGGGTAACATGCCAGGCAAGATGGTACTTTCCTACATGCCTTTATAGGCCCCACATGTCACTTCTGGAGTGGAAGGGCATCAGCGAGAAGCTACAGAACAGAATGTTCCGGCACTCAGAAGTAGTACCAAAAAAGTTTCTGCATCCTGTCTGATACTTGGCGAATATTCAAATGGTAATGAATCAGCAGTTAAAAGTCTCTATCAGAAACAGTTTACTTTTCTTTCATTTTGTTAATCGTTCCCACAGGATAGGTTACATAGAAACTGAATAAATCTCACAGAACTAAGAAAACCATAACGACACACAGGAACTTTGTGGTACAGCACAGTTGTTGCTTCTGATAACACAGGGTTTTTCTCACCAGCTCTGAGAAATTCCCGTGATAGCAGTCACTTGTCCTGCATTAGAAGTACAACGTTCCTCCATATCCATCAGAAGTGGCAGGGTTCAGATGACTCAAGGGTTCAAATGGTGATTGACCGCTTGTGTTAAGGTCGCTTTAAGATGACTGACTAGAGGATGCTTCAGTGCATGACAGCTATAGTGAGTTCTCTTGAGGTTAGGAAGAGAACCGGAATTTCTGAGTAGTTTGCAATTACTCACACTAGTGACTCATCTTAAAACTAGTTTCAACATTGTTTTGGAAGTTGTAGGGGAGAGGAAGGACTGGCTCCACTAGCAGCTGAAGGCAAAGCTAGCAAAGTGAGTGAGCCTGGGAGGGACTGTTTATTGGTACAAAAGTCTAAAATAACAGATGACCATGTATTTTAGACAAGTGTGCTATCTGTGCAATCAGAGCTTATGTCTGCCTGACAGCCAGCTTCCCAAAAGTGAGGGCACATTACCTGGAGTGTGGCCTGGAAGGAAGAGCTGTCTCCCTGTCCTGAAGCCATGCAGGACGTGTGATCACCCAGGGTAAATAGTCGCAGCTGATCCCTAAGCATGGGGCGAGACCGGTCAGAGCAGATTCAGGACATGGATCTGCATGTCCAAGGACCGAAGTGCAGTTTCTTCTGCCTGAGTGGCCTGAAGCATGGCACTGTCCTGAAGTTGTGCCCGAGCGGACCGTGTTGCTCTGAACCTAAAATTGTGCTGAGCAGACGGACCCACTGCAAAACACTGAAAACTGCCCACACAGACAGTGGAGCTGCAAATGACTGACTGAACTTGAAAGGAATGCAACTCTGCATTTTCACTGTGAGACAAGCAGCAGCGGCTTCTCCATTAGGGCGGAGGAGCATAGCCCCCCGCCAGCAGCAGAAGCTGCAAAACCTTTAACAAATGAAGCAATAATAAACCATGTTTATTATTGTTTCGTTTGTTAAAAGGGTGATGAGCAGTGAGCACTGTGCACTCCCCTCATTGTGCATGTATGTTTGGCTGGCCGTCTCGGGCTGGCCAAACACACATGCGCAGTAGGCTCTCTCTATCCCAGCAACACAGTTGCCAAGCTGGAGAGAGCATGCACTGCCTCTGCCTGTCTGCAGCGACGGGCGTAAGTGGAGCGGCGCATGGCTCAGGTAAATTTTTATTTTTTTTATATATTTTTAAATACATTTTAACCCCTCCCACCCCCAACCCCCATGCGCTGCATCCGCCCGACCCTTGTGAGGGAACAGAGACAATACTTGAGCCAAGTGGGAGTTATGTCACCAAAGAAGAAGTGCCCCATACCGGCCCCGTGACTGCCCAACGCCCAACTCAGCTGACGCCCAGAAGTGTGTCCGTGACCAGTCGGAGACTAATGACACTGCCGTTCCCTGCACAGAGTCCATCTGGTGGCCACCACTGCTGCTCTGCAGCTGGCCGGTCTCCATCCAGAAGAGTTAGGGTGAGTCTGAAGCATGCTGCATGCCCCTGCCGTGACTGGAGCCTCCACAGAGTTTGCAGGATGGGAAAGAATGAGTATTTTGGAATGAGACATGTAACGGAGCACACAAATGCTAGGCAGAGAGGTCTGGACTGCACCTGTGCCTAATTCCTTCTCCTGCCCACACTAGTATCAAAGCCAGGAAAAGGTGAGAGAGTGGAAGGGGGGGGGGGGGGGTCACCATTCCTTGGCTACTGAGGTCCTGCACCTTGGAAAACATGAGTTGGGTCAGCAGCTAAAGAGTGCAGTTCACTCTACTTCCACTCTGTAGGAGGCTGGCCTGGCTTGTAGTGGGTACCAATGGTACTTACACCTTGTGCCAGGTCCAGTTATCCCTTATTAGTAGAGTGTAGTAGTGTTCTAGCAGCTTAGGCCGATAGAGGTAGCTATAGCAGAGCAACCAAGGCTGAACTAGGAGACATGCAAAGCTCATGCAATACCACTTATATCATATAGGTACTATACCATAAGGAAGACAATACTCATAGTTACTAAAAATAAAGGTACTTTATTTTAGTGACAATGTGCCAAAAATATCTCAGAGGATATACTCCCTTAGGAGGTAGGTAACATACACAAAATATACACAACTAACCAATCCAGGTAAGTAAAACAGTCAGAAAGCAGTGCAAACACTGTAAAACATAATAGGACGCAGTAGGACTAGGGGCAACACAAACCATATACTAAGAAAGTGGAATGCGAACCACAAATGGACCCCTAGGCTAGTGTAGTGTGTAGAGGGTCGCTGGGAGTGTAAGAAAACACTAAGGGTGTTTAGGAGACCCCACCTCAAGACCCTGGAAAGTAGGAGTAAAGTACTACTTTTCCCCAGAAACACACTAAAGTTGTGATAAAGGATTTTGCAAGGACCACAACAGACTGCAAAGCACTGAAGACGGATTCCTGGACCTGAAGACCTGCAAAGGAAGGGGACCAAGTCCAAGAGTCGCTGGGAGGGGTGGGCAGGAGCCCACTAAAGCCCAGATGAAGGTGCAAAATGGCTGCCTCTGGTTGGAAGAAGCTGCAAGATTTGCAACAACGAAAGGAGGTAGGAAGTCCTTCTTCGTGCAGAAGATTTCCTACGGCGTGCTGGAGGATGCAGAGTTGTTTCCTTGGCAAAATACTGCAAACAAGCCTTGCTAGCTGCAAGAGTCGCGGTTGGAGAAAAAGGGTGCTGACCGGGCCCAGGAAGGACCAGGATGTCACTACTCGGGAGAGGAGACAGAGGGGGCCCTCAGCAACGCAGGGAGCCCACGCCCAGGAAGGAAGCACCCTCAGAAGTCCTTGAACACGGGTTCAAGAAGTCTGAACACGGCGGTCGTCTCAACACTGCAAAGATGGGTCCCACGACACCGGAGATCAACTCAGGGAGCTGAGCATCGCAGGATGGAGTTCTGGGGACCTAGGCTCGGCTGTGCATACAGGATTTCTTGGAAATGTGCACAGAAGCCCTTGTAGCTGCAGACGCGGTGCACAGGATTACTGACTGGGGAGGGAAGGGAAGGACTTACCTCCTCCACATTTGGGCAGTTGGACCACTGGACAGTCTGGGTCACTTGGGTCCACCACCTGTGTTTCAGGGGCCATGCCCGTCAGGATGAGAGGGGACCCAGATTACCAGTGATGCTGAAGTTTGGTGTCTGCTGAAGCAGGAGGAAGATTCTGTCGACCCACAGGAGATTTCTTTGTGGCTTCCAGTGCAGGGTGAAGGCAGGCAGCCCCCAGAGCATGCACCCCCCAGAGCATGCACCCCCAGGAAACAGTCGAGAAAGCCAGCAGGATTAGGCGCTACAATGTTGCTGGTAGTCTTCTGGCTACATTATTGCAGTTCTGCAAGCGTCCTGAAGCAGTCAGCGGTCGATCCTTGGCAGAAGTCGAAGAGAGAAGTGCAGAGGAACCCTGATGAATTCTTGCAAGCCGTAATCTGAGGAAAAGCCAACTGGAGGGACCCTAAATAGCCCTCAGAGGAGGATTGGCCACCTAGTCAGGTATGCAGCTACCAGGAGGGGTCTCTGACGTCACATGCTGGCAATGACCACTCAGAGGCCTCTAGAGTGCCCCCACACATCTGGATCCAAGATGGCAGAGGTCTGAGACACACTGGAGGAGCTCTGGGCACCACCCCTGGGGTGGTGATGGACAGGGGAGTGGTCACTCCCCTTTCCTTTGTCCAGTTTCGCGCCCGAGCAGGGACTGCGGGTTCCCTTAAACGGTGTAGACTGGCTTATGCAAGGAGGGCACCATCTGTGTCCTTCAAAAGCATTTCCAGAGGCTGGGAGAGGTTACCCCTCCCCAGCCTTTAAGACCTATTTCCAAAGCGAGAGGGTGTGACACACTCTCTCAGAGAAAATTCTTTGTTCTGCCTTCCTGGGACTGGGCTGCAGCTGCAGAGAAAACCCCAGAGAGCTGGTTTGGCAGTACTGGGGGTCCATAGTGGAGCCCCCAAGGTGCATGGAATTGGCTCCCCAATACCAGGTTTGGAATGGGGGGACAATTCCATGATCTTAGACATGTTACATGGCTATATACCATTGTGAAGTTACATATAGGTATTGACCTATATGTAGTGCACAAGTGTAATGGTGTCCCCGCACTCACAAAGTCCCAGGAAATGGCCCTGAACTATGTGGGGACACCTTTGCTAGTGCCAGGGTGCCCTCACACTTAGTAACTTTACACCTAACCTTCAGCAAGGGAAGGTTAGACATATAGGTGACTTATAAGTTACTTAAGGTCAGTGAAAATGGCTGTGAAATAACATGTGTGTTATTTCACACAGGCTGCAATGGGAGTCCTGTGTAAAGGTTTGTCTGAGCTCCCTATGGGTGGCAAAAGAAATGCTGCAGCCCATATGGATCTCCTGGAACCCCAGTACCCTGGGTACCTAGGTACCATATACTAGGGGATTATAAGGGTGTTCCAGTATGCCAATTGAAATTGGTAAAAGTGGTCACTAGCCTATAGTGACAAATCTAAAGGCAGAGAGAGCATGAGCACTGAGGATCTGATTAGCAGAGCCTCAGTGACACAGTTAGGCATTACACAGGTATACACATTCAGGCCACAAACTATGAGCACTGGGGTCCTGGCTAGCAGGATCCCAGTGAGACAGGCAAAAACATACTGATATACATGTAAAATTGGGGGTAAACTGCCGAGAAAGATGGTACTTTCCTTCACACTCATAGGTAAGTTCTAATCTAGTCATAACTCACATAATAATTAATTCCATTTCCAATTTGGGTAAATATATGATGATTATTTATATAAACTGCAGGTTATATAAACCTGTGAGTACATACTTATTTACCCATTTCAGATGTCCCTTCATCCAACATGTCCTCATGAGGCCCTGACCTCACATCGAAGGGTTGTAACCTCGTTCACAAAGGAAACAAACAAACTAACAAGTTACTTACCTTCGGTAACACCTTTTCTGGTGGATACATTAGCTACCTGTGCATTCCTCACCTAAAGAATTTTCCCCCATGCGCCAGCTTCGACGGAAATTTTCTTCTAGTTCTGCACGTCGACGATGACGTCACAATCGCCCGACTCCACGCAACGCGTATGACGTCATCCAGGCAATAAGAAGCCCTTGTTGACGTGCAGACGTCAGTTATCACCATTTTTTACGTGCCTTTGAGGTGAACATTGACTTTACAGAGAAATATAATTATATCAAGTAAAATTATATACCAACATTTATTGCAATAATATAAAATTATACCAATGGAAAGAGCACACTCATATGGAAACAAATATATATACATATACATATCCAAACATGATTCCTTTGAAAAATACCATATATATTAAGAAATATATCTACATCTCATTATTATTATATACAAATATACAATAAACCGGTGCTCACCCAAGGAATTTGTGGTAAGACCGATCAGGCAACGGGGAGGCGGGTGGGACCGTGAGGAATCCACAGGTAGCTAATGTATCCACCAGAAAAGGTGTTACCGACGCTAAGTAACTTGTTCTTCTGATGGATACAACTAGCTGTGGATTCCTCACCTAAAGAATACAGTCCCAAAGCAGTACCACCTCCAGAGGTGGGTGCCTGAATGGTCAAACCAAGAAATCCTGCAGCACTGAGCGGGCAAAATGGCCATCCCTCCTGACCTGAGTCCAAACAATAATGTTTGACAAAAGTATGGAGGGATGCCCAAGTTGCCGCTTTGCAGATGTCAACCACAGGAACACCCCTAGCCAAGGCCTATGAAGCAGCCTTAGCCCTGGTGGAATGAGCTCAGAGCCTTACAGGGGGTTCTTTCTTTGCTAAGGAATAACAAAGTTTGATACAGAGAATGACCCACCCGGACAGCGTTCTCTTGTGGACTGCTCTGCCGCTCCTCTTCCCCACGTATCCAACGAAGAGCTGATCGTCTTCTCTGAACTCCCTCGTCCTGTCGACAAAGAAGCTCAGCGCTCTTCGTCGATCCCACGGGTGAACCTCCTCTTCCTCCTTGGACGGTTGAGGAGGAGGGTAAAAGGAAGCCCGACTAATGGACTGCCCCAAATGAAAGGGTGTAACAATCTTCTGGAGGAAAGCCGGCTTGGTCCTTAACAACACTTTGGTGGTCATTACAACCCTGGCGGTCGGTGTTAAAGCGGCGGTAAGACCGCCAACAGGCCGGAGGAAAAAAAATTGGAATGACGACCGTGGCGGAAACCGCCAACAAAGACAGCCACTTTAACACTCCGAACGCCACGGCGGTACAGACAAACAGCTTGGCGGTCACCGCCAACAGACAGGCGGAAGACAAAGTACCGCCCACAGTATCACAACCTACCAATCCGCCACCTTTTCCGAGGCAGATTCACAGCGGATAAAACCACGGCGGAAACAGGACTTCGAAGGGAAAACGCTCACCTCTACACACCCCACGAGGAATCCGGACGCCATGGAACCAGAGCTGCACATCCTGCCAGCCCTTATCTTCTTGCTCCTCTACCAGGAGCACGAACGCTGGCGGCGAAGACCACAGTGAGTACTGCACCTACGACACAGGGGAGGGGGGAGGGAAAAAACAGGGACACACACATGCAACACCCCCACCCTCACCCACTACAACACACACACTAATACATATTTATACATTATAGTTACACCACTCAACCCCCCCGGAAGAATGCAAAGACAAAAGGAAATGAGTGTAACCATTGTAATATATTAAAATCAAGTATGCAAAAATATCTATATACACCATAAACAAAATATACCCCAAGCTTAGTAGTCCAGGTAGTGCTCCAATGAAGTCCGTGGAACACTGGGCCCACACGGTATGGGCGAGGCCCACACAAGATCCCCGACCATGACGGAGAGAACACTGCAGGGGCATCAGAGAGCAAGAAAACAGGCACCTCAGGGGGAGGGAAAGGGGGGCACCTCAGCAGGTTGAGTGCACAACGCCAAATCCACGAGAGGGCCACATGCCCACTGTTCAGTCCTGGGGAGTGCAAAGCCACAGTCTCTCAAGTCTCTACAGTGGGTGGGTTGCCCACTGTTCCATCCTGGGGAGTGCAAAGCCACAGTCTCTCAAGTCTATACAGTGGGTGGGTGGCCCAGTGTTCCATCCTGGGGAGTGCAAAGCCACAGTCTCTCAAGTCTCTACAGTGGGTGGGATGCCCACTGTTCAATCCTGGGGAGTGCAAAGCCACAGTCTCTCAAGTCTCTACAGTGGGTGGGTTGCCCACTGTTCCATCCTGGGGAGTGCAAAGCCACAGTCTCTCAAGTCTCTACAGTGGGTGGGTTGCCCACTGTTCCATCCTGGGGATTGCAAAGCCACAGTCTCACAAGTGGATGACAGTCTCCACTGGTTCTGGAGGGGGCATGGTGCCCAGAGTGCTTTATCCTGCTAAGGACAGAGGTAGTGGATGTATCTCTCCACTGGTTCTGGAGGGGGCATGGTGCCCAGAGTGCTTCATCCTGCTAAGGACAGAGGTAGTGGATGTATCTCTCCACTGGTTCTGGAGGGGGTTCTGTGCCCAGAGTGCTTCATCCTGCCAAGGACAGAGGTAGTGGATGTATCTCTCCACTGGTTCTGGAGGGGGTTCTGTGCCCAGAGTGCTTCATCCTGCTCGTGACGGACTCAGTAGCGTCGGTGCCCTTGGCGCTCATGGGCCAGCGGTGCTTGGAGCGGCGGTGCCCTGTTCAGCGGTGCTTGGAGCGGCGGTGCCCTGTTCAGCGGTGCTTGAGGCGGCGGGCTCCTTTGCAGAGACTCAGCTGCTGGCAGTCCTCTCTGTCCCAGCGGGGCTTGTGCTGGCGGTCCTCTCTAGCCCAGTGGGGCTTGTGATCGGCGGTCCTCTCTGTCCCAGCGGGGCTTGTGCTGGCGGTCCCCTCTAGCCCAGCGGGGCTTGTGCTGGCGGTCCTCTCTGTCCCAGCGGGGCTTGTGCTTGCGGTCCTCTCTGTCCCAGCGGGGCTTCTGCTGGCGGTCCTCTCTGTCCCAGCGGGGCTTGTGCTGGCGGTCCTCTCTAGCCTAGCGGGGCTTGTGCTGGCCGTCCTCTCTAGCCCAGCGGGGCTTGTGCTGGCGGTCCTCTCCGTCCCAGCGGGGATGATGGCGGTGGCCTCCTGGCCAGAGGGGATGATGGCGATGGCCTCCTGGGCAGCGGGGATGATGGCGGTCTCCTCCGCCGTGCTGCTCTTCCCAGACTTTCCTGGTTTCCTGTGGCCCTTCCCCACCTTGGAAGGTGTCGCAGCTGACTCCACACTCCCACCGGGACCCCTGGGAGCGGATTTGGTGGCTGGAGTCTTCCCCCTCTCCCGCCGGGCACTAGCCAACTTTTGATGCTTGACAGGTGGTGGGGCTGTCCGTGCTGTGGCTCCGTGCCACAGTGGCTGCCCTGGTGGCCGGTGCACTCCAGATTCCGGTGACTACAGGCACCACTGGTCCCGGAGATGTTGTGGCTGAGGTGCTAGTTCGGGACCTAGGAGACGGACAGGGTGGGGGAGGTGTGGGAAAGAGGTCAAGGTTGGACAGGAAACGTCTTTGGGAGACAGTGGGACGGGTAGCTGGAGGGGGTTTGGGAGTGGAGGAAGAGGTTGTGGTTGTAGGAGGTGTTCATTTGCCGACTTTGGGTGAAGGTGCATGGGCTGGAGGCTGTCGTGAGGTGGATGGCTGTTGGATGGGTGCGTTTTTGTGCCTGCGTTTTTGTGTATCTTTGGAGATGGCATCACAGACACACTGAGAGAGGACACAGGGGATGTGTGAATGGTAGTGGGGTTGGTGACTGCACGTGAGCGGGGTGTGGTGCTGGGTGTGCTGGTGATGGCAGTAGTGGCTGTAGATGTAGTGCATGCAGGTGTGAGTGTAGACAAGACTGGGAGGGAGACGAGGAGGAGGGGGACACAGTGGAGGCAGTGGATATTGGTGTGTCTGCATGTGTGTGATGCTTGCGTGAGTGCCTGTGGGATGTGTGGTGCTTATGTTTGCCAGAGCTTCCCTTGTGTATTGACATGTGTGCATGCTGGTCTGAAGGTGTGCTTGTGATAGGCTGGGGTACAGGGAATTGGGTCTGGGTGGAGGAAGGTGGAGGGGGGAGGCTAGAGACAGGGACAATGGCTGCCATCAGTGCTGAGGCCAGAGTCTGAAAAGCTCGCTGAAAGGCCGCCTGAACAGAATGAATGCCCTCCAGGAATGCATTTGTTTGTTGCAACTGCCTCTCTACACCCTGGATGGCATTCAAAATGGTAGACTGCCCAACAGTGAGGGACCTGAGGAGGTCAATGGCCTCCTCACTGAGGGCAGCAGGGGTAACTGGGGCAGGGCCTGAGGTACCTGGGGCGAAGGTGATGCCCACCCTCCTGGGTGAGCAGGCACGGGGGAAAAGGCTGAGGGGCTGCTGGGAGAGCGGTGCTTGTAGGGGGGGGGCGGCTATACCTGTAGATGCGGGGGGCACAGATGTAGCCGCCACCACAAGGGAGCTCCCATCAGAGAACGAGTCCGTGTCACTGGTGTCAGCTCCTGTCCCTGCTGTGGAGCTCCCCTCACCCTCCGTCCCACTGGTGAATTCAGACTCCGTAGTGTCGCCCTCCAGGGCCATGTGGGATGCAGCTCCCTCCTGCTCCGATGCCACTGCATCTCCGCCTGATGATGCTAATGCACACAATAACAGGGAGACCACAAAAAGGGGGGGAACGACAGAAGAAAGACATGTTCAGTGCATGCATTACCGCTACCGTTGGCAGACACGACAGACACAGAAGCCCCCTGCACTACGCCGCGCTCTTGGGCTCCACTGTTCAATCCCTGGGCTATGGACGACATCTGCACACATGGATGACACAGGGGCATGACTAGGTGTACTTGGCACTCTACAGAGGTGGGGTGTAACGTGGACTGCCTTACTGAGGGACCTTGCCTACTAAACTCGCTCCAGCCTAGGGAAACCCACAGCCCAGATCCCCCACCCAGACACCTCCACTGCGTGCAAAATCAGCAGGATGAGAGTGTACTCACCCCCCTGTGGCTGCTGTGATGCCCTCAAGAGCCCATCCAACTCCAGGCACGCCACCGCCAGGATCCTGAACATCAGGGGGGTCATGGTGCGACGGGCACCCCTCCCACGTTGGGAGGCCATCCCCAGCTGAGCCTCCGCCGTCTTCTTGCTCCAGCGGCGAATGTCCTCCCATCTTTTCCGGCAGTGGGTGCTCCATCTGTGGTAGACCACCAGGGTCTAGACGTCCTTGGCGATGGCACGCCAAATATCTTTTTTCTGGTGGGCGCTGACCTACATGAATTGTACATGGGGAAAAGAAAAGTTATTACCAACTGCACCGTCACAGTCATTGGCCCCCATCCCTACCCTTGCCATGTGGCACATGCACTCACCGTCGTTTCTTGCATGCCGCAATCTCCCCCCCCTTCTTACATCCACCCCACTCCACACAGGCATAGCCCATACAGCATGCTCCCAGTGTACTTACCTGTTTGTCTGGAGGACCGTAGAGTAGCGTGTACTGGGGGAGGACCCCTTCCATGAGTTTCTCCAACTCCTCCGATGTGAAGGCAGGGGGCCTTTCCCCAGACACTCGAGCCATTGTCTCTACCGGACCGAGGTCACAGCAGCACTTGCAGTGTAGGTCCTCTCCTGTCGAAGATCAGGTATCGAGTGATTGAACAGATAGAAAATGGCGGTCACGTCCACGGCGGTGCGTACCGTAACCGCCGGCGTACATCATCATTGGCTCCTAGGACCCATAGGGTCCAATGTTAACCAATGCAGCATTGCGCCGCGGTCTTCGTCCGCCTACCGCGACGGTGTACAACGCCAGCGCAGTTACCTCACATCCCACTGTCCCACTTTAGAGGTCAGGCAGCCGCCATTTCAGGGGCCCACATGGCTTCATTTTTAACTGCGTCACACATACCTAGGCCTAGACTCAACACACATACAGGCCACTTTTCGGATTAGGATTAGTGTTCTGTGTAAGCTGTGGGTACGTACCTCTGAGTTGTTTGACTCTGTGCTCGCTGTTGTCCTTCATAGGCACCGTCCACTGGGAGATGTGAGGAGATGGCGGCATCCTCCGGTGTACAGACCGCTGGTGGACCTGTCGACAATGGTGGAAAGACATGTGATCATCACATACAGGCTTGACCGTGCCACAATCCAGGAACTGTGTACCCAGCTGGAGCCAGACCTGATATCAGCTATCCGCCAGCCCACAGGAATCCCCCCTCAAGTGCAGGTACTGTCAGTGCTCCATTTCCTTGCAAGTGGGTCTTTTCAAACTACAGTGGCCATAGCATCAGGGATGTCCCAGCCTATGTTTTCCAACGTGTTGTCCAAAGTGTTGTCTGCCCTGCTGAAACACATGCGGAGCTACATCGTTTTCCCGTAGGTGGAGGATTTGCCTACAGTGAAAGGTGATTTCTATGCCCTGGGACATATCCCCAACATCATAGGTGCCATTGATGGGGCCCATGTGGCTTTGGTCCCCCCGCAGGAGTGAACAGGTGTACAGAAACCGGAAGAGTTATCATTCCATGAATGTGCAGATGGTGTGTTTGGCAGACCAGTACATCTCCCATGTGAATGCCAAGTTCCCTGGCTCATGTCATGACGCCTACATCCTGCCCAATAGCAGCATCCCTTGTGTGATGGGTCAACTCCAGAGGCACCGTGTCTGGCTATTAGTGAGCACCTGGAAGAAAGTCAGTGGGAATGGTTGTCTGGGTCTGGGGATATCCCTACAGGTTAGTGTGTGTCTAACAGTTGTCCCTCGCCATTTGCAGGTGACTCTGGTTACCCCAACCTGTCATGGCTACTGACCCCAGTGAGGAATCCCAGGACAAGGGCAGAGGAACACTACAATGAGGCCCCATGGGTGAACACGGCGTATAATTGAGCGGACCTTCGGCCTCCTGAAGGGCAGGTTCAGGTGCCTCCGTATGACTGGTGGATCCCTATTCTACTCACCAAAGAAGGTGTGCCAGATCATCGTGGCCTGCTGTATGCTTCACAACTTGGCTTTCGTGATGACAGGTGCCTTTTCTGCAGGAGGATGGTCCAGATGGCGGTGTTGTTGCCGCTGTGGAGCCTGTGGACAGTGAGGACGAGGAAGCAGAAGAAGAGGGCATGGACAACAGGGACTCAGTGATCCAGCAATATTTCCAGTGAGACACAAGTAAGAACAAAAACCTGCCTACTACATGTACTTTATGTGAGAAGGTAGCCTCTTTCTAGCCTTGTTACCCCCACTTTTGGCCTGTTTGTGAGTGTATGTCAGGGTGTTTGTCACTGTTTTCACTGTCTCACTGGGATCCTGATAGCCAGGCCTCAGTGCTCATAGTGAAAACACTATGTTTTCAGTATGTTTGTTATGTGTCACTGGGATCCTGCTGGTCAGGACCCCAGTGCTCATAGGTTTGTGGCCTATATGTATGTGTCACTGGGACCCTGTCACACAGGGCCCCAGTGCTCATAGGTGTGCATGTATATGTTCCCTGTGTGGTGCCTAACTGTCTCACTGAGGCTCTGCTAACCAGAACCTCAGTGGTTATGCTCTCTCATTACTTTCAAATTGTCACTAACAGGCTAGTGACCAATTTTACCAATTTACATTGGCTTACTGGAACACCCTTATAATTCCCTAGTATATGGTACTGAGGTACCCAGGGTATTGGGGTTCCAGGAGATCCCTATGGGCTGCAGCATTTATTTTGCCACCCGGAGCGCCGGAGGAGGTGGTGGGCAGTTCACCACCCTAGTGTCAGGGGCCCCTTGTTGTGCCACAGTGTCCCTCCTGGTGTTGAGGACTTCCTTCAGTACCCCTACGATGGTGCACAGGGTGGAATTGATGGCTCTGAGTTCCTCCCTGAAGCCCAAATACTATTCCTCCTGCAGGCGCTGGGTTTCCTGAAACTTGGCCAGTACCGTTGCCATCGTCTCCTGGGAGTGGTGGTAGGCTCCCATGATGGAGGAGAGGGCCTTGTGGAGAGTGGGTTCCCTTGGCCTGTCCTCCCCCTGTCGCACAGCAGCCCTCCCAGTTCCCCTGCGTACCTGGGCCTCCGTCCCCTGTACCGTGTGCCCACTGCCACTGCCCCCAGGTCCCTGTTGTTGTTGGGGTGGTGGGTTAGCCTGGGTTCCCTGTAGTGGGGGACACACTGCTGATTGACGTGTCATGGGGACAGAGGTATGGGCCCGCTGGGTGGATGTTGTGCTGGTGTTTCCAGAGGGGGGAAGCTCTGTGGTTGCCTGAGACTGTGTCAGGGGAACCGACTGTCCAGAGGTCCCCGACGGGCCGGGCTGGTCACTAGATCCAGTTGGACAGAGCTGCTGTCATCACTGTGGGCCTCTTCTGTTGATGGTGTGGACATGTGTGGACCCTCCTACACGGTGACGTTGGGTAGGGATCCTGCAGGGGTATAAAAGGATGTTTATTACATCTGTGTATGGCATGGTGTGCTATGGGTGGGTGACCGTGTACCCCAGTGCTTGCATTCCTGTGTGGGACCTTGTGTGATGATGGTTTAGGAGGGTGTATGGGTTTGTGCAGTGGGCATGCTTTGGTGATGGGTGTCCAGGCTTTGTTGTTGCATGCAGGGCTTGGTGTTGGGATGTGTGGTTTGTGATGTTGGGACATTTGTGAGGAGTTGGAGTGATGGGGTGAGGATGGGGGTATGTGATGGCATGCAGGTAGGGTGGGGGATGTAATAATTAAGATTTGACTTACCAGAGTCCATTCCGCCATCTACTCCTGCGAGGCCCTCAGGATGCAGAATCGCCAAGACCTGCTCCTCCCATGTTGTTAGTTGTGGGGGGGAGGTGGGGGTCCGCCGCCAGTCCTCTGAACCGCAAGGTGGTGTCTTGAGACCACGGAACGCACCTTCCCCGCAGGTTGTTCCACCTCTTCCTGATGTCATCCCGATTTCTTGGGTGCTGTCCCACTGTGTTGACCCTGTCCACTATTCTTCGCCATAGCTCCATCTTCCTTGCAATGGAGGTGTGCTGCACCTGTGATCCGACTAGCTGTAGCTAGACCTGGACGATTTCCTCCACCATGACCTTGAGCTCCTCCTCCGAGAACCTGGGGTGTCTTTGCCGTGCCATGGGCTGGTGTGGGTGATGTGTGGGGTGGTGTGTGTGGTGATATGTGTGCTGATATGTAGTGGGGTGTTGTGTGAGGTGCGTGGAAGTTATGTGGGTGGTGGTGTTGTGTGCCTGTGGATGCTAGTATTGTTGATGGTGGTGTCTCTCTCTGTGCTTCTTTCTCAGTTGTTGTCGTAGGGGTTTGTGGGTGATGTGGGTGTGTGTTTTATATTGTATTGGGTGTGTGGGAGTGGTGTGTGTATGTGTTTCAGGTGTGTGTATTTCGAATTGTCCAATGTGATAGTGTTTTGCAAATGTGTATGTATTTTGAGCACAGCGGTGTATACCGCCAATGGAATACGGTGGTTGAAAGACCGCTGCGTGTATTCGTGTGTCGTGAAAGTGGGGGCGTATTTCTGTTGGCGTGACGGTGGAGGTTTTGTTTTCGCCAGTTTATCACTGAACTTTGGTGTGGCGGACTTGTGTGGGTGTCTGAATTTTGGCAGATTCCGTGCTGTGGGTCATAATAGCTGTGGTGGATTTCCGCGGGCGTAGCGGTGTGTTGGTGGTCTTCTGCACGGCGGTAAGGGGCTTTTACCGCCAATGTTATAATGACCGCCTTTGTCTCTAAAAAAGGAAAGATATGGGGACTCTACACTAAGAGCCTGGAGCTCACTCACTCTTCTAGCCGATGTTATGGCCACTAGAAACACAGGCCCTCATTACGACCCTGGCGGTATAGAACCGCCAGGGCCGCGGCACGCGGGAGCACCGCCGACAGGCCGGCGGTGCCCCGCGGGGCATTCTGACCGCGGCGGCTTAGCCGCGGTCAGTAAAGGGAAACCGGCGGTCTCCCGCCGGTTTCCCGCTGCCCCCAGGAATCCTCCAAGCCGGCGCAGCTTGCTGCGCCGGCTTGGGGATTCCGACTCCCCCTCCCGCCATCCAGTTCCTGGCAGTTCTCCCGCCGGGAACCGGATGGCGGGAGGGGGAGTCGCGGGGCCCCTGGGGGCCCCTGCAGTGCCAAGCCAATGGCATGGGCACTGCAGGGGCCCCCGTAAGAGGGCCCCTACAAGTATTTCACTGTCTGCTTGGCAGACAGTGAAATACGCGACGGGTGCAACAGCACCCGTCGCACCTTCCCACTCCGCCGGCTCGATTACGAGCCGGCATCCTCGTGGGAAGGGAGTTTTTCCCTGGGCTGGCGGGCGGTCTTTTGGAGACCGCCCGCCAGCCCAGGGAAAAACTCATAATACCCTCCGCGGTCTTTTGACCGCGGAGCGGTATTATGGAGGGCTGAATTCTGGCGGGCGGCGGAAAGAATGAGGGGCACAGTCTTTAAAACTAAGAATCGTAAGGAACAAGAGTGCATCGGTTCAAATGGCGATCCCATAAGAAAGGCCAATACTAAATTAAGATCCCACTGTGGCATAACAAACGGAGTGGTGTGAGAAAGTGGCCTCTTTCTAGCCTTGTTATCCCCACTTTTGGCCTGTTTGTGAGTATATGTCAGGGTGTTTTCACTGTCTCACTGGGATCCTGCTAGCCAGGGCCCAGTGTTCATAGTGAAAACCCTATGTTTTCAGTATGTTTGGTATGTGTCACTGGGACCCTGCTAGCCAGGACCCCAGTGCTCATAAGGTTGTGGCCTATATGTATGTGTTCCCTGTGTGATGCCTAACTGTCTCACTGAGGATCTGCTAACCAGAACCTCAGTGGTTATGCTCTCTCTTTACAAGTTGTCATTAACAGGATAGTGACCAATTTCACCAATTCACATTGGCATACTGGAACACCCTTATAATTCCCTAGTATATGGTACTGAGGTACCCAGGGTATTGGGGTTCCAGGAGATCCCTATGGGCTGCAGCATTTCTTTTGCCACCCATAGGGAGCTCTGACAATTCTTACACAGGCCTGCCACTGCAGCCTGAGTGAAATAACTTCCACGTTATTTCACAGCCATTTACCACTGCACTTAAGTAACTTATAAGTCACCTATATGTCTAACCTTTACCTGGTAAAGGTTGGGTGCTAAGTTACTTAGTGTGTGGGCACCCTGGCACTAGCCAAGGTGCCTCCACATCGTTCAGGGCAAATTCCCTGGACTTTGTGAGTGCGGGGACACCATTTCACATGTGTAATATACATAGGTCACTACCTATGTACAGCGTCACAATGGTAACTCCGAACATGGCCATGTAACATGTCTAAGATCATGGAATCATGATCCCCGAGTCTCTAGTACAGACCCGGGTACTGCCAAACTACCTTTCCCGGGGTTTCACTGCAGCTGCTGCCAACCCCTCAGACAGGTTTCTGCCCTCCTGGAGTCCAGCCACGCTTGGCCCAGGAAGGCAGAACAAAGGACTTCCTCAGAGAGAGGGTGTTACACCCTCTCCCTTTGAAAAAAGGTGTCAGGGCTGGGGAGGAGTAGCCTCCCCCAGCCTCTGGAAATGCTTTGATGGGCACAGATGGTGCCCATCTCTGCATAAGCCGGTCTACACCGGTTCAGGGATCCCCCAGCCCTGCTCTGGTGCGAAACTGGACAAAGGAAAGGGGAGTGACCACTCCCCTGACCTGCACCTCCCAGGGGAGGTGCCCAGAGCTCCTCCAGTGTGCTCCAGACCTCTGCCATCTTGGAAACAGAGGTGCTGCTGGCACACTGGACTGCGCTGAGTGGCCAGTGCCAGCAGGTGACGTCAGAGACTCCTTCTGATAGGCTCTTACCTGTGTTGCTAGCCTATCCTCCTTCCTAGGTAGCCAAACCTCTTTTTCTGGCTATTTAGGGTCTCTGCTTTGGGGAATTCTTTAGATAACGAATGCAAGAGCTCATCAGAGTTCCTCTGCATCTCTCTCTTCACCTTCTGCCAAAGGATCGACCGCTGACTGCTCAGGATGCCTGCAAAACCGCAACAAAGTAGCAAAGACGACTACTGCAACCTTGTATCGCTGATCCTGCCGCCTTCACGACTGTTTTCCTGGTGGTGCATGCTCTGGGGGTAGCATGTCTCCTCTCTGCACTAGGAGCTCTGAAGAAATCTCCCGTGGGACGACGGAATCCTCCCCCTGCAACCACAGGCAACAAAAGACTGCTTCACCAGTCCTCTGGGTCCCCTCTCAGCATGACGAGCGTGGTCCCTGGAACGCAGCAACTCTGTCCAAGTGACTCCCACAGTCCAGTGACTCTTCAGTCCAAGTTTGGTGGAGGTAAGTCCTTGCCTCCCCACGTTAGACTGCATTGCTGGGTACTGCGTGATTTGCAGCTGCTCCGGCTCCTGTGCACTCTTCCAGGATTTCCTTCGTGCACAGCCAAGCCTGGGTCCCCGACACTCTAACCTGCAGTGCACAACCTTCTGAGTTGTCCTCCGGGACTCCCTTTTGTGTCTTCGGGTGAGCTCCGCTTCACTCCTCTTCGTAGTGCCTGTTCCGGCACTTCTGCGGGTGAGCCTGCTTCTGTGAGGGCTCCCTGACTTGCTGGGCGCCCCCTCTGTCTCCTCATCCAAGTGGCGACATCCTGGTCCCTCCTGGGCCACAGCAGCATCCAAAAACCCTAACCGCGACCCTTGCAGCTAGCAGGGCTTGTTAGCGGTCTTTCTGCATGGGAAGACCTCTGCAAGTTTCTTCACGACGTGGGACATCCGTCCTCCAAAAAGGACGTTTCTAGCCCTCTTCGTTCTTGCAGAATCCACAGCTTCTACCATCCGGTGGCAGCTTCTTTGCACCCTCAGCTGGCATTTCCTGGGCATCTGCCCACCCTCAACTTTGTTGCGACTCTTGGACTTGGTCCCCTTGTTCCACAGGTACTCTCGTCCGAAATCCACTTTGGTTGCATTGCTGGTGTTGGTCTTCCTTGCAGAATTCCCCTATCACAACTTCTGTGCTCTCTGGGGAATATAGGTGCACTTTACAACTACTTTTCAGGGTCTCGGGGTGGGCTATTTTTCTAACCCTCACTGTTTTCTTACAGTCCCAGCGACCCTCTACAAGCTCACATAGGTTTGGGGTCCATTCGTGGTTCGCATTCCACTTTTGGAGTATATGGTTTGTGTTGCCCCTATACCTATGTGCTCCTATTGCAATCTACTGTAACTTTACATTGCTTGCATTACTTCCTTTTGCTATTACTGCATATTTTTGGTATTGTGTACATATATCTTGTGTATATTTAGCATCCTCATACTGAGGATACTCATTGAGATACTTTTGGCATATTGTCATAAAAATAAAGTACCTTTATTTTTAGTATATCTGTGTATTGTGTTTTCTTATGATATTGTGCATATGACACCAGTGGTATAGTAGGAGCTTTGCATGTCTCCTAGTTCAGCCTAAGCTGCTCTGCTATAGCTACCTTCTATCAGCCTAAGCTGCTAGAAACACCTCTTCTACACTAATAAGGGATAACTGGACCTGGTACAGAGTGTAAGTACCCCTTGGTCCTGAACCGACTGGCCACAAAGGGAAGGGAGGAAGGCCTTGAGAGCCAGACGTATCGCCCGCAATTCCAACAGATTGATGTGAAACCTCTGTTCCACTGGAGACCAACAACCTTTGATCTCCAGGACCCCAGATAAGCTTCCCACCCTAGAGTGGAAGCATCCGTCACAACTGTGGCCACTGGCGGAGGCAGCAAGAACGGCCATCCTTGCAACAGGTTGCCGACCGCAGCCCACCATCGAAGATCCGCTGCAGCGTCTCTGGAGATCCTTATTGAATCCTCAAGATCTCCTTTGTGTTGAAACCACTGCTTGCGGACGCACCACTGAAGAGCCCTCATGTGCCAGCGTGCATGCGTGACCAGCAGAATGCAAGAAGCGAACAAACCGAGCAAACGAAGGACCTTGAGGACTGGAACGACCGCTCCATCTTGAAACATTGGAATCAACGCCTGAATGTCCTGAATCCGCTGCGGCGGAGGAAAGGCCCGATTCAATGTTGTGTCCAGTACTGCCCCTATGAACAGGAGGCGTTGAGAGGGCTCCAGGTGAGATCTAGGCACATTCACTGAGAATCCCAGGTCGAACAACAACTGAGTTGTCGACTGCAGGTGACACCGCAAGAGCTCCGGAGACTTGGCTTTGATCAACCAATCGTCCAGATAAGGAAATACTGCTATTCCCTTTCTTCTGAGCTCCGCAGCTACCACTGCCATCACCTTCGTAAAGACTTGAGGTGCCGAAGTAAGACCAAACGGAAGGACCGCAAACCCCCACCACAAACCGGAGATACTTCCTTTGCGACTTGAGGATCGGAATATGGAAGTACGCATCCTGCAAATCGACAGACACCATCCAATCTCCTTCGTTCAACGCCAAAAGAACCTGTGACAGGGTCAGCATTTTGAACTTTTCCTGCTTGAGGAACCAATTCAAAATCCTCAGATCCAGGATTGGCCTCAACCGACCCTCCTTTTTGGGGATTAGGAAGTACCTTGAATAGCAGCCCTGACCCTTCTCCTGCTCTGGGACCAACTCCACTGCGCCTTTCGACAAAAGGGACATCACCTCCTGTTGCAATAACAGAAGCTGGTCGTCCGAACAGAAGGAGGGGCGGGGAGGGAAGGGAGGAGGAAATTCCCAAAAGGGAAGAGCATACCCCTTTTCCACAATGCCGGTGACCCAGGAGTCTGATGTTATGGACTCCCACATGCAATGAAAGTGAGTAGGAGACGTGTGAGCAGGGAGTGGTGGAGGACTAAGGCTGCCTTCCCTGCTGCACCCCTCCGAAGGAAGAGGAAGAGGAAGAGGCAGAGTGCTGCTGGGTGGCACTTCTAGTGCGTACTCTACCCCTGGCCCTGAACGATCTGTAAGGAAGAGTTCCTGCAGAATGTTGTCCTGCTGCATGGAGCCTGCCACGAAAGGCAGCGCCACGACCAAAACCTCTAAACCTGTAAGGCTCTGAGACTTCTAGATATTTCACATAGTACACAAGAAAGGAGGTGTGTACCATCCTCCAACTCCATGCCTTATTCCGCATCACACAGAACTCCTATGACTCTACTATGACAGAAATCACAACTGAAACACTAAGTACCCAAGACCTCAATTCCCCAATCAAGTGGCATGCACTCTTACAGTGGCTCCATCAAAAAGCAGTGGATAAAGCTCTTCTCCAAGAAACTGACCTTCTGTAAAAGGATGTTCCCAGATTGCGATCCTATTGGTCCCCATCCCAATTTCATGCAACCAACACCTCAATAACAAAGGGTACAGCCATATTACTATGCAAGCGACTACCTTTGAGTTGGGCACCAAACATACAGGCATGGGAGGCTGATGCATATGAATCAGGGATTGACTAGGTGATCTCCTCTTGACGCTATACTCTATATATGCTCTCAATGATGATAAGGAGATGTTTTATACCAACCTCCTCCATACTACTGATGTTTCTGAACATGTGGTTTATAGCGTGCCACGGCGAAAGCCTCCATCTGCTTCTTCGTTCACAGTTGCACCTTTTGCTAGAACTGCTTCTGGCTGCTTCAACGACGCTGATAATGATGTGTCCGGCTCCTCGTCCTCGATGTCTTCTGTCCATGGTCCACGACGGCTGCTGGGTTGGCTTAAACGCACATATTTTGTTTTTCCTTGGAACTATTTTTGGCTGTTTTTGGCCGTAATGACACTTTTATTATGGTTAGGATTTGTGGTTACTTTTTTTCTGATAATACATGGTCATTTTCTTCCTGATCGATCTGATATTGAGCACGTGGAGACTGTGTTAAAACCGCATTTTTCGTCTCATATGGTTCGAAGAGACTTGTCCACTGTAAACATTTCTGCAATACCAGTTCCGGATGGAATTGTATGGGATAAAGTAATGTTTGATATATATGGTCCCACTGAATTGATTCAAATACCGTATGTCCTCAAATTATCAATGAATGATATTGTTATACCTGGCATTGTTTCTGATGATTGGGATTTGAAGACAGTAGATTCTATGCTAACGGATTTGCAATATTATACTGTCTATGGCGATGATGATGCTTACCAGTTTAGAGATAATCATGGTGACATGTTTTGTTACAACTATTATGGACACAACTTGATTCAGAAAGCTAGTAGCCCTAAGCCCATGTTTAATTATGTGCAATGGGAACATTGCTCGACTCCTCCACAAGGGAGTTCGAAAACGTATTATGATAAATTTGCATATTTTTCTGGGCATGATCAACGTAATGCTAAGTCCTACTATTTTAAAGTTGCACCGTATTCTAATAAGCAAATGTTATTGACCGATACTAAATTACTGTATTCCAATTTGTTTGTATCTAAACTTTCGGTCGAGGGATATGAATACTGGTTTAAAACTGTTGACTTGAAAAGTGTTTGGGGTTCGAAAAATTGGCAAATGCAAGGCAGTGACACGTTATTTAGAGCTTGTATTATCCCGGTGCACATGATTTTCCTCAATGACACAGTACAACAGACTAGCTGTTTGGGCTTAGCGACAATTAGGGAGTTGACTTTGCCTAGTATACCTGTCCCTTCTAAATTAAAAAATTGGAAGCACTATGTGAATGCTACTTTTAGTGACTTTACACATTGGGTCCAGAATGGTACGCTTAACACTTCATCGTTACATCCAGGCGGGTGGTTATTATGGCCTGTAGACACTAATATGTGTCATCAACGTTTTGTCACCTCTTCGGGGGGGTTCAGGACTAGTAGGGCAGACCCTCGTTACGTATCACCAGAACATGCTGATATTATAACTACATACAGTGTGGGGAAGCTTTGTCAACAATGGTTGAAGTCATCCACGCTGGATGCAGTTAAGTCACATCTCACATTACTGTCTAATGATACTGATTTACAAGATTTTTTGTCGGGTCCCAAAGTACCACGGAAGAAAAGGTTCTTATACAAAGTTTATAATGAGATTTGGAAGCTTTCACAACAAGAGGCTGCAGCCCGGTTGAGGCAGATTGATCAGGAAAACCTGATGCAGACTTTGGGGGTCATTCTGACCCTGGCGGTCATGGACCGCCAGGCCCGGGGACGGCAGAAGCACCGCCAACAGGCTGGTGGTGCTTCAGGGGCATTCTGACCGCGGCGGTACAGCCGCGGTCAGAAACGGAAAACCGGCGGTGTCGCGCCGGTTTCCCGCTGCCCTAGGGAATCCTCCATGGGGGCGCTGCAGGCAGCGCCGCCATGGGGATTCCGACCCCCTTACCGCCAGCCTGGTTCTGGCGGTTTTGACCGCCAGAACCTGGCTGGCGGTAACGGGTGTCGTGGGGCCCCCTAACAGGGCCCAACCAAGATTTTCAGTGTCTGCCAAGCAGACACTGAAAATCGCGACGGGTGCAACTGCACCCGTCGCACCCCTTCCACTCCGCCGGCTCCATTCGGAGCCGGCATCCTCATGGAAGGGGGTTTCCCGCTGGGCTGGCGGGCAGCCTTCTGGCGGTCGCCCGCCAGCCCAGCGGGAAACTCAGAATTACCGCGGCGGTCTTTTGACCGCGCAGCGGTATTCTGAGGGCGGGACTTTGGCGGGCAGCCTCCGCCGCCCGCCAAAGTCAGAATGACCCCCTTTGTCTGTTGTTGATAATGGCATGCATACCCTTTCTGACCGTGTTTACACGATTGACAGCATTGTTTCCTCTGCCATTGACATTATTAAATCGGACATGTCTTCTTTATATCATGGGCAGAGGCAGACGCGGTCCATCATGCAGCTGGGTTGGACTCTTCAGACCTTGAAGGGGGGTCGCGTTCCATGGCAGCACGTTCGTGCCAGAGAGATCTTTATCTCTTTTAATTTGACTCGTCAGCAACAACTGATGGCTAAAAAGGAAGCGACATATGTTATGTTGAATATTGAGAAATTAGAGAAACTGCCTTTCACGTTAGCTGAGATTCCGTCAGCTGAGTGGTTGATTCATGGGATTATTAATTTGCCTATCTCCACTTTGCAATTTACTTCGTGTTTAAAGCACATTCCGGTGGGTAGATATGAACTATTGGGAGACAGTTACATCCACGAGGTGTGGGACCTTCCCTTTCAGTACAGATGTGTTAATGGTTTGAAGGAGGTTTTTCTTAGCGGCAGCGAATGCGAAGCTTCTGTCAGCCATTCAATGGTTTGTAAACAGCTGTCCTTGCACGGAGCGTTTAACGCTTCGATTGCTAACTTAGCTTGTTATCTGAAGGGAGTTCCAGTCCCGGTTATTAAAAACACTTTCCAGGTGCTTTCTAACGGCAGTTACATTGTTCTTAACAGCGAACGCTGCTGTGGCATGCGTGCCGGAATAGTTTACATCGTCGTTGTCAACAAGGCCGTTACGTGCTGCGAGAATGTGTTGTTTCCCCCCACTCAATTTAGGGAGGTAGCGGACATCTGGCCTCATATTGCTACTTCCAAGGTTGATTTCGACAAGTTGAGTCGGCTAAAAGCTTTATTGTTTCAAAAGCATGTGGCCCTTACATCTGCTAGCGTGACCTACGCACTTCAGGTGGCAAGGTCATCAGCGGAGATACAGTCCCTTTTGAATACTAACTTTCCAAATCACTTCGGTGAACTTGTGGGACGTATATTTAATGCATCCAGCACTGCTGGTATTGCACATTTTTTCAAAGTCGTTGGTGTTGGTTTTGCTCATACCTTCTCTTCCATATTCGTTTTGATACCTTCGGCTATACATTCTATTTTCTGAAGCATTTTTGGGGGTTTCCCGATTACTTTGGCTTTATTGGCTGGAGTCTTGCTGTTGTTGCTATTTTTTCGCAATGGCTGTCCCGTCACGACGAGATCCTGTATTGCTGCTCCCGTCAGCGCAGCTGTGTCGTGAACGCATGATGCAGCATTTTGGAGCGACACTCCTGGGACATTTGGAGTGTGACTGGTCTCTGTCATTCAGACCGGTTTTGGATTGTGTGCAACCCGTATTTCGATGCCTTTGGTGCTCGTTTGAACATGCACTGGCTCTCTGTCTCTCATTGCAGCGCCCTCCAATGGTCGATGCTGATCTGTTGATGTTCCCGATTAGGGCTCATTCCCAGACTTGTGCACTATGGATGCGCTTGCTTCGTGAGGCAGTTTATGAGATTCCCTTCCTGGAGGAAGATGGTATTGTCTCTTTCATAGGCCCTGCACGGGGTGCCGCCCTGAATGGTTTTGGGGCTTTGGATCACACCTGCTCCATGGTACTTTGTGGCGTGGATCTTCCGATATTGACATATATCGAAGTGGAGGAACTCCTGTGTTCTATTGCTTCTATCTGACGATTGGATTTTTACGAAATTGACACTATATTGAATTTGGCTTTATGATCACATGTTACCTAAATTTATTACTTTGTTGTCTTCTCACATTGTCGAAATAATTGTTTTAGGTATTGTTTATATTCGGGGCATCCTTTTATATTATTGGAACCACTTGCTACCGACAAGGGGAGGGTGTAGTGTGGTTAGTTTTACGTATTAATTGCGCTTTAGCTTCAGGCTTTAGGCCTTTGTGCACTTTGCCCTGAATATATTTTATTCATTTGCTGACAGCTTAGAGCCTCTGTGCACTTTGCTCTACATGCTTTTTATTAGGCTTCGTACTGTTATTTTTCAAATAGCCAGTTCTACGGTGTTGTTTTTTTATTCATATCACACTGTTTTGCCTACTTCAGCACTGGAGTTCTCCAAAACATATTTACTCTGTGCTTCAGTCAAGGATACAGTCTGGTACATTGCCGATAGACGTGGTAGGAGTTTAGACTTGGCATTCCTGCGTAGGGACATTTTGTGATCACGATGACATGTTAGTTATAAAATCACTTCCTTGTCCCAATACACGCAAGAGGGAGATTCCGACCAGGGAACCACAACTAGACGCTGACTGCCTCGTTGCAGATGCTGAACCAAGATCACAGGTCTTTGCTCAGGTATGAGGGCTGATGTCTCCACAGTGATTCTAATAGGCAAGCTAGGAGCTTAACATGCTGTGCTCTAAATAGAACAAGCAGAGGGAGAGTAGAAACTGTTAGATAATATGATAGCTTTGTTCTTATGTTTTACTCTCCTGGTGACTATTTCAATCCTACTGTGTTGTATCGTTCTGGTTATTGCGGCTCACGCCTTAATATCTAAAATACAGTCGTTTTATTAAAAAACATTATATAAAACTTATACTGTCTTTGTCATTTGTATATGAGATCATATTGGAAATAAGAGAGTTGGTTTGGATCTGAGTAACCACGACTTCCCTGAGAAGTTCCAAAGATGTCATGCACTCGGCTGCCGAATCATTCCTTCCACATGGGAGAAATGAGGCACTGCTAGTTAGCCGGAGCAAAAACCGGATTTAGGGTGACAGAGTTCTTTACACGTGGGTCAGACTTAGTCCCCCACACCGTTATAGATCCTGCTACCTAGAAATCCAGTAGTCTCATTTAGAATAATGAGAGCCCACGCGACAGGTACAGGTTGAGCAACATTTCTCCGGGACCCCCTGGGTGAACTTCTCTGGCTACCACACTGAGCTCATAGGCAAGGGTCTTTACGCAAACACTAACACTGGGTGAGGTATAGAGGAATCCAGGATAAAATCAACTGA
Source organism: Pleurodeles waltl (assembly GCF_031143425.1). NCBI lineage: Eukaryota > Metazoa > Chordata > Amphibia > Caudata > Salamandridae > Pleurodeles > Pleurodeles waltl. The sequence continues at coordinate 143,832,813 of NC_090446.1, read as the reverse complement.
GCAAAACTATCCTTAAAGACCATCTTTCAAGACAAATATCAAAGAAAAGGAATCACATGGTTCCAAAGAGCAACTGCAGACCTAGGCCCTAAGGCTACACACAGTTACATATCTCTTAAGGAGAAAGACCTGGGACAGGAGATAGGGGATGATACCTGGCTGAGGATATGGCAAAGAGATGTGAAATCATCCATATGTACCTCACACACAGAAAATGCATTCAAACTCCTCACATGTTGATACCTGATCCCAATGCAGCTTCATGTGATGTTCGGCAGTCCAGACACATGTTGGAAAAACTGTGGCGGTAGAGGTACATTTCTGCACACGTGGTGGTCCTGTCCCTTGGTCCATCTATTTTGGAAGGAAATCATTTGCCAGATTCAGTCAATAATGTCGGTATCACTACCATTTCACCATTAGTGATGCTGCTTGGGGATGTGGGTGAACACAGTGAATATCTCGTAACTATGCCCAGGTGAAAGATAATTACAAGCTTCCTAATAGCGACCAGATTAGCATTAGTTCAGTTCTAGAAACAACCCATAATCCCACCGCTCCATGTGTGGTGGGGACAAATATGACCCATTTATGCACTTGAAAGGCAAACTGCAAAGCTTCCCGACAGAAGGGATACATTTTAAAACTGTGTGGCTCCCTATCAAGATATTCATGAAACACGACAGGGGTGGGAGGCATGACCCAGGAAAAATTCCAGGACTGGTGTAAAAAGTGGAGCTCAATGAGATAACCTCGAATTCCGATCAATCGTCCTTCACCAGCCTAATGAAGTAATTGCTCAAAAGTAGAATCTGAAGACTACTTCTTAGTGAGATGGGACACACAAAAGTACATAACTTAACTGCAAAAGAAGAAAGGTACACAAGTTCCTAGCCAGAGGGTAAAATGAGGCCATGTTCTGTGTAGCATCTGACCTGTTCAATGCAACTAAAGAAGATCTGCAAGAGAATGCAGCTTTGGGCAGCTAAACTGCAGTAGCGCTGGGTTCCAAGGATCCCTACCCAATCTAGAGCAATCAGTATACGATGCCCACAGCTGTTGTATCTTCCAAACAAATCGCTAAATCAGGGAGATTTGAAAACATATATAATGAAGGCCATACTACTAGTCTTTGCTCGAGGAATATCCCAAAGAGCTGGAACCATCCTTTTCTGCGTGAACACACCTCTTACTGTCAGCCACTGCAAAGAAATCTATTGTTGGTAGTTCTATCTGATGGCAATCTGTGCCCACCATAGTCTTCTGCAACTACTCACAGTTTATAAAGAATACTCTGCAAATTTATTGGCCTCCACATACTCCTCCACTTCTCTTAGATGAGCTACTGACAACAGCATTCTGTTATCTATGTATCATGCTCAGAGGTTCACTGCTTCTTTGCTTAGTGGCTTTAAACCATCTCCCAAATTGTTTACACAGAACATCAAGGTGCTGTAGTTGGTCAAGACTTGCACTTGCCAATTGTTTAGTCTGGGCAAAAATAATTTCACGGCCAGATGTATGGCTCTAAGTTCAGTATATTTATTTGCAGATGTTGTTCCTGTGAGGACACAAGGCATTGATCTGCATGTCCTCCAAGTGAGCACACCACCCTAGGAGGGAGGCATGCGTTGTTGACATCATTTGAGTCCAAAGCGGAATGACAAGTATCTATTTGGTGAGGAGGCAAACTATTAAACTGTCTGGTTCAGAATCTGAGGAAGGTATATATTATCCTTTAGGTTGTGTGAGAAGTGTTTCCAACCAGAGTCCACTGTGGACTCAGGACCCGAGGTGCAAGAAAAGCCAGGATACCAGCAGAACTAGCAGAAATGATCTGGCCATTTGAGTCGATGCCTGCTTGAAGAATGAAAATATCTACCAAATATTCTTAAACCTGTCTTGAGGAGAAAGCACCCTTAGGGTCAGATTATCCAGGGCCCCTCTGATAAAACAGAACTTCAGGAAGGATGTCAGTGAGGACTGTCTTGATTGACAAGAGACTGCCAACTCTTGCAAAATAGTGGTTGGTATATCAGTGACGGCTTAAGTTGAGGAGCTTGTGCCAACCAGTCATTCAAGATGGCACTGGAAAGAAAAAGAAAATGTATCCACTGTGCAAAGAGGATACTCAAGAAGGCAGAACCTCCGAGTCTGTGTCAAGCCAGTAGTGTTTTATTAAATCAAGGATAGAACAGTAGTGAGTTCCTTGCAGATTCACGCAATGGCAGTGTTCTGTAATAAAGAAGCAGTTGCAGGCTTACGTCTATTAAAGTGAGTTTTGGTACACCAGCCATGGCCTTGTTAGCTTTCTGTTATAAGTGTAGGATGCAACAGACTATCCAACTGGAAATTAATTGTTTTTACTGGACTAACACGTCCTAGCAGGCCCACAGTTTACAAATAAAAGCTTTGGGGCTCATTTAGAGCTTGGTGGTCAGCCCAACAGGCCAGTGGCGGCTCTACCATCCATTACTCTGACAGAGAGTTGCCTACCACATTTATTTAGAGATACCTGCACCTTTGTCACACCTTAATACGGATCAAGTGCCTGCTCTTTATTTTATTTTTTATTTTCAAGGAAAGCATCAAAGCAGCAATTGTTTCTAAAATGTAAAATAGCAATGGCACTGATGTTCAGAGAGTTTGGTTCCTGTGTTTTGGACAATTGTTTGAGAAAGTTGGTGGTGATGGTCCTGCACTAAATATGGTGAACTTACATCCACTGTGAGCTGGAGGCCCTATGGCTGCCGACTGCTGGATCATGGCTTTCCGACAATGGAGCCAGCAGAGGCTTGGTCACTGCTGAGGTGGTGGTTCCTTTACCTCTAAACAATGCGGGGGATCTGCAACTTGGCCGAGAGTTCCACCAACTGTAAATGTTCCCTGGGTATTAGTAAAGTTGTTTCTATGCAGATAAAATACTAGCACTTTCCTGTCATCCAGTATGTGAAAGATCTTTCTGCCAGAAGGGAAGGGTTCTAAAAAATAATGATAAAGAAATTAAGTGACTAACATTGACGCTCTAACCTAACTTGGAAAGGAAACCCAGCTGATTAATTATTTTCACTTTATTTTTATGGAACACTAACATATGCTTTATAGGAACACACACTTGAAATTCACTAACCCTGCACACTGGGGTGATAGCCTTGCTGGTTAGATGTTGCATTGAGGTTTTGTACATCTGTTCAAATGGAAGAACCGTGAGTTTGGTGACAGCTCTAATAAATTCACAGGGAGAGGAAGTCAGTGATTGCAGGGGCTTTAAAACAAGTCATTTGTGAGGGGATTTTCCAGAAGCTCTAGTGGTTGTAAGTTGTACCTTAAAGGAAAGGAACTGCAGCCCTGATCTGAACAATTGGATGGGATATATAAGAACATCTTCTTCTCAAAACTTGGTTGACTTTGAAAAAAGCGGTTTGTAAAGGGCTTTTTCAAGGTGTACCTTAACATAAAGTAACTGCAGCCCTGATCTGATCAATTGGATGGGAGATGAAAAGCCTACTTCTTCACAACACCTGATTGATTGCAGTTCTTCTTGGTGCATCACATGTCTTCTTTTTGGCGCATCATTTGTAGAGTCTCTTCCTCTTGAAGGCAAAGGCAACTTATATTGTATGAAGTACGTAGCAGTTCCACAGCCCCTTTGGTAAAAGGTCAAGAAAGGGGCGGTTTATCAGTTTTGTTAAACGCTACAAGCAACTGAAATTATTTACAAAGTGAGGTAGCTGTAAGAATACAAATAGCCTAAAGGTTTCCATTGATTTTTCTATCTGGTCTATTACATTATTTAATTTTTATGATCAACCTGGCCAAAGTAATTTTTGTTCTATAAGAAAGTCCAATATCTACTGTACAAAGAAATAGGAATGCTTTTCTACAAGTGTATTATTTTAATGTAGGACAGTTTTGATGCTGGCATACTTTCAAAGGTATGAGCTCACTCTGACCGCTCACAGTTATATAATTGGTAGGGACTGGAACAAATGCTTATTCATGAAGACCAGACTGATAGGCAAGGTTGTTCTACCTTCATAGGCTTTGGTTCTAAGTACAACACTGCTAAATGCTCAATCTGCAAGGGTTTTTCTGAGGGTACTCACCTAGATCTGAGGCGATAGTAACTGTACTTCTTGTTTGATTTGTATGATATCACCAAAAGTGTTACTGATCTTAGATCACTGGAAAAGTACCACAGTTACTAGAAGCCAATTGATTAACATTAACTAACAGATGTCTGCAGTAAATCTAATGCCCTGTACTTGCCCCAGGCCTACATCACATACTTTACCACCAAAGACGTAAAATGAGATACCATGGCTACAGTATATTAATATGTCGGAATGACTTAAGACAAACTTGGGAATTTTTCTACATGGTTTGTACTTGATGTAGCCCGGGTTTCATAAGACTACAAAGATGCTATCACAAACTGCTTCTGTTAGCGAAGAAACAACCCCTTAAAGATGGCAACAGTGCGTGCACTTTGTATTGTGTACAAAAAGCTAGCAAAAAGAGAAATTAGATGGGAGCTTCAGAATAACGTGCTCCAGTTAACAGGGAAATAGATTTGGAAATGATCAATACAGACAGGAGAATATATATGGTGGAATTACCTGGGCTCCTTGCATCAGTTATGTCTAAATTAGCATCAAGCTGGAAATATGAAATGTGAATTAAAATATACTATTAGAGGGAGGGTCGACGGGGAGGGCAAGATAGTGGCTGTGCCCTGTTGAGGTGCTGCTGACAACCCCACTCAATCCATAATAGTCCTGGAGGGCTGAAGTGCCTGGGGCTTCAGAGACTGTAGAAAGCCACTAATCATCAGGCAGCATCTGCCAAATGCAGATGGAGTTGAGATGCACGGGGAGGATGAAAGATCAGAAGCCCACCTGCTGGGCAATGAGGGACAAAGAAGCGATGTAGGAAGGTGGAGTGGATGTTGGTGAAGAAGCAGAAAAATGTAAGTTGGCTGTGGTGATGGTTGGAGACCTCCTCAAGGGAGGTCCAGAGACCAGCACCAAAGCAATAAGAAGCCATCATGGTCAAGAGGAAGATAGTGGCAGAGAGCCCAGAGGACGGAAGGGGAAGGTAGGTGAGGTGGTGGGAGGCGTGACCCAGGTTGGGAGCAGACACACATGCAAAAGCAGTGGACAGTGAAGGAAGTCCCACACACCACACTTCTCCCCCCACCAATAGAGTACCATGGTGGGAAGCCTCACTAGGGAAACCTAGCTAACGAGTGCGGGGCTTGGTAGAAAGAAGAAATGCATTGTGTTGTGGGCCGCGAAGACAAAAGTGATGATTTGGCACATACATTACAAAAGAATGACAAGAGAGGAGCATATGAGGGAAGAGGAAGTGATGAGACAAGAGAAGGTGCTGCAAATTTCACCACAGATGCAGGCTATTCAGCAGCCCGAGTGTTTTCTGGGTAGAAAACCAAGCCATGGACAAGCTGAGGCCAAGGACCATTATCTTGCTACCCGGAGGAAGCAGCCTGCAGCTAAGTCCTGTAGACAACCCACTATAGGCAGCCCATTTTTTTACTGTTGGAATTCTTTTCAGTTTTAAGTGTTTTTATGTTTATACATTTTTTTAAATCTTTATTTGTGTTTTCTTGCTCTGTGGAACTTTTTTGTTTTTATCTTCTGTAGGAGGCTGGCCTGGCTTGTAGTGGGTTCCAAGGGGTACTTACACTTTGTACCAGGTCCAGTTGTCCCTTATTAGTGTAGAAGAGGTATCTAGCAGCTTAGGCTGATAGAAAAGGGTAGCTTAGCAGAGCAGCTTAGGCTGAACTAGGAGACGTGTAAAGCTCCTACTATACCACTGGTGTCATATGCACAATATCATAAGAAAACACAATACACAGATATACTAAAAATAAAGGTACTTTATTTTTATGACAATATGCCAAAAGTATCTCAGTGAGTACCCTCAGTATGCGGATAGCAAATGTACACAAGATATATGTACACAATACCAAAATTATGCAGTAATAGCAATAGAAAGCAATGCAAGCAATGTACAGTCACACTAGATTGCAATGAGAGCACATAGGTATAGGGGCAACACAAACCATATGCTCCAAAAGTGGAATGCGAATAACGTATGGACCCCAAACCTATGTGAGCTTGTAGCGGGTCGCTGGGACTGTAAGAAAACAGTGAGGGTTAGGAAAATAGCCCACCCCAAGACCCTGAAAAGTAGGTGTAAATTGCACCTAAGTTCCCCAGAGAGCACAGAAGTCGTGATAGGGGAATTCTGCAAGGAAGACCAACACCAGCAATGTAACAACGATGGATTTCCAGACGAGAGTACCTGTGGAACAAGGGGACCAAGTCCAAGAGTCACACTCAATTCGGGAGTGGGCCGATGCCCAGGAAATGCCAGCTGTGGATGCAAAGAAGCTGCCATCGGATGGTAGAAGCTGTAGATTCTGCAAGAGCAAAGAGGACTAGGAACTTCCCCTTTGGAGGATGGATGTCCCACGTCGTGAAGAAGCTTGCAGAGGTGTTCCCATGCAGAAAGACCGCAAACAAGCCTTGCTAGCTGCAAGGGTCGCGGTTAGGGTTTTTGGATGCTGCTGTGGCCCAGGAGGGACCAGGATGTCGCCAATTGCGTGAGGAGACAGAGGGGGCACCCAGCAAGACAAGGAGACCTCTCAGAAGAAGGCAGCACCCGCGGAAGTGCCGGAACAGGCACTACGAAGAGGAGTGAACGGGAGCTCACCCGAAGTCACAAAAGAAGATTCCACGACACCGGAGGACAACTCAGGAGGTTGTGCACTGCAGGTTAGAGTGTCGGGGACCCAGGCTTGGCTGTGCACAAAGGAAATCCTGGAAGAGTGCACAGGAGCCGGAGCAGCTGCAAATCACGCGGTACCCAGCAATGCAGTCTAGCATGGGGAGGCAAGGACTTACCTCCACCAAACTTGGACTGAAGAGTCACTGGACTGTGGGAGTCACTTGGACAGAGTTGCTGAGTTCCAGGGACCATGCTCGTCGTGCTGAGAGGGGACCAAGAGGACCAGTGATGCAGTCTTTTGTTGCCTGCGGTTGCAGGGGGAAGATTCCGTCGACCCACGGGAGATTTCTTCGGAGCTTCTAGTGCAGAGAGGGGGCAGACTACCCCCACAGCATGCACCACCAGGACAACAGTCGAGAGGGCCGCAGGATCAGCGATACAAGGTTGCAGTAGTCGTCTTTGCTACTTTGTTGCGGTTTTGCAGGCGTCCAGAGTAGTCAGCGGTCGATTCCTTGGCAGAAGGTGAAGAGAGAGATGCAGAGGAACTCTGATGAGCTCTTGCATTCGTTATCTGAAGAATTCCCCAAAACATCATGTGTGTAGAAAGGTACCCTCTTTTTGGCATGGTTACCCCAACCTTTTGCCTGCTGTCAGTATGTTTGGACTGTTTTTCACTGGGATCCTGATAACCAGGACCCCAGTAACACTCTAGACCTGGTTGCCTAGGACTTTGCATGCCCCACAATTGACATACATGCGCCCCCTTATAAGTCCCTAGTACCCATGGTCCCCCATGGGCTACAGCATGTAATGTGCCACCCATGGGAGCTCATGCAAAATATGTCTGCAGGCCTGCCATTGCAGCCTGGGGGAAAAGGTGCATGCACCCTTTCACTAGGGTCACTGCACCAGGTCACTGTAAGCCACCCCTATGGTAGGCCCTCATAGCCTAGAGTGCATGGTGCAGGTACCTGTGTGTGAGGGCATCCTGCATGAGCAGAGGTGCCCCTACCAACTCCAGCTGCATTGGACTGGACCATTATGTAGCCGGACACTAACTGTGTCCAGCTACATAATGGAAACTCCGAACCTGGGCATGTTTGGTATCCAACATGTTGGAATCATACCCCAAGACTGTTGCCATTATTGGTTGTATGATTCCATGCACTTTGGGACCACCAGTATTGCTCCTACCAGTCTTCTGGGGGTTTCCGGGCAGCCTGAGCTACTGCCAACCCACAGACAGGTTTCTGCCCTCATGCTGCTTGACCAGCTCAGGCAGGGGAAGGCAGAACAAAGGATTTCCGGCGGGTGAGGGAGGCAACATCTTCTCCCATTGAAAATAAGTGTTACAAGCTTGGGAGGGGTAGCCTCCTCAAGCCACTGGTATGTTTTGAAGGACACATTTGGTGCCCTCCTTGCACAAATCGGTTTGCACCAGTACAGGGACCCTCGGTCTCTGCTCTGGCACGAAACTGAACAAAAGTAAGGGAAGTGACCACTCCCCTGTCCATCACCACTGCAAGGGTGGTGCCCAGAGCTCCTTCAGGTGACCACTGGGTTCTGCCATCTTGAATCCAAGATGGACAGAGGCCCCTGGGAGAATCTGAGTGGCCAGTAAAGGCAGCTGACGTCACAGCCCCCTCCTGACAGGTGGTCACCTTGCTAGGTGACCAATCCCCCTTCCAGGGCTTTTTAGGCTCTCCCTCTTGAGGGGCCCTCAGATTCAAAATTCAAGATTCCACCAGGACTCCTCTGCATTGTTTACTTCATCTTCTGGCCACCGGAACCACAAGTGGACTCTTCAGGAACCAAAAATCTGCAACCCCAGCCACAACTCCACTTTGCGACATTGTTTCTCTGGCTCCTTCCAGCAACTGGAACATTTCCTCGGCTACGCATCCTCTGAGGTCAACGAGATTCCAGCCTGCACCAAGAAGTGAGAAGGAATCTCCCTTGGAGTGAAAGAGTCACTCCCCTGCATCTGCAGGCACCAACTGCAATGACGCTGGCTGCATGGCTTTGCTCTCCTCCGCGACTGTGCTGATCCTCCATCACAGGTGGTGGTCTGGAGTGGTCCCCTTGGTCGTCTCTGCCAGCTGTGCAACTTGGGAGACAGTAAGCCCTTGTTTCTCCTTGCAGGACTGTACCCCTGTGCCCTGCAACTCTTGCAGCTACCAAGGCTTGTTTGCTCCTGCTCCAAGGGATCTTCAGGTTCTGTGTAGCCCTGGCCCCCAGCAGTCCTTCCTGAAAAGCACAGTCTTCTCTCCAGCAACGTGGGACTCCTCTTCAGGTCTGCTGAGTGGCCTCACTGGGACTTGCTATGCCTGCTGCCAATGGGTTGCCTGTGGGGGCTGTCTCCTCTTCTGGTGACTCTACCAACTGCTAAGGGTCATCTCAGACTCCCCTTCTTGGGTCGAGTCCCCAGGACCTTTCTGGTCCTTTTCAGCCTAGCAACTCTTCTTTTTCTCCATTTGCATTTGCCAAGGTGTGTTGGTGGTTCCCTGGCACCACTGACCCACTGCAACCTGACAGCTGATGTGGGACATCATCTGCATTGCTTCAGAGACTCCTCTCCATCTCCTCCGCTGCACAGCTGGTCTTATTCCCCCGTTGACCTGGTCCTGCATCCACAGAACGGTGGATAGCCTCCTGCCACAACCGGAGACTCCATCACAAACTGGACTTGGTCCCTTTCCTTTGCAGGTCCTCTTCTGCCAGAATCCACCTTTGGGTTCTTCTAGTCTGGTCTGGGTCTTGTACAATCCTTTTGCTAAGTCCTCCTGTTAGTTTTGGGGAAAAAAAGGCACTTACCTCTGCTCTCCTGGTCACTGGGGGTCACTCTGATACTCACCTCTTGGGGTTCCTAGCTCCTCCAGCTCCCCTATAACAACTCCACATCCATGGGTGGGGGACTGTATCTCGCTTTCCACTTTCTTAGTATATGGTTTGCCACTCCCCTAGAGTCCTCACTATTTTCCATTCCTTTTACTAATGGTTGTTGCTTGTTATGCTCCTTACTGATTGCTATTGTGTATACATTTAGGTGGTCATTATGACCCTGGCGGTATTATAACCGCAGGGCCAAAACGACGGGAGCACCGCCAACAGGCTGGGGGTGCCTCCCGGCGTATTTTGACCGCAGCGGTAGTGCCGCGGTCGCACCGCCGGGGCTGGCGGTTTACCGCCACAATAGCCCCGGGGATTACGACCCCCCTACCGCCAGCCTGTTTCTGGCGGTTTGCACCACCAGGAAGAGGCTGGCGGTAAGGGGTGTCCTGGGGCACCTGGGGGCCCCTGCACTGCCCATGCCACTGGCATGGGCAGTGCAGGGGCCCCCTAACAGGGCCCCGGCCAGCAACTGCACCCGTCGCACGGCCGCAACACCACCGGCTCCATTAGGAGCCAGCTCCTATGTTGCGGCCTCATCCCCGCTGGGCCGGCGTTGCGCCCACCGGCCCAGCGGGAATGTCATAATGGGGGCGGCCTGAGTGCGGCCGCATTGGCAGCCGCACGGCGGTTACTGCCTGGCGGGCGGCGGTAGCCGCCCGCCAAGGTCGTAATGATCCCCTTATTGTGTTTACTTACCTCCAGTTGGGGGGACTGCCTAGTAGTATTCTAGTATCTTTATTTTTTTAACACTCTGTTGTTCTTTCGTGTGTGATAGTGCTGTGTGACTATAGGGGTGTTGCATAAGCTTTGCATATCTCCTAGATAAGTCTTGGCTGCTCATCCACAGCTACCTCTAGAGAGCCCTGGCGTTCCCAGACACTGCATACCCTTCACTAATAGGGGATACCTTGACCTGGTATAAGGTGATAACAGCATAGGTGCTCACCCCACACCAGGCCAGCTGCCTACAATGTGCTCTTACTGAATGAGTATGTGCCAGGCTGCCATGTCAACATGACTTGGTCACACAATGTACATGTTATCTTACGGTATCAACAACCTTCTGCCCTGCTGGAGGCAAAGATTTTCTGTCTGGGTGACGGGCATAGGTCCAAAATGTTGTAGCCACCTCTACAATATCAACATCCTGCTGAGAGTCAGTATGAGATTGCAGGTCTGATGTAGTACCAGTTTCCTGGCTTTTTACACTCTTCTGGGAAGCAATAATGAAGAATAAGAAAACAAGTTACTTACCTGTAACTATAGTTATGCAGTATTGGCATCTTTCATAAAGTCACATGCTTGAATCATCCCCGTCGTCGAAGTGGGAGTCCCACGGTACATAGAAAAGCACTAATTAACAAATACATTTTTTTCCTATAGGCTATAATGGTAACACAAGTCACTCATATAGCCTATCTAAGTCCTTTTGTGAAAAGGACCCAAAACTAGCTGCTGGCCAATCAGGTACCAGCACCCTCTAGAACACTCTCCAGAGAAGCTCTTTCCCTCAGATTTTCTAGCACGAGAGTGAAAAGATCATGACCTGAGAGCAAATGCGAGTGTCTAAGGGGAGGAGGGTGGGTCGCATGTGAATTTATGACAGATACCAATACTGGATAACTGTAGTTACAGGTAAGTAACTTGTTTTCTTATCCAGTATTGGATCTTTCATAAATTCACATGCTCGAATCCGAATATCCAGCAGTACTCTTAATAACCGTCAGGCCTGCAGTGGATGGAGGGTGCGAGCATAGAAATCCTCTAAAACATATTACCAAATAACCAGCTGATACATTTTGCATTATGAGCCTAACACAAATATATATATATATATATTTATATAAATACATATAACAGTATCTGAAACCATATTGCATAGCATTTATAGACTAATGCATATAGAATAGTTTCCACATAATAAAGAAAAGAGGCCTCACCTTAGTGAAAGAGATGACGTAAGACAGCTTGTCCAACTAGAGAGTCAGCTCTCTGTGACGACTCCAAACAATAGTGCTGCGTAAAGGAGTGCGTAGTCTTCCATGTCGCAGCCTGACATATTTTATCCAGAGCAATGTCCTGGAACAGAGCAGCCGATGTGGAGACTGCTCTCGTGGAGTGCGCTCTCGGGTGCTTAGTCAACGGTTTTCCTGCTTTGGTGTGGCAGAACTGAATTGTAGAAGCAATCCACCGGGCTAAGGTGGCCTTAGTGACCCCTGCTCCTTGCCGTCCATGAGCATAAGATACCAACAGCTGATCTGTTTTCCTTATTTGTTTGGTACTTAGGAGGTAAAATTTGAGGCATCTCTTGATGTTTTTCTGCGACTGTAGATGGAAAGGCGACTGTAGATGGATTTGGGAAAAAGGTTTGTAGTATCACAGGCTCATTCAGGTGAAATGATGATGGCACTTTAGGAATGTACCTGGGGTTTGTCCTGAGCAGAACAAAGTCATCCGAAAAAAACAGAAAAGGTTCCTTAGTAGTAAAAGCCTGTATATCGCTGACTCTCCTGGTGGAAGTAAGAGCAAGCAGAGTTGCCACTTTCCATGTGATGTACTTGAGTTCAGCTCTGTGAATAGGTTCGAACGTAGCTTTCATTAGCTGGGACAGGACTACATTCAGATGCCACTCTGGCGGAGGTGGACGCACCTGAGGGAAAGTGCGGAAGAGGCCTTTCATGAACTGTTTAATAATCCTGGATGAGCCTAGTGAGGGCATATCAGCAGAGAGTCTATAGGAGGCTATAGCTGCCAAATGAATCTTAACCAACGCATGTCATAGACCGGCCTTTGAGAGGGTGAGAAGGTACGAGACAATTTGTTCCGGCTTAATATGTAAAGGATGGAACTTGTTCTGAGAGCACCAAACACAAAATCTCTTCCATTTGAGCATTTACGTCTTATTTGTACTGTCCGCTCGTGCCCTAGATAAAATCTGTCTGCATTCCTGATCAATGTTCATACCCTGGAACTCTAGGAACTCAGGAGCCAAGCGTGCAATTGAAGAGATGTTGGATCGGGATGAAGAATCTGACCCTGATTCTTCGTGAGAAGGTCGTGGTTGCAGGGAAGGGGCATGGGATTGGCCACGGACCGGAGTCGAAGCTCTGTGTACCAATACTGCCTGGGCCACCTGGGCGCTATGAGAATGATCCTGCAGCACTACGACTTCATCTTCCTAAGGAGCCTGGGGATCAAAGGGATGGGGGGAAAGCGTAGGCAAAGATCCCAGGCCCTCTCTTCGAAAGAGCATTTCCCCTTGACCCCAGGAACGGGTATCGACTGGCGTAGAATTGGCATTAGGCATTCTGATTGGTGGCTAACAAGCCTAGGATCGGTTGTCCCCAGTGTTGGAAGAGGCAGTCGAGTACCTTCTGGTTGAGTTCCCACTCGTGGCAGTTGTCGTCCGTCCTGCTGAGAGAATCCGCCAGGACGTTGTTGACACCTGGCAGGTGCTCCACCCTGAGGCGAATATTGTGCAGTGTGAGCCAGTCCCAAAGAGATTGAGCTTCCCTTGAGAGGGAGAGGGATCTTGTTCCTCCCTGCTTGTTGATATAAAACATACTTGTTGTGTTGTCCGTCCGGACCAACACTGATGACCCTGCAATGTGTGGAAGAAAAGCCTTGAGTGTGAGGTGGTTCGCCTTTAATTCCAACAGATTTATGTGAATTGCTTTCTGCGCATCCGACCATCTTCCCTGAATGTGCATGTCTTGTAAGTGGCCTCCCCAGCCTTCCGAGGATGTGTCTGTCGTGATGATAAAATCTGCTATTGGTGTTAGAAAAGTAAGCCCTTGGGAGAGATGGTTGGTCTGAGACCACCATCGCAAAGCCTGCAGAATATTTGGTGTAACACTTATTAAGTCATCGAAGGATCCTTGCGACTGGGTCCACTGGAGCTGTAACTCCTCTTGTAAAGGTCTCATTCTCAATCTTGCTGACGAACTAGGACGATGGCTGAGGAAATCATGCCTAGAAGCGACTTGAACAGTCGTACTGAAACAAACTTTTTTCTGGAAGTACTGACAGCCAAGTTGGTTAGCTTCTGCTGCGGTGCCGGGGTGAGGTATGCCTTGTTTTTGATGGTGTCTAGTTCTGCACCCAAGAAGACTATCCTGCGTGAGGGAAGGATGACTGTTAGCCCCAAAATGCGAAATAATTTCAGGTAGGCGTTTGTAGCCCCGGACGCTAGTAGTGAAGAAGGAGCTTTTATGAGCCAGTCGTCCAGGTATGGAAACACCTGAAACCCCCTGTTGCGGAGAAAACCTGCGACTGGGGCAAGACATTTTGTGAAAATTTGTGGAGCTGACTTCAGACCGTATGGGGGAACTTTGAATTGATAATGGGCACCAGCCACAGTAAAACTGAGATATTTGCAATGTTTTTGATGTATTTGTATGTGGAAATAACAGCGTGATCATCCGAAAGGTTTGTGTCCGAAGGAACTTGTTGGGCTTCCTAAGATCTAGTATCGGTCTCCATTCCCCTGACTTCTTCTTTATCAGAAAGAACCAGGAATAGAACCCAAGACCTATTTGCTGAACCGGAACCTCTTCTATTGCTCCCTTGGTGAGCATCAGGAACACTTCCTGCTGAAGCAGGCGAAGATGGGACGGTTTGGATGTTCCTGGTGGATGGTGCTGTGGTTTTTGTATGAATTCCAAGGTATGCCCTCGTGTCACTATATCCAGCACCCATTTGTCTGATGTTATGTGTTTCCACTGGATGTAACTGGAGATGTTCGCTCCCACTTGTTGAGTCTGTAAATACTGGGGAAAAATAGCCGGTGCCTGGTAATGATCATTGTTTTCTAGGTTGATCCTGGTTTTGGGAACCCTGTCTTTTCCTTCCGCCCTGCCTGGCGTATGAGGCAGTGGATGGTTGTCTATACTGCTGCTGATAGGATGGTCTATATTGGGGCTGCTGATACTGCCTGTGAAAGGAACCTCGAAATGAGGTAAATCCCCTTTCTCTTGCACCCCGAAAGGGCTGTTTCCGTTACTGCAAGGTACCAAGGGACTTAGCAGTATCCGTGTCAGCCTTGATGGCCTGCAATGCGGCATCTACATGCTTGCCGAAGAGAGATTCTCCGTCGTTAGCAATGTCAAGAATTCTGGACTGCATTTCCGGTCTGAAAGATGTGGCTTTGAGCCAACCCTGTCGGCGTAATACCGCAGCACCAGGTAACTGATGAAAACCGGTGGAGGCTATATCTAGAGCGCAATCAAACGTAATCAAACGTATGCTCACCTTCTTGGAGGATCTTCCATGCCTCTGGTTGTTTGCTTTCCGGGATGAGGTCCATTAAAGCCTGCATATCAGACCACATTTGTCGATCATAACGACCCAAGATCGCTAACGAATTTGCTGCCCGAACAGTAATTGCTGACATGGAAGAGAACCTTTTGCCCACGTTATCTAATCTCTTTCCTTCTCTATCGAGAGGAGTATAGACAGGTGTCGACGGGTTCTTAGAACGCCTTTGCGCCACTTGAGAGATGACAGAGTCCAGCTTTGGGTGACCAGTTAGAAGTGCCGGAGAGTCCTGAGTTACCTTATATTTTTTGTCAAGCTTTTGTGGCACTGGTGGAACTGTTACCGGGTTGCGCATGATCTTGATACCCTCGCTCCATATAAAGTCAATAATAGGGATGGCCCTTACAGACTTCCTTGTTTGTTCTTTAAAATCATGGAGGAAGCATTAAGACTGCGAGACAGATGTTGGTAGGTGGAAGCGTGCGACTGCCCTATCCATTAAATTGTGAAAACCACCTATATCCTCAGGTGGAGAATCTTAAGGGCGAGGAGGCGGTGGAGAAGGAGTGGGGGCTAAGTAGTCATCCCATTCCTCAGTTGGGTGCTGTGGTGTCAATATCTCCCCTTCATCCTCCTCTTCCCCTGATGTCGAAACTTAATCTCCGGGGGGAGCAGCTAACACGGAATGAGGAGCCATCCTAGGAGTAGCTGGAGGTGGAGGTACGTTCCTTGGTGTAACAGGAGAAGTTGGCTGTGGTGGTTGATCTTCTGCTGTAACTGGGAACCACCTCCTATAATCCTGCAACACTGACTGTAAATCCTGGATCAAGGAGGCAGGCATCTGGACAGAGTCTCTTGGTTGAGGCGGTGGTTGATAATAGCGCCCTTGATGAGAGTAATAAGGTTGATATTGATCATCCTCATCCTCTTCCTGGTATTTGACATGCAACTGGGATGGGCTGTGCGCATCTCCAAATGGACCCTCATCCGATTTCTCCCAGTCCAGCAAATGACTAGGTAATAAGGTCGACACCTTACTTGGTGAAGTATCTGTAGGATAGATCGCCGATCTGGGCAATGATGTGATCTTAACCATGGTTCGAAGATCAGGAGACCCAGAAAAAGCAGGAATGGCCTCTATCTGGCTTATAGGAACCATTGGCATCGTCGATAGTGTCAACGATGATGGTCCAGTCGACAGCACTGTCATAACAGATGATCCTTCCATCAACAACGGTCTTGTCGACGATGGTGTCGACGACAGTGGTCTCGTCGACGGTGGTCTCGTCGTCGACGGCCTCATCGACAGTGTCCTTGTCAACAGTGATACAGCCAACGGAGCTCTCGTCAGTGGTGTTGAAGTCGACGGGGCTTTCGTAGACGATGTCATCAATGACAATGTTCTCGTCGACGAAGGCGTCGACGTCAGGGACAAAAAAAATTCTGGAATCCTCGTCGACGGAGCTTTAATAGAAGAAATAGGAGACTTTACCACCGACGTCAAGTTAGTCTTCGCCGGCGATGGTTTCGTCGACGATGTGGTGGAGACGGTAGATGGAACACCGTCGTCATCATCACGGTCGTCGACAGTGGTGTTGTTGTCGTCGACTTAATTTTGATGGATACCTTTCTAGAGGTAGAAGGCTCAGAGGAAGGAGAATGGTGGGACGACTCCTTCTTTTGACGAGGGGAGGATGGCTCAGAAGAAATTGAGCCCTGTAAGCCTTTTGCACCTTCTCTATGATGCAATTTCTGCCGCTTTCTGGATCTTTCCGCCTGGCCCAGGTCCTCAGATTTGGACCTTTTGTGGGGCCTTTCTGACCCACTCTCCTCACCTGAAGTACAGGATTTTGCCTGTAACCATGTCAGAAGTCTACCCTCACGGTCTCTGAGGGTTTTTGTGGAGAAAGTACGGCATATCTTGCAGTCCTTCACCTGGTGTTGTGGGTAGAGGCAGTATAAGCAGTCTTTATGTGGATCATCCACATGGAGCCTTTTCTTGCCACAGGTCTTGCAAGGGCAGAAAAGGCCTTTTCTAGAAGAATCTGACATCCTTAGAGTTTTCTTGAGAGAAAAACACTTCTGAAGAAGCAGAAAACTGAGCAGAGCTCAGGGAGACTCCCTTCACACGACGTGCAGTAGAAAATCTGAGGGAAAGAGTTTCTCTGGAGAGTGTTCTAGAGGGTGCTGGTACCTGATTGGCCAGCAGCTAGGTTTGGGTTCTTTTCACAAAAGGACTTAGATAGGCTATAAGAGTGACTTGTGTTACCATTATAGCCTAAAGGAAAAAAATTAATTGTTAATTATTGCTTTTTTATGTACCATGGGACTCCCACTTCGACGACGGGGATGATTCAAGCATGTGAATTTATGAAAGATCCAATACTGGATAATCTTCCCTCTGTCACTGTGAAAAGACAAAGGTAAAATTTCAAAGGGTGAGGCCCTTGTTTCTAGAGGCTGAGGGTTTGCATTACAGATCGAGTAGATTGTTTAACCAGTCATATGGCTTCTTTAATTTATTTGGGGGTATCGCAGGATCTGTGAATCCTATGTGACTCCCACAGAAACAATTCTACAGTGTAGAATTAGGATCAGAAAGGCTGGACTTCCTTTTTTGGATCTATGGCTCTGAAAGCACAGCTGGGGCCCCGTAATAATTTACAAAATTGAGTTTGATAATAAAACAAACTCATATTTACTGTTTGAGGCAAGGGGGTTGTAGAGAGGAAATTAAAACTCAGGAATGTAGTGGGACTTTTTAAAGTGTCCACATTTTACACCTTTGTAGTCGAGGTACCAGATTTCGCTACTGCAAGGTGTTCTATTGAAAGTGTGAAGTATCCACAGGACCTTGGAGACCATTGAAAAGATGTCATTCATTCCCATGATTGTATTTTTCCACATTCAACTAGTTCTTCAATATGTATATTTGTCTACATTCCTTCTCTCAGGAGAGCCACAGTAAAGGATGATTTCTCGTTTTTTTCTGTTTTTCGATTTTGGAAGACAAAGATTTCCAAATTTTAGGTATGGCTTCTGTGCACGATAAACAGCAAAGGTCAAATCCAGAGCAAGCTGCACACGAAAGCAGTGAACATCAGGATGAGGATACCAGGTCTACAACTGAGTCTATTGCAAAGGAAGAAATTCAGTTACTTACCTGTAACTACAGTTCACCAGTATTGTTATCTTTCAAAGATACACATGCTTGAATCATTACCCATCGTCAAAATCGGAGTCCGACGTTATCATCATGTAGCAGTTGAGAGAAACTTTACATAGAAAACAATGCTAAAGTGCATTCACTTTCACAGCTTATTTATATCATCGGAAAAGACCCGAACAGCCAAGCAGGTGACAGAACTCTTTAGAACCTTGACCACAGAAGCTCCATTCTGTCAGATTTTCTATCACACGTCGTGTGAGAGGAGTCTCCCTGAGCTGTGCTCAGTTTTTTCTTCCTTTAAGCTTCTGAATACATCAAGATGTCTGATACTTCAAGAAAAGGGCTCCTTAGATCCTGTACATCTTGTGGGAAAAAGATACTACATGTGGATGACCCACATAATGATTGCCTATATTGCCTTTATGTTCAGCACAAAGCAAAGAATTGCAAGGTATGTCCTTCTTTTCTTCGAAGACGCTAAAAGACAGAGAGCCGAGATTTATTTTGTGGCTCCAAAAGGGAGGTCACAGAATGATACATCTTCAGGTGAGGAGAGCGACACCTCTGCTAAGTCTAGCTAGAGGGTAAGGTCCTACGACCAGGGGAACTCTGAGGTAGCCAGGAAGGCCCAAAATGGGTCTTTGACAGGCAGTAATGAAAAGGAGAAAGCGTCAACATTTTACTCAAAAACTGTTTCCTCTGAACCTGCTACTCCATCTACGAAGTCTTCAAACCATCCGTATACTTCCTCAGACCCATTGACGAGCTTAAAAATCCATGTAGTCACTGTCGACAATACCTTCCCCATCAACTACACTATTGTGGACAACCACAACAGCGACGGTAACTACTGTCTCGTCGATGAGACCTTCGACGAGAATGACGACGGCTACTACCACCAATATGCCTGACCCATCAACAAAGGTCTCCTCGTCGTTGAAGACTCTGACACCGTCGACGAGGCCATTGTCAATGAGACCATTATTGTCAACACCGCCATCAACAAGACCATTGTCGTCACCATCACGTCAACAAGACCATCGTCGATGGAGCCACAATCGACGAGACCATCATTGTCAATACCACCAGCGTCGACGATGACCCTGCCAATGACACATCTCTATATTCCCTCGTCGACGACGTCATTGACAACGCTGTCCACGTTGGTAAAAGTTACACTTTCTTGAAGCCTCAAGACACCTCCCCTAGCAATGTTTAGCCATATCCTCCCAGCACTTTACTTGATCTGAAGATGAAGGCCCATTTGGCCCTACTCACAGCCCATCTGAGCTACAGGTTAAATATCAGGAAGATGATGATGGAAAGGAGAGGACTCCTATTATGGACATTATTATACTCCGCAAGCCATGCACTGTTATCCACCCTACCAGGACTATCCAGAACATTTAATCATTGAGGTATGAATATATTAATGCCTTTTTTTCCTTCTCAGGAGTGAGCCCATATCTACCATGCGTTCTGAAAAGGTCCTTGAGGATGATTTGAGCTGTGCTTTGTGATGGTATTGTGTAGTAGAAATCTTAGGATTTTTTTTATATTTCTTCACTATTTGGATGAGTACGTATGCTCACTGAAGGTCTATAGCACACATCCAATCTCCTTTATGAAGCTGAGTGTACAATTTGTCTTCCTTTATACATGATTTGGTTGTTTCTAGATCATGAATTGTTGTGAGGGAACAAGAAAGTAGCAGGAATAAATTCTCATTCTTTTTTGTTAAGTGGGAAATCTCTCCCTGGCTTGCTTCTCAATATGGATGTTGACAATCTCCTAAAGTCTGTGCCCAAGTTACTGGGGATTAAGATATTGTAAGAAGACCCAAACTAGAACCACATGCCTTCCTTCACAATATTTAGAACCCAACTCTGTGATGTTATTCTATACTTACAATGCTTTCCACCACAGGATTGGCGGATGAAAGGGAGGGAAGATAGGAGTAACTGTTTGCCTGGGCTGTTTTTTACAGCCACAGATGGTTTTTGACTGTCTCTTTTGCTAGCTGATCTCCGTTAATATGACTTTCCTGGTGGTGTGGGTGCTGCTAATATTATGTTGGGGCCATCAAGAGGTTTGAATTATCTGTTGGAATACTAACACTCATGTGGTTTAAGTTCAATGTAGACCACTATCCATGGACTGAAAGTCCATACCACCCTCAACATTGCATGATTGTGCTTATGATGATTGACTGAGTTGGTGGAGATATTTGAAAAGTAAATACAGTCTACATATTGCGTCGTAGGCACTTTCAGGAAACTAAGTATATGGCTTCTTGAGGCAAAATCGGTAATCATACCATAATTTGAAAGCCACATTGGTCCTAAAGCACTAGTAAAATGTTTTGCTGTGGAATAGCCTGGAGTTTGGCAAAATGATGTCCAAAGCCACATATACCCAGAAGGCACCTGCCGGACTGCTGACTGAGGCTGTTGGCAGTTGATCCCATCGATTCTTAAGGCTATGTTTTCTGGTTTTGTGCCGGACTGCTGGCTGAGGCTGTTGGCAGTTGATCCCATCGATTCTTAAGGCTATATTTTCTGGTTTAGTGAAATCATTTCTATTGCAGTTTTAAACAATCTGTATAAACAGATCTCTTCAGGGGTGGCACATGCACAGGCAATAAAACAACTTCAACCCTCCGAACACCTCACTATTTCCCCAACTCTCTTCACCTACTATGCCACAGCTCCTATCACATATTTCACTATTTTCAGAGGCAAGCCTGACCAGCATGCAGCAGAGAGAGGTAAGGAAGAGGTAAAGAAAGAACGTAACCTAGTTGAACAAGGATATTCTCTTTTTTAAAGACAAATTCCCTCACACACCAGTGGTGGCAGGCTCCATCATTAGGAATCTCCTTGCACCGTGGCAGCTTATCATGGTGCAGGCTGAAACTTCCTCGCTGAGAAGGAGGAGCTCTTCAGATGTTTTCAAAGAGTGGTAGAGAACCTGGGGTGAACTAAGGGGTGGTGAGGTATGCAGAGCATGAAAAAGGTGATATGGTGATTAAAACTGATTCCGGGGCAAGTGTACAACTTTATTCATGCGTGCCTAGTTCAGGGATAAAAGAAAAGGCACTGCAGAAGTGGGTTAACCCTGCTTTGTTATGTGACTTGGAATATATCAACATGTTTCTGCCTTCTAAACCCTCAAAAGGTGTATTGGCATTCATCAGGACCTGAGAAATGCTTATGCCCAACAAGCGCACTTATGAAAGGAAAATAACAAACCAATCAGTGGTCCACTGTAAGGTTCAGAGCAGATCCACTGTATATCAACCTGTGGGAAAACAAAAACAGCTAGGTGACAGTTTCAAAACATCAGTGGCACATATCAAATACTGCCACCGAATACCCAAGTTCGTGGTAAGTGTTGAATACCACAATGTGAGCAAAACTGCGTTCAGCCAAAGTTCAACCAAAACTAGGTGAATATTGCATATCTTGATACAATATGTGCATACTCAATCAGACAAGGTGTTCATACAAAATAACAAGCTTACCCACAATCATCGGGTGTTATAATTCTGTTCAAGGAACCCTGGCGTAGGGCTCAGGGTGCGCTCTCTCCTATAGTAACAATATAGGAGAGCGAGTGAGGTAAGGTTCCTTTGTACTGAAACACTCAATAGGTGCTGTCGAGAAAACAGCAAAAACAAGCAGTATGGATATACGACTCAATTGGGTGAGCCCAGGAAAGGGCAACAAGTCAGAATTAAAATAAAAACAGAGGAAAAGACATGTAGGATGGACAAAGTTAGTGGCGTGTGAATCCATGAGCAAAACCTGGTGTGACAAGTTGCAATCTGTCGGGGCATTCACAGTAGAAAGGCCTGCTTCTTTAGAAAGGGTTAAGAACCCGTTTAAGACACTACAGTCTGCTGTAATTTGTGTGTATGTTAATGAAACCCCGCCTCACCAAAAAGGACCATTCAATGAAGATTTCACAGAATAAAGGATTCTCAGAAGTGCTCCTGACCAGTGTAAGGAAGCACAAGGGTTTGAGAGGTTCAAAATGAATTGCCCCATAACAGGTGCATGTGATCATCTCTGGTATAGAAGGTTAAAAAACAGAGCCCATGCTTCAAGCTGACATTATAATATACAAAATAAGGCAGCAGTTCACTTGTTAATGTGTTCCCTGCCAAAAACACGAGGAACCCCATGATACCAGCGCAAGAAGTGCTTGTCCAAATAAGGTTATGCACAATAGATCTCGAACGAAGGGCAAAGAAAAAACAATTACATATACTAACACGGCGCGGGCAATATAAAATAAATAAACATACCTCGTCAGGGGTAGTAAGCGCTATATAAATACGATTACAATACAATACGATAAAAAATAAATTGGAAATTACAATTAACGAAATGCTGAAGAAGGCACCCCCCAGCTCAGGGAATGCAGATTAGAATCATATTAATAGTGCGCAGATTTAGCGGAGTTTACCATGATAGAGCCCCCTACAAACCTGTCCAACCAATGCCAGTTTCGAGAACAATGGCAATAGCGGTACCCAACTCCTATATGAGTGTAGAGAGGCACCGGATGACACTTAAGGCTTCGAGCTTCGATTGAGCTCATGGGAATTGCAGTGCAAAGCAAGACCCCACTCGATATTGGTCCAATGGCTGAAAACTTCAAATAAAAAAAATAAACAGATCAATGCCTGTAAAGTAAAGATTCTGTGCCCTGAAGGTGCATGTAACCAAAACCACGTATATTTGTTTGTGAAGGCTATACAGTCACTGCAATGTAGGTCAAACATAAAAGAAAAACAAGAAAAAAGTCAAAATACATCAGGGAAAGGTTCATACTAAGTATATATAGTGCTCGTACTCAATGTTTGTGCACACATATACAGTAACTTCAATGAAGGTAAAACAGAGGAAACTGTATTAGAGAAGTATATAAACTGCTTGCACTCAATGTAGGTGAAGCATAAAAGAAATTATACATCAGGGAATGCTCCTACTCAGATTACAAAGTGTGCACAAACTCACTGAAGGAGGATGAGTGGCTATCCCACTTATTATCAAACCATGGTTCAACCCATCTGTATATACTGTTTCAGGGGATAGATGTCCAGGGTATTTCGTCATTAAGCCCGTGGATATAACTGCGTAACTTAAAAATCCACCTCTGGTCTTTAGCAAACAAGTATTGTGAGATGTTAGTGACAGAGGCTGGCGTGATGGTTTAACTAGCTCTGTCAGTGTAGTTCATCGACTCTGTGTCCATTGTCAATAAAATGGTTTGTTAGTTTTATACATCCTATACTGCTTCTGTGATCTGTAATACAAGTCCTTACTTTCCATGTGGTCATATCAACATATTGCAACCCACATGGGCAGATGATGAGATAGATAAGCTTCTCGCTGTTACAGTTAGTATAATGTTTGTTTGGTGAGAGCACAGACCCTGTAGGAACCACAATGGAAAGGTCCCTGTACCAGTGGTGGAACTAAAAGCGTGTCTTGTCTATTGATAGTCAGTATAAAGGATCTGGTATGAATAAGCTTTCATGTTATGACTGCATTTGAACTCAAAAAGAGGACATAGAAGGGTTTGACTACCGTTATTTCATATATGCCAGTTGCTGCATAATGATCACTTTACGCAGTTCGAGAGGCTGCAAAAGGAAAGGTGTTAACACAGACTAGTCACTCCGAGGCCGGTTTCTGAGGCCTGGATCCCAGAAGTGCATCTCAAATGTTATTTCTGGGTCATCAAGCCACTGCAGGTACTAATGGTGCAGGATACTGCCTGTCAAGAAGTTGGTTCGACAAAGCCTGGGTGTGTTCTTTAAATTTTGGGACTTGAAAGCAGTTCCACCTGAGGCAAAGGAAATGGCCAAATGGAAGGTTGCCCCTAAAAGATTTAGGGTGAAAACTGCTGTATGATAGTAAGGTGCTAAGTGCCATAGGTTTTTTTTATACAGTTCAGTTTCCACGCAACCAACTGAGGTGTAAACCAAGAGGTCAAGAAAGAGAAGCTTTTCTCTGGTGCACTAACAAGTGAATCTCAGGAAGTGATTTTGAGAGTTCAACCATTGATGAAATGATGTAATTGAGGTTGTGCCCCCATTCCGAATGATGAAAATATAATAAAAATACCACTTTAAGACCTTAAAGTTGGAGCAGTGTGGATTTCCAGGAGAGAGGACATGTTCTGTCGTAAAGCCATGTATATATAGATTCGTCAGACTAGAGGCAAAAGTAGTGCCCATGGAAGTCCCAGACGTTCATAATTAAAGGCAGTCTTCAAAATGGAAAAATAAAAATTAATTGTCAGGTGGGCACATCACATAATGAAAGAGAAAGATGTAAGGAAGTCAAGGACACACTAGTTAAGAGCAGTGAATCAACAGAAGCAAGAGTCTGATCCTGAGGGATGCATGTATTCAGAGATTCAACACTGATTGAGATTAAAAACTCTGTTTGTGTGTTGAAGGTAAAGCCATCTAGAAGTTTAAGAACATCTTTGGTGTCTTGTAGGTAGGTAGGCATTTCCCTGACAAGGGGTCGGAGAAAGAAATCAATAAACTGGGACAGCGGCTCGAGTGGGGGGGTGTTGTTGAAGTTGGTGGATGTTGTGAAGAACATAAAAATAGCGAATGACAGAGTCTATTAAAATCAGGAAATCAGCATCCTTTGCCATGATCCACCCGGTGTCCTTGGCTTCTTCAATCAGAAACTTAATTGAGTATTGCAAGCGATTTGTATGATCGCACTTCAGTAGCTGGTAGGAATTTCTAATGCTCAATTGACTCTTGCACTCAGTCCTTTAGGCTACAGTATCTAGAACAACAATAGTTCTGCCTTTGTCAGCTGGTTTGACTGTAATGGTTCTACCTGTAACAAGAGTATTAATTACTGATTTTTCAAGCTTAGAGAGGCTGTAGAAGGGTTGTTTTGCATTGTTTTTTTTATTAATTTCAAAGTCTCGGAGTACTGCTTTTTAAACGTCAGTACCTCTGTAGTGTAGCCATTTTTAATGTAGCTTTATGCGCATTTGCTTAACGTGTTAAGCCTCTGTGCACTTTGCCCTAGATGCATTTTATTTAGCCTCGCACTGTTATTCTACTATAACCAGTTTCACGGTCTTGTTTTATTTCCTTCTTTCACACTGTTTAGCTTACTTCAGCACTGAGTTCGCAAACAATACATTCTTGCTCACTCTGTGCTTCAGTCAAGGATACAGGGGGTGATTCTGAGTCTGGCGGGCGGCGGAGGCCGCCCGCCAGACTTCCCCCACCAAAATACCGCTCCGCGGTCGAAAGACTGCTGAGGGTATTTTGGGATTTGCCCTGGGCTGGCGGGCGACCGCCAAAAGGCCGGCCGCCAGCCCAGGGCAAATCATCCTTCCCACGAGGACGCCGGCTCAGAATTGAGCCGGCGGTGTGGGAAGGTGCGACGGGTGCAGTGGCACCCGTCGCGTATTTCAGTGTCTGCATAGCAGACACTGAAATACAAAGTGGGGCCCCCAGGGGCCTCGCGGCACCCCCTACCGCCATCCTGTTCCTGGCGGGAGACCCGCCAGGAACAGGATGGCGGTAGGGGGTGTCAGAATCCCCATGGCGGCGAACCGCGCTCCGCCTCCATGGAGGATTCACAAGGGCAGCGGAAAACCGGCGGGAGACCGCCGGTTTTCCGCATCTGACCGCGGCCGAACCGCCGCGGTCAGAATGCCCTGCGGGGCACCGCCGGCCTGTCGGCGGTGCTCCCGCCGACCCTGGCCCCATCAGAATGACCCCCACAGTCTGGTACATTGCCGATAGACGTGGCAGACGCTTAGTCTTTGTGGTTCGTAGACGGTACACATTCTTACGCAGGAACATCGGGGTGTTAGTTCACATCAATAGTATAAAAACACTTTCTAGTCCCAGTACACGTAAGAGGGACATTCCGACCAGGAACCCACAACTAGACGCTGACTGCCCTGTTGCAGATGCTGATCCCGATCACAGGCCTTTGCTCAGGTATGAGGGTCGATGTCCTCTCAGGGGAACCTGAAAGGCAGGCTTAGAGCTTAACATGCTGTGCTCAAAATAGAACTTAGGAGAGAGAACGTAATCTAGTTGTATTATGATAGCGTTATTCTTATGTTTTACTCTCCTCATTACTATTTCAGTCCTACTGTGTTGTATGGTTCTGGTTATTGCGGCTCACGCCTTGTTATCTAAAATGCAGTTGTTTTATTAAACCAATCTATAAAACTCAAACTGCCTTTGTCATTTATATATGAGACCACACTGTGTATGAGAGAACTGATTGGGATCTGAGTGACCACGACTTCCCTGGGAAGCACTAAGATGTCACGCGCTCGGCTGCCCAACTGTCTCTTCCCTTTGGGAGAGATGAGGCACTGCTAGTTAGCCAGAGCTCAGCCCGGATTTGGGGTGACAAGGGTCCTCAGCCGTGGGTTAGACTTAGTCCCCCACACTGCGAACGATCTTGCCACCCAAAAATCCAGTAGTCTCATTAGGATAATGAGAGCCTACGTGACACCTCAGGTGGAATCATAAGAGGGGGGGAACGAGAGTAGATTTATTTCTGAAACTAGTGTTTAACTGCGACTCCCCAGTGTTCATATCAGTTCTACTTTAAAGAAGTAGTGTAGTGAATCATCCAAAAGAAATGGAGCGTTCTTTCCGTAGCTGACACTCATCAACTTTTTTCACACTCAATATACCCCACCACACCTTAGCTCACTGTAGGGTCTCTACCACTCTCGGAAAACATCCGAAGAGCTCCTGTAGGGAAGTAGCATCTTTCTTGCATGCCTATCCCCACTTGTTCCCTGGTGTCAGTGTGTTTAGACTGTAGTACACTGGGATCCTGCTAACCAGGACCCCGGTGTAAGTACTCTCTCCTCTAAAATTGGTTGCATGGTAACCTTTACACCCCACAATTGGCAGACTGGTGCACCCACGTAAGTCCCTAATATACGGTATGCAGATACCCAGGGCACCGGTACACCAGGGGTCCCCCACAGGCTGCAGCATGTATTGTGCTACCCATGGTAGCCCATGCAAACTGTGTCTGAAGGCCTGCCATTGCAGCCTGCATGAAATGGTGCATGCACCTTTCACTTTAGACATAAGGCTTGCCTTATATAGTGGTCACTACACTTGGACACTGTAACTCACCCTTACGGTAAGTCCTTGAGCCCAAGACCAGGATGCATTGTCCTGAGTGTGAGGGCACCCCTGCATGAGCAGAGGAGCCCCTACTAACCCCAGACTCCATTCCCTGGGTTTTGTAAGTGTAGGGAAGCCATTTTAAGGTATGTAGTGGACACTGGTCAACACAAGTAGTCCAACTACATACTGGCTTCACCGAATCTAGGCATGTTTGGTATCAAACATGTTGGAATCATGCAACTACACCGATTTCAGTTGCATGATACCATTTACTCTGGGTGTTCCTTAGAGGACCCCCCAGATCTGCATGTACAACCTCGCAGGGTCTGCATGCCAGCCCGCGCTGCTGACGACCCTAGACACTGTTTTACCCTCCTAATGCTGAGCCTAACTCGAGCTGAGGAATGCAGAACAAAGGATTTCCTGTACTGTAGAGGTGTGACCACCTCGCCCTTTGAAATGCGTGTCTCTGGGCTGTGTTGCGGTGGCCTCTCAGCGGCACCAGACTGCTTTGAAGGGCACATTTGGTGCTCTCCTTGTGTAAACCAGTTTGCACCAGTACAGGAACCCCCAGTTCCCATTTTGGCACAAAACCACACAAAGGACAGGGGAGTGACTACCCCTGTGTCCATTTCCTCCACTAGGGAGGTGTACAGAGCTCTACAAGGTGGCCACTTGATTCTGCCATCTTGCAAACAAGATGTGCAGGGCTCCTGGTAGCATCTGACTGGTTAGGCCAGGTGCGTGACATCCCTGACCCCCTCTGATAGGTGAGTCTCTGCAGATAGTGCCCAACCCCCTTTTAGGGCTACTTAAAGGCTCCCCTGAGGAAGGGTCCCCAGATTCGTCAAGCAAGACTCCACAAAGGAACTCTCTGCAAGACTCTTCTGCTACTGCCCTCCGGAACCGCTACTAGTCTGCCTTAGGAACCGAAACAAGACTGTATCCAGGTGGAAGAGCTCCCACTGCAGCATTGTTTCTCCGGCTCCTGCAAGAATTCTGCAACATCCGTGGCTGTGCATCCTCCAGGGTCACAAGAATTTTGTGTGCATCAGGAAGCAAGAAGGAATCTTTCTTGGAGTGGAAGAATCACTCTCCTGCACCTTAAGAATGACAACGACCAGCTGGTGGATCCTGCAGTCCCAAGGACATTGGAAGGCTCTGCAACATAGGTGATGGTTCTGTGGTCCTCTCCGGGTCCAACTTGTCTTCTGGCTAGCTTGGGAGTGTAGAAAAGTACCCTAGTTTTGGCATGGTTACCCCCACTTTTTACCTCCTGTCAGTGTGTTTTGACGGTGTTTACTGGGATCCTGCTAACCAGGACCCCAGTGACTGTGCTCTCTCCCCCTAAATTTGGTTGCTTACAACTTAGCACACCCCACAATTGACATACTGGTGGCCCCATGTAAGTCACTAATTAATGGTACTTAGGTACCCAGGGCATTGGGCACCAGGGATTCCCCATGGGCTGCAGCATGTATTGTGCCACCCATGGGAGCCCATGCAAAATGTGTTTGCAGGCCTGCCAGTGCAGCCAGCGTGGAAAGGTACATGCACCCTTTCACCACAGGTCACTGCACCAGGTCACTGTAAGTCACCCCATGGCAGGCCCTCCTAGCCCAGAGGGCAGGATGCAAGTACTTGGGTGGGATGGCACCACTGCAGGAGCAGAGGCGCCCCTATGAACTCTAGCTCCATTTTCCTGGACTTCAGAAGTGCGAGGAAGCCATTTTACCCATGTACTGGACACAGGTCACTCTCTACCTGTGTCCAGCTACATAATGGTAACTCCGAACCTGGGCATGTTTGGTATCAAACATGTCAGAATCATACCCCAATACTGTTGCCAGTATTGGTTGTATGAATCCATGCACACTGAGGGCACCTCAGAGGACGCCCAGCATTGCTCCTACCAGTCTTCAGGGGTTTTCCGGGAAGCCCTTGCTGCTGCCAACCCATAGAAAGGTTCCTGCCCCCCTGCATCTTAGCCTGCTCAAACAGAGGAAAACCGAACAAAGGATTTCCTTTGGGAGAGGGAGGCAACAACATCTCCCTTTGGAAAATAGGTGTTACATGGCTTGGGATGGGTATCCTCCCCAAGGAAATCGATATGCTTTGAAGGGCACAAACCGGTCTGGTGCGAAAACTGGGCAATGGAAAGTGGAGTAACCACTCCCCTGTCCATCGCAACCCAAGGGGTGGTGCCCAGAGCTCCTCCAGGTGGCCAATTGATTCTGCCATCTTGAATCCAAGGTGGGCAGAGGCCTCTGGGACCATCTGAGTGACCAGGTCAGGCAGGTGACGTCACAGCCCCCTTCTGATCGGTGATCACCCTTCTAGGTGACCAATCCCCCTTCCTGTACTATTTAGGGTCTCCCTCCAGGGTGGTTCTTCAGATTCGACGTGCAAGACTCCAGCGGGACCTCCCTGCATCACTTACTTCATCTCCTAGCCACTGGGACTGCAACTGAACCCTCCAGGAGCCGACAATCTGCAACTCCAGCGACGACTACCACTTGCAACATTGTTTCTCCAGCAACTGCAACATTTCCCTGGTGGGGCATCCTCTGAGGGTGACAAGTCTTCAGCCTGCACAAGAAGAAGAAGGAATTTTCCTTGGAGTGAAGGAGTCACTCCCCTGCATCTGCAGGCAATTGGCTGCGTGGAACCTCTTTCCTCCGGAACTGCGTGGATCCTACATCACAGGTGGTGGTCTGGAGTGGGCACATGGTCCTCTCTACTAGCTGTCCAGCTTGGGAGGCGGTAAGCCCTTGCCTCTCCTTGCAGGACAGTACCACTGTGCACTGCGACTCTTGCAGCTACCAAGGCTTGTTTGCTCCTCCTACAAGGGATCTTCAGGCTCTGTTAGCCCCAGCCTCCAGTACTCTTCCCTGCAAAGCACAGTCTCCTGCCTGCTGCTCCAGCGACGTGGGACTCCACTCCAGCTGTGCTGAGTGGGCCTTACTGCGACTCCTGTGTCTGCTGCCTGTGAGTTGCCTGTGGGGGCTGCATCCTCGTCTTCTGACTCTCCTCACTGCTGAGGGTAACCTGAGACTCCCCTCTGTGGGTTGAGTCCCCCTGGACCTTATTGGTCCCTGGCAGCTCTGCAACTCTTCATCTGCAGCCTTTGCCAAGGTTTGTTGGTGGTTTTACAACACCACTGACTGACTGCAGCTCTTCTTCCGTCGTGGGACATCACCTGCATCACTTCTAGAAATCTTCTCCTGCTCCATTGCTGCAAAGCTGTCGCCTTGTCTTCACCATCGACCTGGTCCTGGATCTCCAGAAGCTTGGGTAGTGACTCCTGCCCCAACTGGACACTCCAACTTGAAGTGGACTTAGTCCTCTTCTTTTTCCGGTTCTCTTCCGTCAGGAACCACCTTTTGTTTCTTCCAGTCTTGCTTGGATCTTGCACAGTCCAAATTTTACCTGTGAGTTTGGGGAAACGCCAGGTACTTACCTCTTCTTTCCTGGTTGCTGGGGGCACCCTGATACTTGCCTTTTGGGGTTCCTAGTTCCTCCAGCTCCCTTCTACAGATTCCACTTCCTTGAGTGGGGGACTGCCTTTCACATTCCACTTACTTAGTATATGGTTTAGTCTCCCCCTAGGACCTTCACTATTTCCTATTGTTTTACTTTCTGCTATTGCTTTCTATGCTAATCACTGACTTCTAATGTGTATATAATAGTGCGTTTACTCACCTCCTAGTTGAGTATGGCCTATACAGCATTTTAGTATTTGTGTTACCATAATAAAGTACCTTTATTTTTATAACACTGTGTGGTTCTTCGATGTGTGTAAGTGCTGTGTGACTGTAGTGACATTGCATAAGCTTTGCATGTCTCCCAGATAAGTCCAGATCCGTGGCTGCTCATCCACAGCTACCTTTAGAGAGCCCTGGCTTCCTAGACACTGTCTACAGCTCACTAATAGGGGACACCTGTACCTGCTATAAGGTGATAACACAATAGGTGCTCACCACACACCTTGCCAGCTTCCTACAGGGAGACGGTGGGCCTTTGCTGCAGCCACTGAAATGGAACCCCTGTGCACCCGACTGTTGCTCTTACCAAGGCTTATTCACTATTCCTCCAAGAAGCCCCAGCCTCCAACAAACTACAACTCCAAGAACAGCATCCACACGGCAACTCATGCAATGTGGGACTCCTGCAATCCGGCAACCGACGTGGGACAGCTTGTTGGCACTCCAAGGATCTTCCTGCATCCCCTGGACTCTGCAGCTGAACTTCTTCCTTCACCAACCTGCAGGAACCTCACCTCCAGGTGGGTGGGCAGTGCCCACCTGCACATCTCCGAGTGGTCTGGACTCTCTCCCCTTTTTCTTCAGGTTCTTCATGTTCGGAATCCATCCTTGGGTTCTACTGACCTGGTCCATGGGTCGTGATAGCAGCTGGACAAACGAGGCTCCCATTGACTCCAACGAAGGTTTCCGATGTTACTTAACTTCTATGCACCTGGGCTCCCTGGTGTAGATACTCCACTCTTCTGGGTATCCACGGTTGGGGGCACTTCCAACCTTCCTTGTGTCAACTGGTTTCCTCCGGGTACCCTGATAAGGGTCCTGAATTCTAAAAACTCCAACCATGACTTCCCTATGTTAGCCTAAGGGACAACCAGGTAGATAACCACTCTGCACTGGGGTGCTGAGGACACTTCTGGTACTCCCCCTTGGTGTTTTAATTCTTTTCCAGCCCTTAGCCTCTTAACATACTCACCTTGGTTGGAAACTCTAGCCACAATCCACTTTCTTAGTATATGGTTTGACCCCCCCAATTGGGCCCTATGTATTCCTATACTTTTCCTGCTTGTTGTCAAGTATTTTTATTGGGTGTAGATATATCCGAGTCCTGGTATACCAAAGTTAGGATAGTATTAGTGTTATAATAAAGTCTACTTTATTTATGTAACACTTGGGCCCTCATTACAACCCTGGCAGTCGGTGATAAAGCGGAGGTAAAAACCGCCAACAGGCCGGCAGTTAAAAAAATTGAATTATGACCACGGCGGAAACCGCCAACACATACAGCCCCTTTAACACTCTGACCGCCACGACGGTAGCAACAAACACCACGTCGGTAACCACCAACAGCCAGGCGTAAGACAATATACTGCCCACCCCATTCCAACCAGCCCATCCGCCAGCTTTTCCGGGGCGATACCAACGCCATCAAAAGCACAGCAGAAACAGTACACAGAAGGGAAACCACTCAACACTCAAGGAAGAACCAGGACGCCATGGAGCCCGAGCTGCAAGTCTTCCCCATGCTGGTGTATCTGCTCATATACCAGGAGTACCAAAAGCGGAGACAACGAACAACGACCATGGTGAGTACTGCACCTAGCACATGGGGGGGGGGGAGGGTAACATTACATATACACCCCGTAACCCTCAGGAATAATGCAAGGACAAAAGGAAAGGAGTGTTATATTAGAAATAGTTAGAAATATGTTAATAATTCAAAAACAGTATTTACAAAATATACAATATTTACAAAAGGCGGGACAATGTCCACTCAAAATGTCCGTGGCCCACTGGGCCAAAACACATAGGCCAAGCCCACACCTGACTCCTGCCCCAATACGGCGAGAACACTGCAGGGGCATCAGGTCGAAAACACACACGCACCTCAGGGGGACGGGGAAGGGGGGGCACCTCAGCCGGAAGATGGTACAACAGCACTGCTCCTGGAGGGAGCTACATGCCCACTGCTTGGACCTGGAGAGTGCAAAGCCACAGTCTCTCAAGTCTCTCAAGTGGGTGGTTTGCCCACTGCTTGGTCCTGGGGAGTGCAAAGCCACAGTCTCTCTAAAGGGTGGTTTGCCCACTGCTTGGTCCTGGGGAGTGCAAAGCCACAGTCTCTCTTGTGGGTGGTCTGCCCACTGCTTGATCCTGGGGTGGTCCTGGGGAGTGCAAAGCCACAGTCTCTCTAGTGGGTGATTTGCCCACTGCTTGGTCCTGGGGAGTGCAAAGCCAAAGTCTCTCAAGAGGATGCCTTCTTCCACTGGTTCTGGAAGGGGCTTGGTGCCCAGTGTGCTTCATCCTGCCAAGGATAGGGTAAGTGGATGCCTTCTTCAACTGGTTCTGGAGGGGGCATTGTGCCCAGTGATGCAGCACATGGGGTGTTCAAGGTCACAGTCACTCACCTGGGTGTCAGATCCACACGGTTTTCTGTGGGCAGGATGCATGACACACCATGGATGCATGACTACAGTCCATCCGCCGACAGGGACGGCTATACAGTGGTTGCAGTGCTGGTGCACGTGGCGGTGCTGCTAGTGGTTGGGGGAGGCTCCAGACTTTCCACTGCAGCCTCGGACGGCTGCCCACTGTGGCTGCTGGTGGTGGCGGTGCTGCTGTCCGCGGTGCCGGTGCCTGCCGCGGGGCAGGTGGCGGTGGTGGCTGCTTTGCAGGTAGCGGTGCTGCCAGTGGAGGGGGGAGGCCCCAGCCCTTCCCCTGCAGCCTCAGATGGCTGGCTGTCCACTAGGGCTGCTGCTGCTGGTGGCGGTGCTGCTGCCCGCGGGGTGGGTGGTGGTGCTGGCCGCAGGGCAGGTGGCGGTGGTAGCCGCGGTGCAGGTGGCGATGCTGCAAGTGGAGGGGGGAGCCTCCAGCCCTACCCCTGCAGCCTCAGACAGCTGCCCACTGGGGCTGCTGCTGCTGGTGGCGGTGCTGCTGTCCGCGGTGCAGGTGGCGGTGCTGGCTGCGGTGCAGGTGGCAGTGCTGCCAGTGGAGGGGGGAGGCTCCAGCCCTTCCCCTGCAGCCTCGGACGGCTGAAGTGCCCTGGCTGGTGTTCTGTGCCCTTGGCAGATGGTGGTGCCTCCTTGCTTCTGCCAGCTGGAATCTTTGCCTTGGCCTTGCTGGCTGGTTGTGCCTCCTTCCCCTTGCTGGATGCTCTCCCCTTTTTGCCCTTTCCTGGTGCCGGAACCTTCTTGTCCTTGGCAGGTGTTGGTGGCACACTGGCTGGGCTGACGGCCGCCTCCTTAGAGCCTCTCAGAGCTGCAGAAACCACAGCGGACCGTGGACTTGGTGGCTGAGGTGCTGGGCTGGGTTTGGGCCACCCTAGCCCAAGGAGAAGGATGGGGGGGAGGGAGGGGGTAGGGAAGAGGTCAAGGGTGGTGAGGAAAGCTTCTTAGGGACACTGGGGCGGGAAGAGGGTAAAGGTTTGGGAGTGGAGGAAGAGGGAGTGGTTGTAGGAGGTGTCAGTCTGCTGTGTTTGGATGCAGGTGCATGAGGTGGATGGCTGTTGGGTGGGTGTGTGCTTGCGTTTGTGTTCTTTGGGAGGAGGGGTCACAGACACTGTGGGAGAGGACACAGGGGACGTGTGCATGGATGTGGGGGTGGTGACTGCCAATGAGGGGGGTGTAGTGATAGGCGTGCTTTTGATGGAGGTAGTGGATTAGGATGTAGTGCATGAAGGTGTGAGTGGAGACTCTACTGGGAGGGAGGTGGACGAGGAGGAGGAGGGGGAGGCAGTGGAGGCAGTGAAGGTTGGTGTGTCTGCTTCTGGATGGTGCTTGTGTGAGTGCCTGTGGGATGATGTGTGGTGCTTGTGTTTGCCTGAGCCACTTCTGTGTGTTGATTTGGGTGAATGCTGGTCTGAAACTGTGCTTGGGATAGGTTGGGGTTAAGGGGATTGGGACTGGATAAAGGAAGTGGGAGGGGAGTGGCTGGAGACAGGGACAATGGCTGCCATCAGTGCTGAGGCCAGAGCCTGAAATGCTCTCTGTTGGGCCTCCATGCCAGAGTGAATGCCCTACAGGTATGAATTTGTTTGTTGCAAATGCCTCTCGACACCCTGGATGGCATTCAGAATGGTTGACTGCCCAACAGTGAGGGATCTCGGGAGCTCAATAGCCTCCATTGTCGGTGCCTCTGCTCCTCCTCCAGATGATGCTAATGCACACGAGGACAGGGTGACAAAACAAAAAAGGGGGGAGAGACAGTGGATACACTTGGTCAATGCCAGCAACAACACTACAGTTGGCGTACACAACACAGAGGGATCAGCCCTATGCACTAGGCCATGCACTACCAGTTACAAAGCCAGTCACCGGCCAATGGGGTACATTGCCTAACACCACCAGCTGCACACCTGAAACCAACAGGACCCTGCCCAGTACTGGATGCCCACTAACACTATTAGGGTTGGAGTGCTTCGGAGCCTGACCAACAAGGAACCTAACCCATCCAGTTCGCCCCGGCCTAGGGGCACCCACAGCTCACATACCCCACCCAGGTACAACCTTAATGCGCGCAAAGTAATGAATCTGATTCTGTACTAATCCCCTTGTGGCTGCTGTGATGCCTTCAAGCGCCCATCCAACTCCGGATAGGCCACCGCCAGGATGCAGAACATCAGGGGGGTCAGGGTACCACGGGCACCCCTTCCTCTTTGAGAGGCCAGCCCCAGCTGGGCCTCCACCATCTTTCTTGACAGGTGCCGCAGGTCCTCCCACCGTTTGCGGCAGTGAGTGCTCCGCCTGTCAAAGACCCCCAGGGTCCACACCTCCTTGGCGTTGGCACGCCAAATACACTTTTATCCGATGGGCGCTGACCTGCAGGGAAATATGCAATGAAAAAAGGGATTAGTAATACCGTCCGGACTGTTACACTCAAGTCCCACAATATCCCTACCATCCCCTTACGCACAGACATTGACCACCAGACATGCAGCACTCTACCCAGGACCCCTCAGCCCCCCCCCACACGAGGCTTACACACACAGCACTCCATACATTCATGGACCATGCATCATGCTCACAATGTACTCACCTGTTTGTCTGGAGGGCCATAGAGTGAAGTATACTGGGGTAGGACCCGATCCACCAGTTTCTCCAACTCCTCCGAAGTGAAGGCGGGGGCCCTTTCCCCAGACACTCGATCCATTGTCGCTTCCAGACAGAGGTCACAATAGCACTTGCAGTGTAGGTGCTCTCCTGTTGAAGGTCAGGTAGCAAGTGATTGTACAGATAGAAAGTGGTGGTCACGTCCGCAGCGGTGCGTACCGTCACCGCCGACGTACATCGCCATTGGCTTCTGGAACCCAAAGGGCCCAATGATAACCAATGCGAAGTCGCACGGTTGTCATCCACCGCCGACCGCAACGGCACATAACGCCAGCGGAATTACCTCATTTCCACTTGTCTCTCCTGAGAGGTCAGGCAGCCGCCATTTCAGGGGGGCACAGGCCATGGCACCTAACTGCGTCACAGCAGACATTGGCACATCAACTGACTTTCAAATTCACATACTGTTTCTGTAAAGGAAGAAATGCATTTTTATTGCAACATATGTGTGAATATGACCCTCTGCTCACCGTTTTCCATCCTAGAGCTCAACTGCTGAGGATGAATAGGAGATGGAGACATCCCCGTGTACAAACCCCTTGTGGACCTGGTGACTATGGAGGACAGGCAGATAATCCTTACCTACAGACTTGATCGGGCCACAATCCAAAAACTGTGTGCCCAATTGGAGCCAGACCTGATTTCAGCTATACGCCACCCCACAGATATCCCCCCTCTAGTGCAGGTCCTGCCAGTGCTCAATTTCCTGGCAAGTGGTTCCTTCCAAACAACAGTGGCCATGGCATCAGGGATGTCTCAGCCAATTTTCTCAAACGTGTTGACCAGAGTGTTGTCTGCCCTGATGAAACACATGCGCAGCTACATCGTATTACCCCAGGTGGAGGATTTGATCACAGTGAAGGCTGACTTTTACGCCCTGGGACATATCCCCAACATTATTGGTGCCATTGATGATACCCATGTAGCATTTGTTCCCCCGCGGAGAAATGAATAAGTGTTTAGGAATAGAAAAAGCTATCACTCTCTGAATGTGCAGATGGTGTGTTTGGTGGACCAGTACATCTCCCATGTGAATGCCAAGTATCCTGGCTCTGTGCATGATGCCTTTATCTTGAGGAATAGCAGCATGCCATATGTGATGGCTCAACTCCAGAGGCACCAGGTGTGGCTAATAAGTGAGCCCCAGAGCCCCACCCAGTATATGTTGGTGTATGGGGTTGTCCCTAAGGGTGAGTGTGTGGCCAACATGTATCCCTCGATATTTGCAGGTGACTCTGGTTACCCCAACCTCTCATGGCTACTGACCCTGTGAGGAATGCCAGGACAAGTGTAGAGGAATGTTACAATGAGGCACATGGGCGAACAAGGAGGATAATTGAGAGAACCTTCAGCCTCCTGAAGGCCAGGTTCAGGTGCCTCCATCTGACTGGTAGATCCCTGTACTACTCAACCAAGAAGGTGTGCCAGATCATCGTTGCATGTTGCATATTGCATGTTGCAAAACCTGGCCTTGAGATGCCAGATGCCTTTTCTGCAGAAGGATGAGCCGGTCTTGTGGCAGCATTGGAGCCTGTGGACAGTGACGAAGAGGATGAAGAAGTGGACAACAGAAGTTCTCTGATTCAGAAGTACTTCCAGTGACACACAGGTAACACACTGTAACTTCACTTTACATTGCAGTTTTGTGTTGGACATTGGACATGGCAGCATGATTTCCCTATGTCTATGGCCACTTACTGTACCCTTTGGCATCTCTGTTTTCAGATCTCTGTGCCCCACTCTGGCTCCTGCTGTGTTTACTGCTGCCCACTACAGGTCATACTAATGTATATATAACTGTACATATGAATTGCAATTTTTACAAATTGTTGAACTAATACATATTTCAATCAATTGACAGACTCCAGACTTGTATTTGTTCCGTGGGTGTTTATTTAAGTGCTAAGAGGTGGAGCGGGATGTGCAATGGGCTGGGGTGATGGTGGAGGAATGTCCAGGATAGAATCCAATTTCTTTGTGTCACAGGTGCATTGTCCAAGGGGGCATAGGAAGGGGAGTAATGGCAGTTCAAGGTGGACAGGGTGACATAGTAGGACAGAAGGGTGACATTCATGAGAGTCCTATTTCCTGGTATGGGTCTTGGCAATGTTCTCTGTCTTCTGCCTGGATCGCAGGGACCGTTTGCGGGGTGGTTCTCCTTCTGCAGGGGGTGGGGTGCTGGTGGCCTGTTGTTCCAGTGCCGGGGCCTCCTGTCCACTAGCGTCAGCAGAGGTGCAGGGCTGTTCTTCGGTGTGGATAGTGTCAGGGGCCAGTTGGTGTGCCACTGCCTCCCTCATGGTGTTGGCCATGTCAGCCAACACCCCTGCAATGGTGACCAGGATGGTGTGGATGTGTTTGAGGTCCTCCCTGATCCCCAGGTACTGTCCCTCCTGCAGCCGCTGGGTCTCCTGCAACTTGGCCAGTATCTGGCCCAAGGTCTCCTGGGAATGGTGGTATGCTCCCAGGATCCCTGCAAGTGCCTCGTGAAGAGTGGGTTCCCTGGGCCTGTCCTCCCCCTGTCGCACAGCAGTCCTCCCAGCTTCCCTGTTGTCCTGTGCCTCTGTCCCCTGAACCTTGTGCCCAATGCCACTGACCCCAGGTCCCTGATTGTCTTGGGTTTGTGGGGTTGCCTGGAGTCCCTGTAGTGGTGGACACACTGATGATTGACATGTCCTGGGGACAGTGGTATGGGCCCGCTGGGTGGGTGCTGTGCTGGTGTTTCCTGAGGAGGGAGGCTTTGTGGTGGGTTGGGACTGTGGCAGGGTAACCGACTCTCCAGAGGTCCCTGATGGGCCAGGTTGGTCATCGTGATCCAGGCGTGCAGGGCTGCTGTCATCACAGTGGGCCTCTTCTGTGGGGGGACTGGATGTTGGTGGCACCTCCTATCCGGTGACGCTGAGTGGGGGTCCTGTGGGGATGTAAATGCAGTGCTATTGTATCTGCGTGTGCCATCTTATGCATGGGTGTGTTTCCCTGTATGTTTGTGATAGCCCTGTCAGCTTTGCCTTGTGTGCATGGTGATTTTGTGGGCTAGGTGATTCTCTCTAATGGGCATGCTTTAGTGATGGGTGTCCATGCAGATCAGTGATGAGTGTCCATGCATTGGTGTTGCATGCAGGGCTTGGTATTGGGATGGGTGGGTTGTGATAGTGGGATATATATGAGGTGGTGAAGTGATGGGGTGAGGGTAGGGGTAGGAGTTTGTGATGGCATGCAGGTAGGGTGGGGGATATAGTAGTAAAGATTTGATTTACCAGACTCCAGTCCTCCTCCTACTCCTGTGAGGCCCTCAGGATGCATGATCGCCAAGACTTGCTCCTCCCATGTTGTTAGTTGTTGGGGAGGAGGTGGGGGTCCATCGCCAGTCCTCTGTACGGCTACCTGGTATCTTGGAACCACGGAACGCACATTCCCCCGTAGGTTGTTCCACCTCTTCCTGATGTCATCCCTTGTTCTGGGGTGCTGTCCCACGGCGTTGACCCTGTCCACAATTCTCTGCCATAGCTCCATCTTCCTAGCAATGGACGTCTGCTGCACCTGTGATCCGAATAGCTGTGGCTCAACCCGGATGATTTCCTCCACCATGACCCTTAGCTCCTCCTATGAAAACCTGAGGTGTCTTTGGGGTGCCATGGATGTGGTGTGTGTGGTATGTGTGAGGATGTGTGGGGTGATGTGTTGTGGTGTGTGCTGTGAGGTGCGTGGATGGTGTATGGGTGATGGTGTTCTGTGGCTCAGATTGAGTGGGTGCTGCTGGCTTGTCTCTCTCTCTGTTAGCAATCTTTTTTTTCATTTAAAGGGTTGTGGGTAATGTGGGTGGGTGTTTTATATTGGATTGGGTGTGTGAGTGTGGTGTGTGAGCCTATCATGTTTTTCAAATACATAAACATCTTCAACCAGAACAGCCCCATAATGCTTGGGCTAAGGTGCCCTCACCATGTATCTGTGTCAAAACGTGCCAAATCTATCTCAGCAGGTGAAGTGATATTGCACCACTATGGTAAAGAGGGATTCCATAACAGTTGCTGGTGTGCCCAAGACATGTGACTTCAACCACAGGTCCTCCCAATCTCATCTTTGAAGAACAAGTTACTTACCTTCGGTAAAGATTTATCTGATAGAGACATATTCTAGTTGCAGATTACTTACCTCAGAATTTCCCCCAGGCGTCAGACTGGATCTGGGGATTTTTCTTCGAGCAGTACCCTTGTGCGCCATCAGTCGACTCTACATCCGTCGTAGGCTTTGTGGTCATCGTGATTCGTCGAGGTTGTACCTAAGCGCCACCCTGGCACACTGACGTCAGTTTCTTTTCATGACTTTCCACGCCAGATCGCGGAGCCATGAAGAACACTGAAATTGGTGTGCCAGAGCTAGGGCCCTGAAAGGGAAATCCCTGTCTCTAGAAATCTGTTTGCAAGTGGGGAGGGTGGGTGGGTCGGTAAGGAATATGCATCTAGAATATGTCTTTACCAGATAAATTGTTACCGAAGGTAAGTAACTTGTTCATCTGATACAGACTTCAAGTTAGATACCCAAGCAATACCATCCTCGGCGGTGGGCTGCAAACCAAGATCACACTAAAAGGTCTTGCAGGACTGAACAACCAAAGAAGCCGTCTCTGCGGACCTGACTGTCCAGGCAGTAATGTTTTGTGAGCATGTGCAGAGAGGCCCACGTTGCTGTCTGACAGATGTCCAGGACAGGAGCTCCAGGTGCTAACGCTGTGGTAACAGCAGTTGCTCTGGTTGAGTGAGCACACAAGCCCTTGGAGGTTGCTTCTTTGCCAGAGCGTAGCACATTTTGATGCAGAACAGTACCCATTGTGAGCTGGTACGTTTCTGCACCGCCTTCCCTTTTTTCGCACCCACAAAGCCAACAAAGAGTTGATTGTATACTCAGAAATCTTTGGCACGATTGAGGCAGAATGCCAACTCTTTTTTGGATCAAGATGGGGGAGTCTCTCCTCTTCATAAGAGGGATGGGGGGTGCGTAAAAAGTAGGCAAGGTGATGGATTGGCCTACGTGAAAAGAAGTAATGACATTAGGAAGGAAGGAGGCCCTTGTATGAAGCACCACTTTATCAGGGTGGACAGACAAAAATGGTGGTTTGGAAAACGGAGCTTGAAGCTCACTCACTCTGCGAGCAGAGGTGATGGCAATAAGAAAAACAGTTGGTCTGGCAATCTAAGAAAGGCGAGATGGCCAAAGAAGAGCCCTCCTGGACCAAATAAAGTAGGAACAAGATGGCCTCGGAGTGAGGTGCAGAAAGGGAGTGAACAGACTTGTTGTTACATCATGCCACAAATTTCTGCCAACGACAAGCGTATACTGTTTTGGTGGAGGGATGCCTGGCTGCCAAGATAACATCACACACTTTGGGCAGAAGGTCGAAAGCTGTCAACTGTCACAGCTCAATCTCCACGCATGTAGGCGGAGATTGGACAGGTTCGGGTGGAGAACTATCCCCTGCTGCTGCAACAGAGTATCCTCCCAAAGGGACAGTCTGATCGGAGGATTCTTGGCCATGCTCAGTAGCTCCGGGTCCAGACCCCTCGTACCCAGTCTGGGACCACAAGGATTACTTGGACCCGGTCGCTCTTGATCTTCTTCAAAACTCTGGACAGAAGTGGTATTGGCGGAAAGGTGTAAAGGAGGCTTGAGTTCCACTTGAGACGAAAAGCGTTGCTGAGTGAGTGCCACCTTGGAATTTCCAAAGCACAAAACATCTGACACTGCGGGTTCTCTGAGGAGGCGAACAGATCTAACCAAGCCTCTCCTCACTACTGAAAGAGGGCTTGTGTCATCTCCGGATGGAGATGCCATTTGTGATCGACTAAGCATCGACGGCTGAGTTTGTATGCTCTGGTGTTCAGAGAGCCACCAGGGTGAGGCTCTGATGTTCAGCCACATACAGAGGCGTACAGCTTCTTGACAAGAGGGTCCATGACCGCACTCCGCCCCGCGTGTTGCAGTACCATATGGCAGTAGTGCTGTCTTTGAACACCTTGCACAACTTTCCCTTTCAAAGAGGGAAGGAATGCCGTCAATGCAAGCCTGATCACTCAGAGCTTCAAAAGATTGATGTGGAGTCCGGACTCCGCCAGAGACTAGAGACCTCTGATCTCCACCTTTCCCATGAAGCTGCCCCATCCCAGGAGTGATGCTTCTGTCACTACTGTGATTTCTGGTTGGGGAAAGGAGAGGGATCTGCCTCTGACCCAATCGCAATTCGATAGCCACCACTGCAGGTCGGTCGCAGTTCCATCCGAGATCTGGACCATGTTGGAGAGATTCCCCTGATGCGGTGCCCATTGGAACTTCAGGTCCCAGTGCAGAGCTAACATATGCCATCTAACATGACTGACCAACAGGATGCAGGAGGCCATGATGCCCAGCAGCCTCAGAGTCATTCTCATC
This sequence comes from Pleurodeles waltl, assembly GCF_031143425.1. Taxonomy (NCBI): domain Eukaryota; kingdom Metazoa; phylum Chordata; class Amphibia; order Caudata; family Salamandridae; genus Pleurodeles; species Pleurodeles waltl. The sequence continues at coordinate 143,790,291 of NC_090446.1, read as the reverse complement.
GAAATCCAGGATAGAAGGTAAAAACATCAGAATCAGTCTGAATATCCTGGACTCACTTTTCAGGAGGATAGCCCCGAAACCACACTATGTCCAGAACAGCTCTGATGAAAGGGAGTGCCTGAGAAGGAATCAGGTGTGACTTCAGCATGTTTATAGTGAACTCCAGCGAGTGCAGAAGGTTTGCCGTAGTCTGAAGGTGGGAGACGACTTTCTGGGGCGTGTTCACCTTCAACAGCCAGTCGTCAAGGTTGGGGAAGAATGAAATCCCTAACTTGTGCAGATGAGCTGCGACCACCGCCATTACTTTCCTGAACACCTGAGGTGTGCTAGTAAGGCCAAAGGGGAGCACAGTAAATTGAAAGCGTTTGTGACCTACAACAAACCGTAATTTGCAACTGTGGGCAGGAAGGATTAGTTACTTACCTGTAAATCCTAGTTCTCTTCCAGGGGTATCCTCATCAAAGTCATAAACATTGAATATTCCCGCCTTGTGCGGGGACCCCGGAGCATATATATATAAAATACATACATATTATCATGTGTAAAAACGGCAATGTAGGCTATAATCATAAATAGGCTAAAATGCTTTATTTCTATGCAAGTTTTTTTTTTTTTTTTTTTTTTTTTAATTTTTTTATATTATAAAATCACAATAGATCATAAATATCTACCTAAGCCCCAAAAACTGGACTTAGGGAAGTAAACAGCAGTAAATATCAGAGAAAAATAGAAAAAAACCACATTGAAAAACAATGAAGCATTCTTAGCCAATAGGCTGCATGCAGGTTAACACAGGAGAACCATAAAAACTTTGGCACCGTGCCTTTAAGACCCTGAGCACCTCCAGTATCCCACCATGCCTCAGGGGTGAAGGGAAGGTGACAGTTGGTTCACAGTTAGGTCAGTACTTTTTTACGGTGACAATCTGTGTAACTGATCAGAAAGATAATCTGTCCTGCACTTCTAGGAGACTTGAGTCCGGGGAGGAGGGTGGGTTGTTTATGACTTTGATGAGGATACCCCTGGAAGAGAACTAGGATTTACAGGTAAGTAACTAATCCTTCTCTTCCAGGGGATCCTCATCAATAGTCATAAACATTGAATAGATTAGCAAGCCCATCCCTCAACTCTGCGGACTGTCTGAAAAGAAGTGCAGGAAAGAATACATATTCATGCAAATAGATTTCTAAGAGAGGCCTGCCCCACCTGGGCATCCGCTCTTGCATCCGAGTCTAAACAGTAATGCTTAGTAAAGGTATGCACAGACTTCCATGTAGCAGCCTTACAAATCTCGGAAATTGGTACATTGCTAAGGAGTGCAGCAGTAGCCGCTTTTCCCCTTGTGGAATGCGCTTTTGGCCTAGCCAGTAATTGCTTATTAGCCAGTTGGTAAGTGTTAACAATACAAGACACAATCCATCTTGATATCGTTCGTTTAGACGCTGCCTCTCCTGTTCTTAAATGACCATAATTCAGAAACAAATGGTTAGAATGTCTAATCGGTTTTGTTTTGTCCAAATAGAATTTCAGCACTCTTTTTAAGTCTAAAGAATGCAATGCTTTCTCAGCCGGAGTCTCCGGATTGGGAAAGAAAGTCGGTAAAGATATAGTCTGATTGATATGGAATTCTGACACCACCTTCGGAAGGAAAGATGGGTGAGTTCGCAGAACCACTCTATTATCGTGAAAAACCGTGTACGGTTCTCTGCAAGACAGAGCCTGAATTTCGCTGACCCTCCTCGCTGAAGTAATGGCCACCAAAAAAGCCGTCTTCCACGTAAGGTGCTGTAAAGAGGCCTTGTGGATAGGTTCAAAGGGAGGGCCCATAAGTTTTGACAGGACTACATTCAGTTCCCATGGAGGAGAAGGTCTCCGAATGGGAGGAAAAACCTTTTTCAAGCCTTCTAAGAAATCCTTGACTACAGGTATCGTAAAGAAGGATTCCTGAGAAGGCGACTTACGATACGCTGTAATTGCAGACAAATGAACCTTAATAGAAGATACCTGCAGACCAGACTTCGCCAGATGAAGCAAATAGGACAGTATGACATCCTCCTGAGCTCGTATGGGATTTATACCTTGTTGAGAGCACCAGATGTAAAATCTCTTCCACTTAAAAGCGTAAGAACGCCTCGTGGAAGGTCGTTTTGACTCTTTCAAGATGTTCATGCACTCCTGTGAGAGCCCTAGGTGCCCATACTGTAGGAATTCAGGAGCCATGCTGTCAAGCTCAGAGAGGGAAGGTTGGGATGTAGGATTCTGCCTTCCATTCTGCTCAGGAGATCCGGTCTGCACGGCAACCTCCTGTGAGGTTTTTCCGATAAGTTGAGTAGATCCGTGTACCAGAATTGGCGGGGCCATTGTGGTGCTATCAGAATCATTCTGGTTCTGGAGTTGTAAAGTTTGTTGATTACTGCCGGTATGAGGGGAATCGGTGGAAAGGCGTATAGAAATATCCCTGACCAGTTGATCAACAGGGCATTCCCTTGAGATCCCGGACGGCAGAACCTGGATGCGAAGTCTGGGCATTTCTTGTTTGCTTCGTCTGCAAAGAGATCCAACTGGGGTCGACCCCATTGACCAAAGATGTCCTCGACGACTTCGTCGTGTAGGACCCAGTCGTGCGCGTCTTCTAGATGTCTGCTCAGGAAATCTGCCTCTACGTTTTGCTGACCTGGCAGGTGTATCGCTGTGATAGACATTCCCCTGGCCAGGAGCCAATGCCATATCGTTTGGGACTCTCGAGACAGAGGTAGTGATCTTGTTCCCCCCTGTTTGTTCAGGTAATACATTGTGGTTGTATTGTCTGTCTGAATTAGGAGAGATTTCCCCTGAACCAATGGAGAGAAAGATTTGAGAGCCAGATGGACCGCTCTGAGCTCCAGTAGATTTATGTGATAGTTCTTTTCCTTGTCGGACCACAGACCCTGAGCTTGGAAGGAACCCAGATGAGCACCCCAACCCTGAAGAGACGCATCCGTTACCAGAGTGTCGGCTGGAATTGTCTGGTGAAACGGAGAACCTATCGACAGGTGAGGTCTGTGCATCCACCATTGTAGTGATTGAAAAGCCGCTGTTGGTAGTCGTACTCTGTCCTCCCAGCGACCAGTCTTTTGGCTCCAGTTGTTCTCTAATGCCTCCTGAAGGGGCCTCATGTGTAGCCTGGCATTCGGGACTATGAAGATGCATGAAGCCATGGAGCCCAGAAGCGATGTCACCTGACGAGCAGTAGGTGCATCGGCTGTTAATAGTTGTTGACACTTCCTGTGGATTGATAAAAGTCGTTCCTCCGAAGGATACACTCTTTGGAGCTCTGTGTTTAGTATAGCTCCCAGGTAGTGGAGGTTTTGTGTTGGAATCAAGGTTGACTTGTTGTGGTTGATTTGAAGACCTAGAGAAAGTTCTTAGTACAATGTCTCGATGTTTTCTCGCCTGATCCGGAGAGGAAGCCTTCAATAACCAGTCGTCCAGGTAGGGGTAGACGAATATTTTTTGTCTTCGAAGATGTGCCGCTACCACTGCTACACATTTTGAAAAGACTCGGGGTGCAGACTTCAGGCCGAATGGTAGGACTCTGAATTGATAGTGCTGTGACGCTATCTGGAAACGTAAGAATTTCCGATGTTTGGATGCTATTGGGATGTGAAAATATGCATCCTGTAGGTCGATGGAGCACATCCAGTCTCCCTGATGCAGTTGCGGAACAATCTGGTGAAGGGCTAGCATCCTGAACTTCTGTTTTCTTATGTACTTGTTCAGGAGCCGTAGGTCCAGAATTGGCCTGAAGATGCCCTGTTGACCTTTCTTCGCCACCAGAAAGTAACGGGAGTACACCCCTTTTCCTTTTTGTGCCGGAGGAACCTTTTCTACCGCTTTCTTTTGTAGGAGTGCAAGAACTTCCTTGCGTAGGAGGCTGAGATGAGAAGGAAAACATCTTGCTGGCGGCAAGTGTGGCGGAGGTTTTTTGAAAAGGAGAGAATAGCCATGCTCGACAATATTGAGCACCCATTTGTCTCTTGTGATGGAGTGCCACTCGTGAAGATGATGCGTAATACTTCCCCCCACCGGAGTGGTGCACAGTGTTGAGGGAAGCAATGCTTCATTGCTTTGTTGGTGTCTTTGCTGTAGACTGTTGAGGTCTACTTGCCCCTCGGTCTCTTGTGGGTCTACGTGCCTGAAACAGGGGACGTCCCTGTCGTTGTTGTGGCCTCTGAGACCAGTGAGGGGTTTGAACCCTCTGCTGGAATGGTCGTCTGTCGTACGGCCTGTACCTCCGCCTGAAGTCTTTCTTACGTTCCAGACCCACTGACCTCATAGTGTCCACCTCCGTTTTCATTCGGGCCATCTCTTCATCCGCGTGGGTACCGAACAACGAATTCCCGCTGAATGGAAGGTTTAAAATGCGTTGCTGTGCTTCCTGTTTCAGACCCGTGAGCCGTAGCCAGGAAGACCTCCTAGCGCAGATTCCGTGCGCATACCCATGCGCAGCCAAATCCGCCCCGTCCGCCGCCGCACTGATGACCTGGTTAGATACTAGGCCCCCTTCCTGCAAGATTTCTTGGAAGTCCTGTCTATCTTCCCTGGGCAACTTTTCTGTAAATCTGTGGAGTGAGTCCCACAGAGAGCGGTCATATCTTCCCAGAAGTGCTGAGGCGCTGGAGACCTTCATAGCAGATGCCGCCGTACCGCACATCTTTCTCCCCAGGGAGTCTAGGTGTCTGCTCTCCTTATCCGGGGGGACTGTGGAAGATGATGCCACAGAGTGTGTTTTTCTGGCTGCGGCTAAAATAACAGAGTCCGGTGGCGGATCCTTCCGCAGGAATAAAGGATCTTGCTCCGGAGCTTTGTACTTCTTTTGAATCCGAGCCGGGGCAGACTTGAGAGTGGCTGGAGTCAGAAAGGTGTCCATAGTAGGTTGCAGCAAACCCGGTACTAGTGGCAGCAGTTTTCTCGAGACTGATCTGTGTTGTAGGGTCTCAAAGATAACAGAGGATGAGGTGGCCGGCTCCGGTACCTCAATATTTAGTTTCTGCGCTCCCCTTAAAAGAACCTCATTAAAAGTGGTGATATCATCCACCGGTGAGATCCTAGCAGGTGGAGAATCTGTCAGTGTGGGGGAGTAGCGCCCAACAGACGATCCTGAAGAAGACCAAGAAGGTGATCTTCTGTGTGGTGTTCGCGACCTGGTTCTCCTTCGGGAACGAGACCTGCTACGAGAAGCTGTAGCAGAGTGTGCAGGTCTTGTGGTCGGCTGACGAGAAGCAGAACGAGCCCGTCCTGCTCTAGCTGTAGGCGATGGCGTTCTAGGCAATGAGGCAGTAGGAGAATACATCCTAGAGTATTGGGAATCCGGGGATGCTGCCGGTCTATTCAGGCTCTCTAACCATCTAGGTGATAGAGTGATGGGAGAAACATGCCCCGATGAGCCCACTCTAGAATGGGATGATGCACTCCGTATAGAGACCACCGGTGAGGGAGCTTTTTCCTCTGGCTCTACTGCCTGTGACACAGCTGAAGGTTGTGTCGACGTCGATTGCATCCTCGACGTCGAAAGTTGCGATGGCTGGTCTGTTCTCGACGTCGAAGGTCTTGCCGTCGAGGGCCTTGACGTTGAATGTCTTGACGCCGATCGCCGATCGCGGGACCTGGACCTACTCGCCGTCGTGTGTCTCGACGTTGAGTGGCGAGTGGTCGACGGCGGATGTTCATGCCGTCGTGGTGTTTTTGGCGTCGTGTCCTTCGACGCCAAGGGGCGAGATGTTCTCGACGGCGAACGGGAGCGCCAGAGATGGCTCGACGCCGAACGGCGGCCTGCCGTCGACGGAGATGTACCCCTGTGCTGTCCATGCTTCGACGCTTTGTCCCTCGACGTCGGTCTGGTCACCGTCGACGGCGATCTATGCCGGTGAGACGGTGGCGCCGATGACGTCGATGGAGAACAAACAGGCACAATCCTACCTGTCGACGTCGATCTGGCCATTCCTTCTGTTGTAGGTCTGGGAAGTGAAGAGGATGTTGACTTTTTCCTCTCCTGAAGCCCATGTAGCCTGATTTTCTCTCTGTCTTTGAGAGTCCTCCTCGACATATTTTTACAATACTTGCAGGTGTCAGGACAGTGACTCTGTGGCAGGCAGACAATACACAGAGAGTGTGGGTCTGACTGGGCTTTCTTCTTCCCACAAGAAGGACATTTTACAAAAAGAGAGAAGGCATTTTCTGTCAGACAAGACTGCCAAACTCAGACAAAAGATGTTATCTGTCGAGTAAACAGGAAAAAACACTATTTTTAGGAATTTTTCTGAAGAAAAAACTCAGAAAAACTGAGAGCTCAATGCTCCAGGATCCTCTCAGAAGAAGCCGGAAAAAAGAACTGACCTAACTGTGAACCAACTGTCACCTTCCCTTCACCCCTGAGGCATGGTGGGATCCTGGAGGTGCTCAGGGTCTTAAAGGCACGGTGCCAAAGTTTTTATGGTTCTCCTGTGTTAACCTGCATGCAGCCTATTGGCTAAGAATGCTTCATTGTTTTTCAATGTGGTTTTTTTCTATTTTTCTCTGATATTTACTGCTGTTTACTTCCCTAAGTCCAGTTTTTGGGGCTTAGGTAGATATTTATGATCTATTGTGATTTTATAATATAAAAAAAAAAAAAAAAAAAAAAAATTGCATAGAAATAAAGCATTTTAGCCTATTTATGATTATAGCCTGCATTGCCGTTTTTACACATGATAATATGTATGTATTTTATATATATATGCTCCGGGGTCCCCGCACAAGGGCGGGAATATTCAATGTTTATGACTATTGATGAGGATCCCCTGGAAGAGAAAGATAGGTATATGGAAATAAGCGTCCTGCAAGTTCAATGCTACCATCCAGTCTTCTGGGTCTAAGGCAGTCAGGACCTGAGCCACAGTGAGCATTTTAAACTTCTCCTTCTTGAGGAACAGAGTGAGAGCCCAAGGTCTAGGAAAGGGTGCAGGGCCTTGTCCTTTTTGGGCACAAGGAAGTAGCGGGAATAACAACCACAGCCTACTTCTGGTGCAGGGACCCTCTCTATGGCTCCCTTGGCCAAGAGAGCCTTGACTTCCTGTTGGAGAAGTGCTAGATGATCCTCCGGTAAGCGGCCGCAAGATGGTGGCATAGCCAGAGGGGTAATTTTGAAGGGGAGGGAATAGTCCCTTTGGACTATTTGCAAAACCCACCTGTCCTGCGTAATAGATTCCCAGTGGGGCAGCTGATGGGGGATCCTGCCTCCAAGTGGTCTGAGATGGAAGAACAGACTAGGAAGGCTTGGAGGCTGCGGCAGGGGCAGGGTGGACTGGGAAGACCTCTGGTTCCCTGTCCCACGAGCCTGTGGGATTCCAAAGCTGTGCAAGGGCAGGGAAGCATGCGCAGCTCTGTGGTTGGCAGGGTAAAGACGTGGCAGGGAGCCCATTCCGGACTGTGGTGGACAAGGGGCAGTCGCTAGGCCAAGGGACCGAGCCGTAGACCAAGACTACTTGAACCTCTCGAGGCCTGAGTCCACTTTGTCTCTAAAGAGGCGAGTGCCATCAAAGGGCATGTCGTAAGGGATTGTTGGACATTCCCAGAGAAACCAGATGTCCTCAACCATGTGTGGCTCCTCAAGGCATCCGTTGATGCAACCGATCTACCCAGAGAGTCGGTCGTGTCCAGCCCACAACGAATTGTGAACTTAGCCATATCCCTCCTATCAGCAACAGCTTAAGAGATTATGGCCCGGGCCTCCTCTGGGAGCTGCGGCAATACTTGCAGGACCGTATCACACAGTAAATGGGTGTAGTGTCCCAAAATGCATGCGGCATTCACAGATCGTAATCAAAGACTGGAGGAAGAGAACATCTTCTTCCCAATTTGATCCAGTCACTTTGAGTCCCTATCCGGGGCAGCGGATGGGAATGTACCAAATGACAAGGATCCCTGGATGACAAGGCTTTCAGGCGTGGGGTGTTGGGACAGGAATTTAGGGTCGTTCAGGGCAGGCTGATGGCGGCGGGCAATTGTCCTATTCACAGGAGCCACTGTGCTGGGTCTGAACCAAGTACCAAGAAGGACATCAGTGAGGGCTTCATTAAATGCAAGGAGAGGCTCCAAAGTGGAAGCCCAAGGCTGAAGCACCTCCATCTGGAAATTAGACCTGACTGCCACAGTAGGAAGCTCAAGGCCAGGACCTCAGCCAACTGACCATCATTGAGTAAGAGGCTCTCTCCGCCATATCCACAGTAGAAGGAGAAACCATGCCAGCGTCTGGGGAAGTATCCAGAACACTAGCCTCGCCCAATTCCTGTGCCCAGTCCAAGTCGGGGTTTTCTACTTCATATTCCAAAGGGTCCAGCGTCCTCTCTAATCCTTCCTCATATTCATACACATAATAAGGGTCCAAATCAAACCAGAAGTGAGTAGGCCCCGTCGAACTCAAAAAGCGGTGGCGTTCGGTGCCGTTACGGCTCCAGATCGTCCAGGATGAGGATTGGGTCAATGTCGTTTACAGGCCCAACGTACGTCAGGAGCGTTGATGACTTTGCCAGCATCAGGGGCCCCCATCCAAGCCCCAAGGTCCCAAAGGCACCACAGGAGGTTTGGTCTGCCCAAAACTGGGGCGCATGGCCTCATAAAATTCCTTAAATTGGGCAGGGGTGCCTCCGGCTCCTGGAAATTCGGGGAAGCACTGAGCAGACCCAGAAGTAGGCTCCGCGGACAGAGGTCTAGAGCGTCAATGCTCTTCACGTGGTTGTAAAAGAACTGCCCCCACCACTACCTCTGCAGCATCAGATTGAACTATAAACTTCTTAGAGTTTTGGGCTTTTAAGAACAGGTGCAAGTTCCTCAAAATCTGTTTGACAGCTGGCTGCCCATTTTCTTAGAGGTGAGGTCATTTAGAGGGGCAACAATGGAGCCACAGGTCTTAATGAACCTCCTGTAATACCCAGTCAGACCTAGAAAGGCTCTGACCTGGGTCTGTGTTGTAGGTGGGGAGAGGGGGAGGGCTCCAATCTAAAATAGTTTGGATCTTCCCCTGTAGTGGCTGAATCGGTTCACACCTACTAAGTGTCCCAGATAAACCACTTTCCCCTGCCCTATCTGGAACTTTGAAGCCTTGAAAGTAAGGCCTGTTTTCTACAGAGCCTCCAAAACATTCCATAGGTGGACCAGGTGGTCATCCCAGGTAGAGCTAAAGACAGCTATATCATTTAGATATGCTACACTAAAGGCTTCCAGACCTTGGAGGACTGTATTCACCAACCTCTGAAAAGTGGCACAGTGCATTCTTCAGACCAAAGGACATTACTGTGAATTGTTAGTGCCCTCCAATGGTTGAAAATGCTGTTTTAGGTTTAGCATCTTTTGACACTTAATCTGCCAATAGCCTGCAGTAAGGTAAAAAATGCTGAGATACTTGGCAGATGCCAGTGTATCTATGAGCTCATCTGCCCTGCGAATTGGATAAGAATCTATCTTGGTTACTGTATTGAGCCCCCTATACTCAACACAAAACCTCATCTCTCTTTTCCCATTATGAGAATGTGGCTTTGGGACCAGCACCAGGGGGCTAGCCCAGGGGCCCAGGGGCTATCTGAGTGCTCAATCACTCCTAGGTCAAGCATCTTCTGCACTTCTGCTTTGATGCAGTCCCTTACATGATCAGGTTGCCTGTAGATTTTACTCTTAACAGGCAGGCTGTATCAATGGTGTGTTCACACTATTTGGTTTGTCCAGGTGTAACGGAAAAGAGTTCTGAGAACTGTCCTAGGAGATTTCTGCAGTCTTCTCTTTGAGACTGGCAATCTGCTAAGGCTACCATCTGAACTGAACCACCAGCTGCAGAACTGGAAAAGAGGTTAGGAAAAGGGTCACTCTCTTCCTCCTGTCCCTCATCAGTGGTTATGAGGAGAGTTAAGTCAGCCCTGTCATAGTAAGGCTTTGGGCAGTTTACATTAAGTACTCAGAGAGGACTTCTTATAGTGCCAAGGTCAACTAAATAAGTGACCTCACCCTTTTTCTCCACTATGATGTGTGGTCCATTCCATTTGTCTTGGAGTCCTCTGGGTGCCACAGGCTCCAGGACCCACAATTTCTGCCCTGGGTGGTATACTGTCAGGACATCCTTCTGGTCATCCCCTTGCTTCTGCAATTCTTGGCTTGTCTGAAAGTTCTTAGTGGCCTTCTTCATGTACTTGGCCATACTGGATCTTAGGCCAAGTACATAATCCACCACATCTTGTTTAGCCGGTTTCAGGGTGGACCCCTAACATAGTGACCAAAGAGGAGTTCAAAGGGGCTGTAGCCCAATTCCTTTTTGGGGTACCTCCCTGTAGGCAAAGAGAAGGCATTGTAACAGGACATCTCATCTCCTCCTGAGTTTTTCAGAGAGGCTCATTATCATGCATTTGAGTGTTTTATTAAAAGGCTCAACCAACCCATTTGTCTGGGGATGGTAAGGTGTAGTGAATTTATATATTACACCACACTCTTTCCACATTGCTTTCAAGTATACAGACATGAAGTTGCTACCCCTGTCTGATACAACCTGGTTTGGGAAACCCACCCTGGAAAAGATCCCCAGTAGAGCTTTGGCCACTGCAGGTGCTGTAGTCGTCCTAAGAGGTATGGCTTCTGGATACCTGGTGGCATGGTCCACCACCAGAATAAATCTGTTTCCAAAAGCTGTGGGAGGGTCAAGGGGGGGCAACAATATCAACACCTTCCCTTTCAAAGGGTACCCCAACCACTGGCAGTGGGATTAAGGGGGCCTTTGGAGTGCTACCAGACTTGCCAGTGGCTTGACAAGTGACACAGGAGGCACAAAACTCCTTGGTATCTTCTGACATGTGAGGTGAGTGAAAGTGAAGGACCAGTCTTTCCCAGGTCTTGCTTTGATCCAGATGTCCAGGAAGGGGAATATCATCTCCCAGGGTCAACAAAAAGTATCTGTATTGCAGAGGGAGGACCAATTTCCTTGTGGCACAAGGTTTGGGTTCCCTAGCTTCTGAACACAAGATATTGTTTTCCCAGTACACCCCGTGCGAGCCACTGACATCCCCTGCCTCTTCTTTGACAGCTTGCTGTCTCAAACCCTCAAGTGTGGGGCAGGTTTGCTGTGTCACACTTAACTCCTCCCTGGCAGGCCCCTCTGCACCTAAGAGTTCAGCTGTGTCAGCTTGAAGTTCTTCAGATGTAGGTTCGGTCCAGGAGGTTGACTCCTCCTCAAAGGAGGAATCACCAGTGGAGGGAGGGATAGGAAATAAGGTTTTACCCTTTCTAGCCCTGCTTTTGGGAAGCTCTTGGTCCATAGTTTCAGGATCCAAGTTTCCCTGTTCTCTTTGCTTCTTGGCTTGAGCCCTGGTTAAAGCACAGATATGCCCAGGAATGCCCAGCATGGCTTCATAGGCCTCCAACTCCACTTCAGCCCAAGCTGAAGTCTCTAAGTCATTCCCTAGTAGACACTCAAAAGGTAGGTCTCCTCCCCCCCAGTTGAGATCAACAACTGTCATGGGGTGGCTTACAGTGTTGTTATGGGCATCAGTCACTTGGTTCTGATGACCAAGTAGGTGTTGATCAGGGGACACCAGTTTTTCAGTCACCACTGTGACACTGGTACCTGTGTCCCTATAGGTCTCAAACTGAACACCATTTATTAGGGGCTGTTGCTTGTAAGTATCCATATTAAGGGGACAAGCAACAAGGGTGGCAAGGTCAATGGCACCATCATAGACCAAAACAGCCTCAGCGGTTTCCCTAACTAAACCAAACCCCACTACATTTCCCAGAGTAAGCCCGGCTACACCCTTGGACTGACTATTTGTAGTATCAGTTTTCCCACCACCACTGATATTGCTAGGGTCACTAGTTGTAGCAGTGGGGGTAGTGGTGGAAGGAGGTTTGGTGCTTTTCTTAGGGCAAGAACTGTCCCCTGCCCTATGGCCTTTATTTCTACAAATATAGCACCAAGGCCTTTTGTTCTGATTGTTGTGAGAAGAGGATTTAAACCCACCCCCAGAAGAGTTTTGTGGGCCTGATGAAGACTCTTTGTTTTTATCTTTGACCCCACCTTTGTCATGTGACTTACCATCCTTCTTCTTGCCATCCTTGTCACCCCCTGTATAAGCTTTTCTGCTCACCCTTGTTCTAACTCATTTGTCTGCCTTCTTTCCCAATTCTTGGGGAGTGGTCAGATCTGAGTCTACCAAGTATTAGTGCAACAAGTCAGACACACAGTTATTTAAAATATGCTCTCTCAGTAACAGATTATACAAGCCCTCATAGTCAGACACTTTGCTGCCATGTAACCAGCCTTCTAAAGACTTACAAGAACAGTCCACAAAGTCAACCCAATCTTGTAAGGCCTCGTTTCTGGTCTCCCTGAACTTGATCTTATATTGATCAGTGGTGAGACCAAAACCGTTTAAGAGTGCCGTCTTAATAATACTGTAATTGTCTGAATTCTCCTCTCTGACAGTGAGAAGTCTATCCCTCCCGTTGTCAGAGAAGGACAACCAGAGAATAGCAGCCCACTGCCTTTGACAGACCCTCTGAACTTTACAGGCCCTCTCAAGTGCAGCAAACCACTTATAGATGTCATCCCCCACCATATATGGGGGAACAATTTTGTGCAAGTTTCTGGAATCAATGGAGTCCTCCCTGACTCTACAACCCCTGAAATTTGAGCTGCTGCTGTCACCATGGGGGGCTAATCCCAACCCCTCCAGCTCCCTCTCCAGTGCCAAGGACTCCCTATCTAGAGCTAGCTGTTGCTGTTGCTGCTGCAGCCTCAGCCTGGCTTCCTCCAGTCTCTGCTTTCTGAGCTTTTTATCTACAGACTCTTTCCCTGGAGTTGTGCAGTGTGACCCCTCAGACACTGAAGTGACATGAGAGTGGGCAGAAGCAGATAATTCCCTAGTCTTAGTGACCCTGGTTACCTGTCCTCTGGGTGTAAAGGGAGCCCTACCTAAGTGACTTCTCCTCCCACTACCAGCTACACTAGGTGGTCTGCTATGGACAAGATATTTTGAAGAATCCTCCCCTGGACCTAGCGGATTATCCTCCATCTCAATGGGGTGAGAGTCTCCCTCCTCTTCCTCCTGGCTACCAGCATGTTACTGGTTATCATGAAGAAGGAGGCTCAGAAGAAAACTCTTGTTAGGATTTTCCCCATGTCTAGCTTCCTCCCTGAACAAAGCCCCTTCAATTCCTTGAAGGTCATGCCCTCATAGGGAGAGTCCATGACCTCAGTGCTAGGTCGAGCTATGTGTTAGGGTTGTATAGGGTGTGCCTAGCCTACCTAACCTCTAGTCTCTTGAAAAGAAGTTTAGAGACTAGAATCCCTGCACCAGGTACTATGTATATACCTATAGGTATAGAGTGGTCTTTCCTGTGGAAAGCACCAGGTGACAGAGTGATGAACCAACTGCGAGTACTTATCCCATCGCTGCACCACCAATGTAGGAGGCTGGCCTGGTTTGTAATGGGTATCTATGATACTTACACCTTATACTAGGTCCAGTTATCCCTTATTAGTGAAATGTAGGCAGTGTCTAGAAGCCAGGCTTTCTAGAGGTAGCTATGGATGAGCAGCCAAGGCTTATCTAGGAGAGATACAAAGCTCATTCAATACCACTGTAGTCACACAATACTCACACTTGAAAGAAAACACTCAGTGTTGCAAAAATGAAGGTACTTTGTTTTGGTGACACAAACACCAAAAATACCATAGAGGCTATACTCCCTTAGGAGGTAAGTAATAAACAAATTATATACACTAGTATGCACAAACAGGGGTAAAAACAGTTTGAAAACAGTGCAATTAGTGAAAATCACAATAGTTAGAAATGGGCCGAGGGGGAACACAAACGATATACTAAGAAAGTGGAATGAGGAAGTCGGTCTCCCACCTAGGCAAGTGTAGTGTGTAGAGGGGAGCTGGGAGTACTAGAAAATCCCAAAGGTACGTACTAGAACCCACCCTTGTGCCCAGGAAAGCAGGAGTAAATCACAGTAACTTTCCCAGAACACACACAGAAACGTAAAGAACAATTATGCAAGAACCAGAAGAGACTGCACATCAACAGTGGATTCCTGGACCAGAGGACCTGTGAAAGAAGGGGACCAAGGTCCAGGAAGCACAGAAGAGTCCAGAAAGAACAGGAGCCCCTGCTAACCCGGATGAAAGTGCGAAAGGAGAACCACAGGTGAAGAAGAACAGGCAGTACTGCACCCCAGAAGACAGAGTCGGGTTCCTGGAGGATGCAAGAGATATTCCACGCCGGATGGCGGATTGCAGTCTGGTTTGCGTCGCTGGAGTCCACCAACAAGCCTCGGCAGACGCAAAGCTCACAGTTAGCAAATGCCGCTGCCCGGGACCAAGAAGGACCAGGTGAACTCTACCCAGGAGAGGGAGCCAGAGGGGGCTCTCAGCAGCTCAGAAAACCCACAGAAGACAAGGCAGCGCGCATGGGAGTCCCACAGCACAGGGACAAAGAAGCTGCAGAAGAGGCCCACTCAGCACTACGACAAAGGCTCCCATATCACCGGAGAACCACTCAGGAAGCTGTGGGTCGCAGGATAGACTGCTGGGGGCTGGCGCTACAAGATGCACGAAGGACTTGGAGGAAGTATGCCAACAAGCCTTGGCAGCTGCAAAACACGTGGTGCATGGGGGTACTGTCTTGCGTGGGGAGGCAATCTCTTGCCTCCACCAACGTTGGACAGTGGGACGTGAGGTCTGCGGAGACCACTTCAGTCCACCACCCGTGATGCAGGATCCACGCAGCTCAGCAGGAGAGGGGATCCAAGCAGCCGGTCTTCGTTGCAGTTGGTGCCTGCTGAAGCAGGGGAGTGACTCCACCTCCAGGGAGATTCATTCAGTTTTCTGGTGCAGGCTGAAGAGAATGCACGACTGGGGAACAGTTGCAGTTGCTGACATGAGCTAGAGATACAATGTTACAGAAGGCGTCTTGCTTCTTTGTTGAAGAGTCCCTTGCTGGGTCCAGATGCAGTTTCTTCAGTGAGAAGTCGAATTGGAGGATGCAAAGGATTCCTGCTAGAGTCTTGCAATCCGAATCTGAAGAACCACCCAAAGGAGAGACCCTCAATAGCCCTGAAAGGGGGATTGGTCACCTAACCGGGTAAGCACCTATCAGGGGAGGGCTCTGATGTCACCTGCTACCACTGACCACTCAGATGCTCCCAGACTTCCCTGCCAACCTTGAATCCAAGATGGCAAAACACAGGGACCCTCTGGAGGAGCTCTGAGAACCACCCCTGGGGTGGTGATGGACAGGGGAATGGTCACTCCCCTTTCCTTTGTCCAGTTTTGCGCCAGAGCAGGGACTGGGGGTCCCTGAACCAGTGTAGACTGGTTTATGCAAGGAGGGCACCAAATGTGCCCTTCAAATCATTTCCAGTGGCTTGGGGAGGCTAACTCTTCCAAGCCTGCAACAACTATTTCCAAAGGGATAGGATGTAACACCCCCCTCCCAAAGGAAATCCTTTGTTCTGCCTTTCTGGGCTCCAGCTTTTCCATCAACAGGAGGGCAGACATCTGTCTGTGAGGTGGCAGCAGCTGGGGCTGCCTGGAAAACCTTAGAAGACAGGTTTAGCAATACTGAGAGTCCTCTAAGGAGCTCCCGGAGTGCATGGAATCATACAACCGATGCTTGCAAAAGCCTTGGGGTATGATTCCAACATGTTTGATAACAAACATGCCTATGTTTGGAGTTACCATTATGCAGCTGGACAGAGGTAGTGACCTATGTCCAGTACACGCATAAAATGTCGTCCCAGCTGCCATGAAGTCCGGGAAAATGGTCCTGGAGGTCGTGGGGGCACCTCTGCTAGTGCAGCGGTGCCCTCACACATAGGTACCTTGCACCCTGCCCTCAGGGCTGGGGGGCCTGCCATAGGGATGGCTTATAAGTGACCTGGTGTATTGAAAAATGGCAGTGAAAGGGTGCTTGTCCCTTTTCACGCAGGCTGCAATGGCAGTCCCGCAGAAGCCTTTCGATGGGCTTCCTATGGGTGGCAAAATATATCCTGCAGCCCATAGGGATCCCCTGTAACTCTAATGCCCTGGGTACCTAGGGACCATATACTAGGGACTTATAAGGGGGCACCAGTATACCAATTGTGGGTGAAATACTGTGTTAACAGTAAGTAGCAACCAAATTTAGAGAAGCGAGAGCATAATCATCGGGATCCTGGTTAGCAGGATCCCAGTAACCATAGTCAAGCACACTGACATCAGGTAGAAAATGGGGGCAACCGTGCCACGATAGAGGGTATTTTCTTACAATGGGACATTTGTTTGTCTTTACTGTGTGCCGCTGGGCATCAGAAAACAGCAGGATGGGAAGTCCAGAACACCTGCTGTGCGTATAATCACTGAATTCACAGATGATAGACATAGGGGAACTGGAGGGACCAGTGCCTTTATTTTGTAACCTGAACTTTTTGCTTACATTTTTCAAAGTTGTAAGTAATGTTTACTATTATATTGGTAAAAGGAAAACCTAAAAAAGAAATTTCTCAGAAAAAAAGGAAATCTGTAGGCTTTGCACTTGTCCACAACCAAGTAGGCTCATTGATTTTCACAACCAGCATCTATAGTCACTGCATCAAAAATGACTAATATTAGTAGTAAATGTACCCCAGCTCACAGCTGGAGTAAGAATAGCTCCACACATGTCCAACCACTAGCACTGCAATGTGCTTATATATTAAATAATGAAGACAGGAACCTAAAAATAAAAGCCCATAGGAACTAATGTTAATTAAATTAACGTGTTATAACCTATTAAATAACAATAAATAAAATGTATTTTTAACACCTTGTTATTGTGATTTTGCAATACACCGTACAAGACGGAGTGCCTATTACAGTAGGTCTACATGCAAATTTTGCTCCAGACAGCGAGCGCTGTAAGGTTGCGATACATTTAGTAACCCACCCCACCTGGAATGTCACTCAAAAGAAATTGTAGCTGTTGCTGCTCTAGTAGAGTGGGGAGCTCTATTATGCCTGGGGGACAGTACTCCTCGTTGGCTCAAGGATGCTCTAAGCAAGGGGTAGTAGCGGGCCTCCAGAAAGTGACGGGGAGGGAGTGGGTAGTGTAGATTATTGTGTTGTGGGTTGCTTGCAGATAACCTCTTAGCAAGATTCATCTAGACCATTTCCATAGCCTGTGGAGTGCAAGAAACTAGTTCACATGGATTTATTCTCCTCCTCATGCTTCAGATCTAGCACCAGGGCATCCCAAAGGGATGTATCCAGTGGTCGGCGGAGGTTGAGTCTCTCTTCCCTGTGGAGGACCTTATTCTCAGCTTCTGCCCAGAAGCATGCGTCTGCCTTCCAGGCCACCCCACGAGGGATGTGCACCGATTTCCCGTGCATGTATATACTTGGTTTGGCTCGGACCAGCAGTAGGTCTGTGAATTGCTTTCTGACCTTGCCTTAAGGGTCCTGAGGGATATGCCTAGCAGGCAGGCCTCCATGGTGGTCAGCTCTAGTTTCGCATAGACCATCAAGAGTGTCCTGTGGAGTATTTCATGACTTTCAAAGGTGGGAGCAGTCCCAGACTGCATAATCAAAGTGTATGGAGTGTAATTGGAGCAAGCCACTCTGCATCGCGGGTAATCTTCTGCATTGTGCAGATTGCCCTATGCAATATATTAAATTGATTGAATCTGAAGTGGGCATTTCAGGAACCTTTTGGTGGATATTCTATTGCCCTCTCACATATTCTGAGTTACAGGCTCGTCCCAGTACTCCCGAAGTGTTTGCAAGGAGAGGTCAGTGTGTTTCCTTATTTCCCTTCATATCCAGGTCACTAGTCTGCGGCCCGGTCCCATGGTGTGCAGAGTTTGCAATAAAGCGTTGGTGGGGTGTACATTTGGGGTCTCTTTCCAGAGTCATCAGAGGGATCCCCTTTTCCTATTTATTTTAAGTATTGGCCTTATGGTAGATTGTGCATGTCACGCAGCGTATAAAAAGCTAGGAGAATTCCCACCTCATAAGGGTCTCCAAGGGTGTGGAGGTTGCTCTTTCCCACTGCACCAGCCATCAAGTGCCCAGTTTCAGTAGGAAGGCCAAAGAGGGGCAGAGCCAGCACATATGGACATACTATGCCAGTATAGTTAAACGCTTCTTCCAGAGGGTGTTACGTAATAGGAGAGGTGCCTTCTCATCCATCCTTACTCCAACGAACAAGAGAGAACACAGGACACAGTCCGGGGTCTGAGTGGCCGCCAACCCTGACTGATGAAGGTGATTCCCTGTTAACCGGTGGACTACCATTGGAGTTGCACCACTAGGTAGTATTCACAGACGACCAGGACTACCCCACCCTCCCTTGTCCGGGAAAGTCTCAATTTTTCCAGACCTACCTGATACCTACCTGTGCTCCATATGACGGCAATCAAGACTGTATCTGGCTGGCAAAACTAAACTTTTGGTTAAACAAGGGGAGTATTTGAAAGTAATAAAAAAGCCACTGCAACATAAGAAAAGAAGTTACTAACCTTTAACTGTGGTTTTACAGTATTGGTATCTTTCATAGATTCACATGCTTGAATCATTCCCCGTCGTCTAAGTGGGAGTCCCGCTGTAAAACTAGAAAGAATTAAAATATTTAACATAGCCTAGAAAGGCTATAGAACGTCCACGTAAGTAGCATATCCATGTCTTTTTTAGAGAAAACAAACTCCAACCAATCAGGCTGCAGCACCCCTGGAACACACCCCTCAGAGGCTTCCCTCGCTCAGATTTTCGA
The DNA here is from genome assembly GCF_031143425.1 of Pleurodeles waltl. NCBI lineage: Eukaryota > Metazoa > Chordata > Amphibia > Caudata > Salamandridae > Pleurodeles > Pleurodeles waltl. The sequence continues at coordinate 143,771,506 of NC_090446.1, read as the reverse complement.
GCACTACTGTGAACATAATACAGTACCAAAGATAAGGTAAGCCTCTCAGGGCAGAGTGTGGGTTGCACGTGAAACTATGAAAGATACAATATTGGAGAACCACAGTTACAGGTAAGGAACCCATTTTCTTTTCTGGTATTACTGATTATTGGATCTTTCATAGATTCACATGCTTGAATCTGAATAGATAGCAGTTAAACAGAACACACATGTTAAAAAAATAGAAATTCACTTAAATTTTAAGGTGATATGATTCTTCTAGACGCAGAAAAGGCATTTGATAGCATTGTATGGGATTGTCTCTGGGTTAAAATGGCTGCCTTTGGTATTGGTGATTGCTTCTGTAAGTGGGTGAGGTTATTGTATAAGGACCCTAGAGCTCGATTAGCCCATGCAGGCTTATTTTCTACACCCTTTCAAATTTATTGCGGTACTCGGCAAGGGTGCCCCATACCGCCCTTTTTATTTGCATTATATATGGACCCTTATCTGAAATATTGGAAACAAAACAATCAGATAAAGCCCATGGTCCTTGGTGGCTGTAAACTTAAAATAACTGCATATGCTGACGATGTTGCTATCTATTCTTCCAATCCGGCAGCCGTTCGTGGCTTTATTAGTGATGAGGCTAATAGATTCAGAGTTTTTTGAGAATATAACCTAAATTTTGTCAAAACACAAGTTCTTCTGAATTTCAAACCTGAAACCCCAATTCCCGGCGTGAGTTCAACAACTACATATCTTCGGGTTCAGTCAGGGTCACACGTTGGGAAAATTGTTCAGTTGAACTATGAACCTCTATTACTTTCAGTTATCAATTACGATTATGGAATAAACTTATAACCAATATATTAGCCAATGTAATATCATCAAGATGAATGTTCTGCCAAAATTTTTGTACTTGTTTCATGCTATTCCCCATCAGGTTCCAAATTCATTTTTAAGATGGCTGGAAGGAGCTATAGGTAGCTTTATTTGGGGATACCGGCGGGCTAGAAGTGCTATGCGTTAAACTAAATTTTCAAATGGGCAAGCTGGATTACATCTTCTTGACTTTAAATTTTATTTCTGGACAGCATTTGCTGGCCGACCTTGAAACCTACTTATAAGCGGTGATATAGACCCATCTATTTTTGGTTATCTGTTTGCTTTAGGGCCTGATTATTTTTGTTTCTTTACCGACTTGGGTATCCCAACTATTTTAAACAGGTTTGAATTAAGTTTATTTGGAAAATTGTTAATAATTGGCAGGAGATCTCTGTAAAATATTCTTTCTAGCTAATACATCCATCCAGACCTTTTTTTTACAATGCAGTCTGTAGAGAGTTGTCATATTATGGGGTGGAGGTCACAGGGCATCTTTACAACCTTAATGGGTTTCAATCATTTAAAGGGCTCCAAGTGTCGTTTGATCTCCCCCATTCTTTCTTTTTCAAATATTTGCAGATCAGGGATTTTTTTCATGACAGGATGCAAGCTCACGACTGCTTCGGTTGGTTCTAACCTACTGTCTTTTCTGCACAAGGCACCTAAGAAATCACTTATTAGCACAATCTATTAAAGGCTTTGCCAACATAGGCCCTCATTACAACGTCGGTGTTAAAGCGGCGGTAATACCGGCAACAGGCCGGAGGGATAAAAAATGGAATCATGACCATGGCGGAAACCGTCAACATAGACAGTCACTTTAACAGTCCGACTGCCACGGCGGTACAAACAAACAGCGCGGCGGTCACCACCAACAGACAGGTGGAAGACAAAGTACCGCCCACCCTATCACAGCCCAGCAATCCGCCACCTTTTCCGGGGCAGAACCAACGCGAACAAAAACACGGCAGAAACAGGACTTGGAAGGGAAAACACTCACCTCTCCACACCCCACGAGGAACCAAGACGCCATTGAGCCAGGACTCCAGATACTTCCTGCGATGGTCTTCTTGCTCCTCTATCAGGAGCACTAAAGACGGTGGCGATGACCATGGTGAGTACTGCAACTACAACACAGGGGAGGAGGGAGGGAAAAGAGAGTGACACACACACCAAACACGCAACACCCCCACCCTCACCCACAACACCATACTCACAAATACATGCAGCAACAATACATATCACCCCCCACCTTCAATAACGCAAGGACAAAAGGAATTGATGTGAACGAATGTAATCAATAAAAATCAGATAGTGAAATTTCAAAATTCAGTAAGTACAAATATGTACACCAACTACACAAGTCCGGATATTACTCAAACATCGTCCGTGGATCAGAGTCCCAAAAGGCATGGGCGAGGCCCACACATGACACCAGACTTCAAACAGAGACAACACCGCAGGGGCATCAGATCGAAATGAAACAGGCACCTCAGGGGGACGGGGAGGGGCGGCGCCTCAGCCTGATGAATGCACAACGCCACAGCTCCACAAGGGGGCTCCATTCCCACTGCTGTATCCTGGGGAGTGCAAAGCCACAGTCTCACAAGTCTCTCCAGTGGGTGGTTTGCCCACTGCTTCATCCTGGGGAGTGCAAAGCCACAGTCTCTCAAGTCTCTCCAGTGGGTGGTGTGCCCCCTGCTTTATCCTGGGGAGTGCAAAGCCACAGTCTCTCAAGTCTCTCCAGTGGGTAGTTTGCCCACTGCTTTATCCTGGGGAGTGCAAAGCCACAGTCTCTCAAGTCTCTCCAGTGGGTGGTTTGCCCACTGCTTTATCCTGGGGTGTGCAAAGCCACAGTCTCTCAAGTGGACAACAGTCTCCACTGGTTCTGGAGGGGGCTTTGTGCCCAGAGTGCTTCATCCTGCCAAGGACTGATGTAGTGGATGCCTTTCTCCACTGGTTCTGGAGGGGGCTTTGTGCCCAGAGTGCTTCATCCTGCCAAGGACTGAGGTAGTGGATGTCTTTCTCCACTGGTTCTGGAGGGGGCTTTGGGCCCAGAGTGCTTCATCCTGCCAAGGACTGAGGTAGTGGATGCCTTTCTCCACTGGTTCTGGAGGGGGCGTTGTGCCCAGAGTGCTTCATCCTGCCAAGGACTGAGGTAGTGGATGCCTTTCTCCACTGGTTGTGGAGGGGGCGTTGTGCCCAGAGTGCTTCATCCTGCCAAGGACTGAGGTAGTGGATGTGAATCTCCACTGGTTCTGGAGGGGGCTTTGTGCCCAGAGTGATTCATCCTGCCAAGGACTGAGGTAGTGGATGCCTTTCTCCACTGGTTCTGGAGGGGGCTTTGTGCCCTGAGTGCTTCATCCTGCTAAAGACTGAGGTAGTGGATGTGTTTCTCAGCTGGTTCTGGAGGGGGCTTTGTGCCCAGAGTGCTTCATCCTGCCAGGACTGAGGTAGTGGATGCCTTTCTCCACTAGTTCTCGAGGGGGCTTTGTGCCCAGAGTGCTTTATCCTGCCAAGGAATGAGGTATTGGATGTGAATCTCCACTGAAAGTCGTGCATCATGGAAGCTGGCCAGGCTCCTGGATCTGTCCACCAGCCTCGGACGACTGACCAGTGGGGATGGCAGCCATGTCTGCGGTGGTGCCACAGGCTCAGGATGTCGCGGGCCGCTTGCGGTGCTTGCGGCGGGGTAAGTCACGGCGGTGCTGGCGGCGCCCTCTGTGGCATCGGTGCTGGTGGCGGGCTCTGTGGCAGCGGCCTCTGTGGCATTGGTGCTGGCGGCGAGCTCTGTGGCGACGGTGCTGGTGGCGGCCTCTGTGGCATCGTGGCTGTCGGTGGGCTCTGTGGCGCCGGTGCTTGCGGCGGCCTCTGTGGCATCGTGGCTGTCGGCGGGCTCTGTGGCGGCGGTGCTTGCGGCGGGCTCTGTGGCAGCCTCAGTGACTGCGGTGCTGGTGGTGGGCACAATGACAGCGGTGCTGGTGGCGGGCTCAATGAAAACGGTGCTAGTGGCGGTGCAGGTGGCGGTCTTCTCTGCCGTACTGGTTGGCGTCGGCGTGGACTGAAGGTGTGACACTGGTCCAATTGTCGGTGCCACCATGCCCTCTCCTGACATGCCCTTTATTTTCTGGCCCTTCCCCACTTTGGATGGTGGTGCTGCTGTCTTGCCACCATCCCTTTTTGTTTTCCCCGAGCCCTTGGTGGCAGGAGTTTTCTGCTTCTCCATCCGGGATGTGGGCAACTTTTTAACTTTTGCAGGTGGCGGAATGTCCTTGCCCTCGCTCCGTGGCACACTGGCAGCCCTGTTGGTTGGCGCACTTCAATAGCCCGGAGTTGCTGGCACCACTGTGCCTGGTGATGTGGTGGCTGAGGTTCTGGGTTGGGACCTGGAAAGCCTGGCCCTAGGGGAAGGACGGGGGGGTGTAGAGAAGAGGTCAATATTAGCCAGGAAACGTTTTTTAGACACACTGGGACGGGTAGATGGAGGGGGTTTGGGAGTGGAGGAAGAGGTAGTGGTTGTAGGAGGTGTACGTTTGTTGAATATGGGTGAAGGTTCATGGGCTGGAGGCTGTTGTGAGGTGGATGGATGTTGGGTGGGTGTGTGCCTGCGTTTGTGTACTTTGGGAGGAGGGTTCACAGACACACTGGGAGAGGACACAGGGGATGTGTAAATAGTAGTGGGGGTGGTGAGTTCACATGAGCGGTGTGTGGTGATGGGCGTGCTCGTGATGGTGGTAGTGGCTGAAGATGTAGTGCATGAAGGTGTGAGTGGAGACGGGACAGGGAGGGAGGAGGAGGACGTGGAGGAGGGGGACACAGTGGAGGCAGTGGATGTTGGTATGTCTGCATGGGTATGTTTGTGTGAGTGCCTGTGGGATGTGTGATGCTTATGTTTGCCTGAGCCACCCTTGTGTGTTGAGGTGTGTGCATGCTGGTCTGATGGTGTGCTTGGGATAGGCTGAGGTACAGGGGATTGGGTCTGGGTGGAGGAGGTTGGAGGGGGGAGGCTGGACACAGGGACAATGGCTGCCATCAGTGCTGAGGCCAGAGCCTGAAATGCTCTCTGTTGGGCTGCCACACCAGAATGAATGCCCTCCAGGTATGCATTTGTTTGTTGCAAATGTCTCTCGACACCCTGGATGGCATTCAGAATGGCTGATTGCCCAACCGTGAGGGATCTCAGGAGGTCAATAGCCTCCTCACTGAGGGCAGCAGGGCTGACTGGGGCAGGACCTGAGGTGCCTGGGGCGAAGGAGATGCCCACCCTCCTGGGTAAGCGGCCATGGGACACATGCTGAGGGGCTGCTGGGAGGGCGGTGCTGGTACGGGGTGGTGGCTGTACCTGTTGATGCGGGGGCACAGAGGGGCCCGTCACCGCAAGGGAGCTCCCATCAGAGGAGGAGTCGCTGTAGCTGCTGTCACCTCCTGTCCCTGCCGTGGAGCTTCTCTCGCCCTCCGTCCCACTAGTGGCTTCAGACTCCGTTGTCTCCCCTCCAGGGCCAAGTGGGATGCAGCTCCCTCCTGCTCCGGTGCCACTGCTCCTCCGCCTGATGATGCTATTTCACTCAAGAACAGGGAGATCACAAAAAGGGGGTGGGCGGGACAGAAGAAAGACATGTTCAGTGCATGCAATACCACTACCGTTGGCGAACACTACAGACAAAGCAGCCCTCTGCACTACGCCATGCATTTATTGTTCCTAGATTATTCACATGCCCATGGGGTACAAGACCTATGCCCGATTGTTGCACACATGGAAGTCACAGGAGCCTGACTAGGTGTAGATGGCTCTTACCACTGATAGGGTTGGGGTGCCACACAGCCTGCCTCACAAAGCGACTTTGCCTACAAAGCTCGCCCTGGCCTAGGGGAACCCACTGCCCACCTCCCCCACCCAGACACCTCATAATGCGCGCAGAGTCAGATGGATGTGACGGTACACACCCCCTTGTGGCTGCTGTGATGCCCTCAAGCACCCATCCAACTCCGGATACACCACCGCCAGGATCCGGAACATAAGGGGGGTCATGGTGCGACAAGCACCCCTCCCATGTTGGGAGGCCATCCCAAGCTGGGATTCCGCCGTTTTCTTGCTCCAGCGGCGAATGTCCTCCCATCTTTTCCTGCAGTGGGTGCTCCGTCTTTGGTGGACCCCCAGGGTCCGGACGTCCATGGCGATGGCACGCCAAATATCCTTCTTCTGGTGAGCGCTGACCTAGAGGAATAGTACAGGGGAAAAGGAAAAACTTTAACTGTGCGGACCGTCACAGTCATTGGCCCACGTTCCCACCCTTCCCCTGATGCACATACACTCACCATCCGCTCATGCAGGGCTCAGTCCCCCCCCATTGTATCTTCCATCCACAACACTCCAAACAGGCATTGCCCATGCAGCATGCTCACAGTGTACTCAGATGTTTGTCTGGAGGACCGTAGAGTAGCGTGTACTGGGGGAGGACCCCATCCACTAACTTCTCCAACTCCTTCGAAGTGAAGGCAGGGGCCCTTTCCCCAGACACATGAGCCATCGTCGCTTCCAGACTGAGGTCACAGCAGCACTTGCTGTATAGGTTCTTGTGAGAAAGTAGCCTCTTTCGTGCCTTGTTACCCCCACTTTTGGCCTGTTTGTGAGTATATGTCAGGGTGTTTTCACTGTCTCACTGGGATCCTGCTAGCCAGGGCCCAGTGCTCATAGTGAAAACCCTATGTTGTCAGTATGTCTTTTATGTGTCACTGGGACCCTGCTAGCCAGGACCCCAGTGCTCATAAGTTTGTGGCCTATATGTATGTGTTCCCTGTGTGATGCCTAACTGTCTCACTGAGGCTTTGCTAACCAGAACCTCAGTGGTTATGTTCTCTCTGCTTTCCAAATTGTCACTAACAAGCTAGTGACCAATTTCACCAATTCACATTGGCATACTGGTACACCCATATAATTCCCTAGTATATGGTACTGAGGTACCCAGGGTATTGGGGTTCCAGGAGATCCCTATGGGCTGCAGCATTTCTTTTGCCACCCATAGGGAGATCTGAGAATTCTTACACAGTGCAGCCTGAGTGAAATAACGTCCACGTTATTTCACAGCCATTTACCACTGCACTTAAGTAACTTATAAGTCACCTATATGTCTAACCTTCACCTGGTGAAGGTTGGGTGCAAAGTTACTTAATGTGTGGGCACCCTGGCACTAGCCAAGGTGCCCCCACATCGTTCAGGGCAAATTCCCCGGACTTTGTGAGTGCGGGGACACCATTACACGTGTGCACTATACATAGGTCACTAGCTATGTATAGTGTCACAATGGTAACTCCGAACATGGCCATGTAACATGTCTAAGATCATGGAATTGTCACCCCAATGCCATTCTGGCATTGGGGATACAATTCCATGATCCCCCGGGTCTCTAGCACAGAACCCGGATACTGCCAAATTGCCTTTTCAGGGTTTGCACTGCAGCTGCTGCTGCTGCCAACCCCTCAGACAGGTTTCTGCCCCCCTGGGGTCCAGGCAGCCCTGGCCCAGGAAGGCAGAACAAAGGATTTCCTCTGAGAGAGGTTGTGACACCCTCTCCCTTTGGAAATAGGTGTGAAGGCTGGGGAGGAGTAGCCTCCCCCAGCCTCTGGAAATGCTTTGATGGGCACAGATGGTTCCCATCTCTGCATAAGCCAGTCTACACCGGTTCAGGGATCCCCTAGCCCTGCTCTGGCGTGAAACTGGACAAAGGAAAGGGGAGTGACCACTCCCCTGACCTGCACCTTCCAGGGGAGGTGCCCAGAGCTCCTCCAGCGTGCCCCAGACCTCTGCCATCTTAGAGTCAGAGGTGTGCTGGCACACTGGACTGCTCTGAGTGGCCAGGGCCAGCAGGTGACGTCAGAGACTCCTTCTGATAGGCTCTTACATTTCTTACTAGCCTGTCCTCCTTCCTAGGTAGCCAAACCTCCTTTTCTGGCTATTTAGGGTCTCTGCTTTGGGGAATTCTTCAGATACCGAATGCAAGAGCTCACCAGAGTTCCTCTGCATCTCCCTCTTCACCTTCTACCAAAGGATCGCCCGCTGACTGCTCAGGACGCCTGCAAAACCGCAACAAAGTAGCAAAGACGACTACTGCAACCTTGTATCGCTTCATCCTGCCGGCTTTCTCGCCTGTTTCCTGGTGGTGCATGCTCTGGGGGTAGCCTGCCTCCTTCTTGCACCAGGAGCTCTGAAGAAATCTCCCGTTGGTCGATGGAATCTTTCCCCTGCCACCGCAGGCAACAAAAGACTGCATCACCGGTCCTCTGGGTCTCCTCTTAGCACGACGAGCGTGGTCCCTGGAACACAGCAACTCTGTCCAAGTGACTCCCACAGTCCAGTGACTCTTCAGTCCAAGTTTGGTGGAGGTAAGTCCTTGCCTCCCCACGCTAGACTGTATTGCTGGGTACTGCGTGATTTGCAGATGCTCCGGCTCCTGTGCACTCTTCCAGGATTTCCTTCGTGCACAGCCAAGCCTGGGTCCCCGACATTCTAACCTGCAGTGCACAACCTTCTGAGTTGTCCTCCGGCGTCGTGGGACTCCCTTTTCTGACTTCGGGTGGACTCCGGTTCACTCCTCTTCTAAATGCCTGTTCTGGTACTTCTGTGGGTGCTGCCTGCTTTTGTGATGGCTCCCTGACTGGCTGGGCGCCCCCTCTGTCTCCTCATCCAAGTGGAGCATCCTGGTCCCTCCTGGGCCACAGCAGCATCTAAAAACCCTAACCGCGACCCTTGCAGCTAGCAAGGCTTGTTTGCGGTCTTTCTGCGTGGGAACACCTCTGCAAGCTTCTTCACGACATGGGACATCCATCCTCCAAAGGGGAAGTTCCTAGTCCTCTTCGTTCTTGCAAAACACCAAGCTTCTTCCATCCGGTGGCAGCTCCTTTGCACCCTCAGCTGGCATTTACTGGGCATCTGCCCACTCTCGACACTGTCGCGACTCTTGGACTTGGTCCCCTTGTCTTACAGGTACCCAGGCCCGGAAATCCACTGTTGTTGCTTTGCTGGTGTTGGTCTTCCTTGCAGAATCCCCCTATCACGACTTCTGTGCTCTCTGGGGGTTGTAGGTGCACTTTACACCTACCTTTCAGGGTCTTGGGGTGGGCTATTTTTCTGACCCTAACTGTTTTCTTACAGTCCCAGCGACCCTCTACAAGCTCACATAGGTTTGGGGTCCATTCGTGGTTCGCATTCCCTATATCTATGTGCTCCTATTGCAATCTATTGTAACTTTACGCTGCTTGCATCACTTCCTTTTGCTATTACTGCATATTTTTGGTATTGTGTACATATATCTTGTGTATAATTGGCATCCTCATACTGAGGGTACTCACTGAGATACTTTTGGCATATTGTCATAAAAATAATGTACCTTTATTTTTAGTATATCTGTGTATTGTGTTTTATTATGATATTGTGCATATGACACCAGTGGTATAGTAGGAGCTTTGCATGTCTCCTAGTTCAGCCTAAGCTGCTCTGCTATAGCTACCTTCTATCAGCCTAAGCTGCTAGAAACACCTCTTCTACACTAATAAGGGATAACTGGACCTGGCACAAGGTGTAAGTACCTCTGGTACCCACTACAAGCCAGGCCAGCCTCCTACAGTCCTCTCCTGTCGAAGGTCAGGTATCAAGTGAGTGAACAGACAGAAAATGGCGGTCATGTCCGCGGCGCTGTGTACCGTCACCGCCGGCGTACATCGCCCATGGCTCCTCAGACCCATAGGGTCCAATGTTAACCATTGCAGGAATGTGCTGCGGTCTTCGACCGCCTACCGCGACGGTGTAGGGCATATCCCTTGTGCCACCTTACAGGTCAGGCAGCCGCCATTTCAGGGGGCCACATGACATTAATAATAACCGCGTCACACCTTGCATACACACAGTAACAGCACATTGCGGATTGACAAATGTGTGCTGATGACTTTTTGTAATACCTCAGTGTTGGCTGACTCTCTGCTCGCTGTTCTCATCCATAGGACACGTCTGCTGGGGCAGGTGATGAGATGGCCGCATCCTACGGTGTACAGACCGCTGGTGGACCTGTCGACAATGGAAGAGAGACACGTAATAGTCACCTACAGACTTGATCGTGCAACAATCCAGGAACTGTGTGCCCAGTTGGAGCCAGACCTGATGTCAGCAATCCGCCATCCCACAGGGATCCCCCCCTCTAGTGCAGGTCCTGTCAGTACTCCATTTCCTGGCAAGTGGGACTTTTGAAACTACAGTGGCCATTGCATCAGGGATGTCCCAGCCTATGTTCTCAAACGTGTTGTTCAGAGTGTTGTCTGCCCTGCTGAAACACATGCGCAGCTACATCATGTTCCCTCAGGTGGAGGATTTGCCTACAGTGAAAGGTGACTTCTATGCCCTGGGACATATCCCCAACATCATTGGTGTCATTGATGGGACTCATGTGGCCTTGGTACTTCCCGCAGGAGTGAACAGGTGTACAGAAACCGGAAGAGCTACCATTCTATGAATGTGCAGATGGTGTGTTTGGCCGATCACTACATCTCCCATGTGAATGCCAAGTTTCCTGGATCAGTGCATGATGCCTACATTCTGAGGAATAGCAGCATCCCTTATGTGATGGGGCAACTCCAGAGGCACCATGTGTGGCTAATAGGTGAGGACAAGGAACCTATACCCTGTGAATAGTTGTCTGGGGTTGTCCCTAAGGGTTAGTGTGTGTCTAACAGTTGTCCCTCGACATTTGCAGGTGACTCTGGGTACCCCAACCTGTCATGGCTACTGACCCCAGTGAGAAATCCCAGGACAAGGGCAGCGGAACGCTACAATGAGGCACATGGGCAAACTAGGAGAGTGATTGAAAGGACCTTGGGCCTCCTGAAGGCCAGGTTCCGGTGCCTCCATATGAGAGGTGGTTCTCTCTACTACTCACCAAAGAAGGTGTGCCAGATAATCGTGGCCTGCTGTATGCTGCATAACCTGGTTTTGCGACGACAGGTGCTTTTTCTGCAGGGGGATGGTCCAGAAGGAGGTCTTGTGGCAGCTGTGGAGCCTGTGGACAGTGAAGAAGAGGAGGCAGAAGAAGAGGATATTGATAACAGAAACAACGTTATACAGCAATACTTCCAGTGGGACACATGTAAGATGTCACTGCCTCACACATCTCATACTATTGTTTGAGCTAGCATAAGTCTGTCACTTTCACCCACTGTATGGACCCTGACTTGTCACTTTGCCTTTCCATTTCACAGATGTGGGTCCCACTGTGTGACCTCTGCTATATTACCTCATGGACTAGAGCTGTGTTACATTGGTATGTTGACAATACAATTGACATTGCTATATTCCATTGTTATTGCAAATACACATTTGTGAAAGCACAGACTGACTCCAGATTGTTTTGTGGTTCAAGGGTGTTTATTTCTGTGCAAATAAGTGGAGGGGGTTGTAAAATGGGCAGGTGTGATGGTGGAGGAATGTTCATGGCAGAGTCCAGTCTATTTGTTTCACAGGTGCATTGTCCAAAGGGGCATAGGAAGTGGAGCTAGGGCAGTTTAAGGATGGACAGGCTGACAAAGTGGGACAGAAGGATGACATTCAGGGGGGTCTCATTTCCTGGTAGGGGTCTTGGCATTGTTCTCTATCTTTGTCCTGGATCTCAGGGACCATTTGGGCGGTGGTTCTCCATCTGCAGGGGGTGGGGTGCTGGTGTCGTGGTCCTGTGGCGGTGCCTCCTGTCCACTAGCGCCAGCGGAGGTGGTGGGCTGTTCATCATCCAGGCTAGTGTCAGGGGCCCCTTGTTGTGCCAGTGTCCCTCCTGGTGTTCACAAGGTCCTTCAGCACCCCTACAATGGTGTCCAGGGTGGTGTTGATGGACTTAAGTTCCTCCCTGATCCCCAGATACTGTTCATTCTGCAGCCGCTGGGTCTCCTGAAAGTTGGCCAGTACCGTTGCCATTGTCTCCTGGGAATGATGGTACGCTCCCATGATGTTGGAGAGGGCCTTGTGGAGAGCGGGTTGCCTGGGCCTGTCCTCCCCCTGTCGCACAGCAGTCCTCCCAGTTCCCCGGTTTTCCCGTGCCTCTGCCCCCTGAACCGTGTGCCCACTGCCCCCAGGTCCCTGATTTTCTTGGGGTGGTGGGTTTGCCTGGGTTCCCTGTAGTGGTGGGCACACTGCTGCTTGACATGTCCTGGGGACAGAGGGATGGGCCCACTGGGTGGGTGCTGTGCTGGTGTTTCCTGAGCGAGGATGCTCTGTGGTGGCATGTGCCAGTGTCAGGGGAACCGACTGTCCTGAGGTCCCAGATGGGCCGGGCTGGTCATCTTGATCCAGTTGGACAGAGCTGGTGTCATCACTGTGGGCCTCTTCTGTGGGGGGAGTGGACATGTCTGGAACCTCCTGTCCGGTGACATTGGGTAGGGGTGTAAAGGCATGATTATTGCATATGTGTGTGCCATCGTGGGCAATGGGTGGGTGACCTTGTACTCCAGTGCTTGCATTCTTGTCTAGGACCTTGTGTGAAAAATGGTTTGGGGTCTGTGTGGGTATCTGTAGTGGACATGCTTTGGTGATGGATGTCCATGCTTTGGTGTTGCATGAAGGGCTTGGTGTTGGGATGGGTGGGTTGTGATAGTGTGACATTTGTGAGGTGTTGGAGTGATGGGGTGAGGGTGGGGTATGTGATAGCATGCAGGTAGGGTGGGTGATGTAATAGTTCAGATCTGACTTACCAGAGTCCATTCCTCCTGCTACTCCTGCGAGGCCCTCAGGATGCAGTATAGCCAAGACTTGCTCCTCCCATGTTGTTAGTTGTGGGGGAGGAGGTGGGGGTCCGCCGCCAGTCCTCTGTACTGCAATCTAGTGTCTTGAGACCACGGAACGCACCTTCCCCCGTAGGTCGTTCCACCTCTTCCTGATGTCATCCCGTGTTCTTGGATGCTGTCCCACTGCATTGACCCTGTCGACGATTCTGCGCCATAACTCCATCTTCCTAGCAATGGAGGTGTGCTGCACCTGTGATCCGAGTAGCTGTGGCTCTACCCGGACAATTTCCTCCACCATGACCCTAAGCTCTTCCTCAGAGAACCTGGGGTGTCGTTGAGGTGCCATGATGTGGTGTGAGTGATGTGTGAGGTGGTGTCGGTTGTGATGTGTGAGGGGATGTGTTTCTGTGTGTTGTCTGAGGTGCGTGGATGTTGTGTGTGTGATGGTGTTGTGTGCCTGTGGATGCTAGTGTTGTTTCTGGTGGTGTCTCTCTCTGGGCTTCTTTCTCAATTTTGGTTGTAAGGGTTTGTGGGTGATGTGGGTGTGTGTTTTATATTGGATTGGGTATGTGGGAGTGGTGGGTGTATGTGTATCAGGTGTGTGTATTTTGAATTGTCCAATGTGGTTGTGTTTTGTAAATGTGTGTGTATTTTGAGCGCGGCGGTGTGTACCGCCAATGGAATACCGCGGTTGAAAGACCGCTGCGTGGATTCATGGGTCGTGATAGTGTGGGCGTATTCCTGTTGGCGTGACGGTGGAGGTTTTGTTATCGCCAGTTTATCACTGACCTTTGGTGTGGCGGACTTGTGTGGGTGTCTGGATTTTCGCAGATTCCGGGCTATGGGTCGTAATAGCCGTAGCGGAATTCCGCCGCCGCAGCGGTGTGTTATCGGTCTTCTGCACGGCGGTAAGTGACATTTACTGCCAATGTTGTAATGAGGGCCATAGTGTTGACGATAGCCCTGCCCTTGCTCCTACATGATCTAAGGTGTTGTTGGAGGAGACCCTCCCCTCTGAAATCCTCAATCGTTTTGAGATAATCAATGACTCCGTACACTCTATAAACCTCACATTTCAGCAATGTAAGACTATTTGTATGTTGTATCATACTGCAGACAGAATCTGGGTGGGGCGGGAGGTATGGGGAGAGAAGACTAAGGCCCATCATTATGACATTGACAGTAAATCCCACTTACCGCCATGCTGACAGCCGCCAACTTACCACAGCCGCAGCGGAAATCTGTTCACCATTTTATGACACACACACACCAATCCGACAGAATACAGCCACACACATAAATCCGCCAGCCCAAAGGTCAGTGATAAAGTGGTGGTATCAAAACCCACACCGTTATGCCAACAGAACAACGGCCATCACATTATGACCCACGAATCACCACGGCGTACATTCAACAGCGGTAAACCATTGGTGGTACATACCGCCGCACTCACATACAAAACACTACCACATTGGACAATTCAAATAACACACACCTGACACCCATACAAACACCACCCCCACACCACTGTAAAACACCCACCCACAGTACCCACAACCCTTTACGACAATAAACCATTGCCACCAGAGACACCAAGACCACTGACACAACTAGAGCCACACACTACTCACACCTATACACCACTCACGCACCCCAACACATTACCCAACACACCCTCACCAACACACCTCACAGAACTCCCATGGCACCACAAAAACACCCACATTTCACAGAGGAGGAGCTAAGGGTCATGGTGGAGGAAATCGTCAGGGTAGAGCCACAGCTATTTGGAGCACAGGTGCAGCAGATATCGATAGCTAGGAAGATGGAGCTCTGGCGGCGAATCGTGGAGAGAGACAACGCCGAGGGACAGCACCCCAGAACTAGGGATGACATCAGGAAGAGGTGGAACGACCTATGGGGGAAGGTACGTTCCATAGCAGCAAGACACCTGCCCGCTGTACAGAGGACTGGCAGTGGACCCCCCACATCCTCCCCCACAACTCACAGCATGGGAGGACCAAGTCTTGGCAATACTGCATCCTGAGGGCCTGGCCAGAGTCGGATGAGGACTGCACTCTGGTAAGTCAACTCACTACTATTTTCACCCCCCTACCTGCATGCCATCACATACCCTCACCCTCACTCCCATCACTCCACTACATCCCAAACACCCCACCATCACATGTCACTCATCCCAATGCCAAGCCTTGCATGCTGTACCAATGCATGGACAGCCCTGCATGGACAATCATCACTAGAGCATACATAGCAGAGAGAACTAATAATCCCACCATATACTAACATACACAAGTGAAAGCTGGCAGGGCAAATCCAACCATTGAGGGTAAGCCATGGATGTACAGTATGTGAGACACAGAAACATAACACATCGTTTACATCCCCACAGGTACCCCAGCCAATGTCACCGGAGAGGAGGTGCCAGCACTATACAGTCCCCCAACTGAAGAGGCCCACAGTGATGACAGCAACTCTAGTCTTCAGGATCTGGATGACCTACCTGGCCCATCAGGGACCACTGGACAGCTGGTTACCCAAGCCCAGTCACACACCACCACAGAGCCTCCCCCATCAAGAGACGCCACCACAGCACCCACCCAGCGTACCCACACCTCTGTCCCCAGGACACGTCAATCAGCAGTATGTCCACCTCTACAGGGACCCCAGGCCACACCTCGCACCCAAGACAATCAGGGACCTGGGGTCAGGGGCAGTGGGCACACGGTTCAGGAGACAGAGGTACAGGCCAACGGCGCCACTGGGAGGACTGTTGTGCCCAGGGAACCGACCCTCCAGAAGGCACTCTTCGAGATCCTGGGAGCCTACCAACATTCTCAGGACACAATGGGCCCATCCTGGACAACATGCAGGAGAACAGGCGGCTGCAGGAGGGACACTACCAGGTGATCAGGGAGGACTTCCAGGCCATCAACAAAACCCTGATCTTCATAGCAGGGGTGCTGGCAGACATGGCCAACATTATGAGGGAGGCAGTCTCACACCAGTGGTCCCCTGCCACTAGCCAGATATCTGAACAGCCTTCCACCTCTGCTAGTGGCAGGAGGCCCCGCCACAGGACTCACAGGCCACCAGCACCCCTCCCCCTGTGTAGGAAAGTACCATCTTTCCTGGCATGTTGTTCCCATTTTTACCTGTATCTCAGTATGTTTTGGCCTGTCTCACTGGGATCCTGTTGGTCAGGACCCCAGTGCTCATAGTTTGTGGCTTAATGTGTGCGTTGTCAGTAGTGCTTAACTGTGTCACTGAGGCTCTGCTAACCAGAACCTCAGTGCTTATGCTCTCTCTGCTTTTAAATTTGTCACTATAGGCTAGTGATTTAATTTACCAATTTCAATTGGCACACTGGACCCCCCTTATAAGTCCCTAGTATATGGCACCTAGGTACCCAGGGAAAAGGGATTACAGGAGATCCTTATGGGCTGCAGCATTTCTTTTGCCACCCATAAGGAGCTCAGACAAACCCTTTCACAGACTGCGTGAAATAATGCACACACTATTTCACAACCATTTTCACTGCACTTAAGTAACTTATAAGTCCCCTATATGTCTAACCTTCATTTACTGAAGGCTAGGTGCAAAGTTACTAAGTGGGAGGGCACCCTTGCACTAGAAAATGTGCCCCCACGTAGTCCAGGGCCAATTTCCCCAGACTTTGTGAGTGCGGGGACGCCATTACACGTGTGCACTACATATAGGTCAAAACCTATATGCAGCTTCACAATTGTAACCCCGAATATGGCCATATAAGGTGTCTAAGATCATGGAATTGTCCCCCCCATTCCAAATCTGGTATTGGGAAGCCAATTCCATGCATCCTGGGGGCTCCACCAGCGACCCCCATTACTGCCAAACCAGCTCTCTGAGGCTTGCACTGCAGCTACAGCTGCTGTCACCTCACAGACAGGGTTCTGCCCTCCTGGGGTCGGAGCAGCTCAGGCCCAGGAAGGCAGAACAAAGCCTTTCCTTTGGAAATAGGTGTTACAGGCTGGGGAGGGGTAGCCTCCCCAGCCTCTGGAAATATTTTAAAGGGCACAGATGGTGCCCTCCTTGCCTAAACCAGTCTACAGTGGCTCAGGGACCCCCAGTCCTTGCTCTGGCGCGAAAGTAGACAAAGGAAAGGGGAGTGACCACTCCCTTGTCCATCACCAGCCCACGAGTGGTGCCCAGAGCTCCTCCAGTGTGTCCCAGACTTCAGCCATCTTGTTTTCCAAGGTATGGGGACACTCTGGAGGCCTCTGAGTTGCCAGTGACAGCAGGTGACGTCAGAGACCCCTCCTGATAAGGTAGCCAATCCCCCTCTCAGGGCTATTTAGGGTCTCTCCTGTGGGTTTCCCATCAGATTATGCTTGCAAGTTTCCATCAGGAATCCTCTGCAACTACTACTTCATCCTCTGACCTCAGATCGACCGCAGACTGCTCCAGGAACCGCTGTAACAGCAACAAAGTATCCAGAAGGGATACTTTTCCTCTGCAACTTCAGCTCCAGCCAGCAACTGCAACAGTTTCCACGGTGTGCATGCTCTGGGGACTCCCTGTCTTCACCCTGCACCAGAAGGACTGAAGAAATCTCCTGTGGAGAGATGGAGTTACTCCCCTGCGTCAGCAGGCACCTTCTAAGACAACAACCGGTTCTCTTGGACTCCTCTCCTTGTGACGAGCGTGCTCCTTGGAACACAGGTGGGGGACCCCTTCAACACAGACTGTCTTAAGATCCTGCTGTGCAAATCTGGAGGAGGTAAAAGCTTGCATTCCCCGTTTGCGACAGTACCCCTGTGCACCGCGTCATCTTCACCTCCTGAGGCTTCTGTGCACTATTTGCAAGAATCCTTCGTGCAAAGCCTGGCCCAGGTCCCCAGCACTCTATCCTGCGACGCTCAACTCGCTGAGTTGTCCTCCAGCGGCGTGGGAACTTCTTTTGTAGTGCTTCAACAACCGCAATTTGCACCTTCTTTGTCCCTGTTTGCTGGGACCTCTGTGGGTGCTGTGTGGTCATCTGTGGGTTTCTTCCAGTGTTGGGAGCTCCCTCTGCTTCCTCAGTCCGAAGTGAGGCCCCCCAGGTCCCTCCTGGGTCCAGGCAGCGCCACTTTGACGCCATCTGCGACTTTGCTTGAACCAAGGCTTGTTGTACGAATCCAGCACCGAAACTCACCTGCATCCAACATCTCTTTGTGGGACATCCATTGCATCACGCAGGAACCCGCAGCCATCTTCCTTTGGTGCATTTCTGCAGTCTTCGTCCAACCGGGGACTCTTCTTTTGCAGCCTCTTCTAGGTTGACAGGGGCTCCTGTCCTTCTTGTAACTTCTTCCGACTTCTGGACTTTTTCTCCTCTCTTTACAGGTCCTCAGGTCCAGGAATCCACCAGTTGTTGTTTGCAGTCTTGATTGGTTCTTGCAATAACTCTAATCACGACTTGTAGTGTGTCCTAAGGAAACTTGCAGTACTTTACTCCTACTTTCCTGGGCTCTGGGGTGGGGTATTTTACTCACCTTTGTGGTTTTCCTACTCTCCCAGCGATTCTCTACACACTACACTTGTCTAAGGAGGAATCCGTGATTCGCATTCCACCTTCTTAGTACATGGTTTGTGTTGCCCGTAGACCTATTTTCTGTCATTGCATTCTATAACATTTCCTATTGTTTGCACTATCCTATGTCTAATTACTTACCTTATTTTGGTGTCTAGTGTATATATTGTGTATAATACTTACCTCCAGAAGGAGTATTGCCTCTAAGATATTTTTGCCCTTGTGTCACCCAAATAAACTATCTTTATTTTTGGTAACACTGAGTATTGTCTTTGCTTGTGTGTAAGTACTGTGTAACTATAAGTGGTATTGCAGGAGCTTTGTATGTCTCCTAGTTCAGCTTAAGCATCTACTTCTATCAGCCTAAGCTGCTAGAACACTACTACATTTAATTAATAAGGGATAACTGTACCTGGTATAAGGCGTGAGTACCCAAGGTACCCACTACAAACCAGGCCAGCCTCCTACACCTTGCGAAAGGTGAACCACCCCGCAAACGTTTCCTGCTGTCAAGACAGAAGCCAGAGACACTTGCCAAGACCCCGCCAGGAAATTAGACTCTCCTGATTGTCACCCTTGTGTCCCACTCAGCCACCGTGTCCACCTAGAACTGTCATTGCTCCCCTTGCTATCTCCCCATGGACACTGCACCTGTGCTACAAACAGACTGAAACAATACCCTGGACTTTCCTCCATCATCACCCTATCCCATTGCACTTTTTCCCTATATGTTAGCACTTCAATAAACACCCTTGGATCAAATTCTATTTCAAGTATGTCATGTACTTCAAATATGTATTGATTAAAACAGGTACAACCATTGCAAATAAACTGTACATAGAATTAGCATAGATTAATGTCCTGTAGCTGGTTGTAGTGATCACACCAGGAGTATATGTCAGGTCACCAACATCTGCAAAATGAATAGCCAGAGGGAACAGTAAGTGGGCATAGAAGTGGGAAATATCAGCATGCCTTTGCCACACAGATTGCAACCAAAGTCATTGACATGTAAAATATCACTGTCCTATCTGTGTGTCATTGGAAGTTTTACGAGGTCACAGATGGATAAGTTACTTACCTGTAAATCCTAGTTCTCTTCCAGGGGTATCCTCATCAAAGTCATAAACATTGAATATTCCCGCCCCTGCGCGGGGACCCCGGAGCATATATACAAAATACATACATATTATCATGTGTAAAACAGCAATGCAGGCTATCATCATAAATAGGCTAAAATGCTTTATTTCTATGCAAGTTTTTTTTTTTTTTTTTTTTTTTTTTATATTATAAAATCACAATAGATCATAAATATCTACCTAAGCCCCCAAAAACTGGACTTAGGGAAGTAAACAGCAGTAAATAGCAGAGAAAAATAGAAAAAACTACATTGAAAAACAGTGAAGCATTCTTAGCCAATAGGCTGCATGCAGGTTAACACAGGAGAACCATAAAAACTTTGGCACCGTGCCTTTAAGACCCTGAGCACCTCCAGTATCCCACCATGCCTCAGGGGTGAAGGGAAGGTGACAGTTGGTTCACAGTTAGGTCAGTACTTTTTTACGGTGACAATCTGTGTAACTGATCAGAAAGATAATCTGTCCTGCACTTCCAGGAGACTTGAGTCCGGGGAGGAGGGTGGGTTGTTTATGACTTTGATGAGGATACCCCTGGAAGAGAACTAGGATTTACAGGTAAGTAACTAATCCTTCTCTTCCAGGGGATCCTCATCAATAGTCATAAACATTGAATAGATTAGCAAGCCCATCCCTAAACTCTGCGGACTGTCTGAAAGAAGTGCAGGAAAAGATATATATTCATGCAAATAGATTTCTAAGAGAGGCCTGCCCCACCTGGGCATCCGCTCTTGCATCCGAGTCTAAACAGTAATGCTTAGTAAAGGTATGCACAGACTTCCATGTAGCAGCCTTACAAATCTCGGAAATTGGTACATTGTTAAGGAGGGCAGCAGTAGCCGCTTTTCCCCTTGTGGAATGCGCTTTTGGCCTAGCCAGTAATCTCTTATTAGCCAGTTGGTAAGAGTTAACAATACAAGACACAATCCATCTTGATATCGTTCGTTTAGACGCTGCCTCTCCTGTTCTTAAATGACCATAATTTAGAAACAAATGGTTAGAATGTCTAATCGGTTTTGTTTTGTCCAAATAGAATTTCAGCACTCTTCTCAAGTCTAAAGAGTGCAATGCTTTCTCAGCCGGAGTCTCCGGCTTGGGAAAGAAAGTCGGTAAAGATATAGTCTGATTGATATGGAATTCTGACACCACCTTCGGAAGGAAAGATGGGTGAGTTCGCAGAACCACTCTATTATCGTGAAAAACCGTGTACGGTTCTCTGCAAGACAGAGCCTGAATTTCGCTGACCCTCCTCGCTGAAGTAATGGCCACCAAAAAAGCCGTCTTCCACGTAAGGTGCTGTAAAGAGGCCTTGTGGATAGGTTCAAAAGGAGGGCCCATAAGCTTTGACAGGACTACATTCAGTTCCCATGGAGGAGAAGGTCTCCGAATGGGAGGAAAAACCTTTTTCAAGCCTTCTAAAAAATCCTTGACTACAGGTATCGTAAAGAAGGATTCCTGAGAAGGCGACTTACGATACGCTGTAATTGCAGACAAATGAACCTTAATAGAAGATACCTGCAGACCAGACTTCGCCAGATGAAGTAAATAGGACAGTATGACGTCCTCCTGAGCTCGTATGGGATTTATACCTTGTTGAGAGCACCAGATGTAAAATCTCTTCCACTTAAAAGCGTAAGAACGCCGCGTGGAAGGTCGTTTTGACTCTTTCAAGATGCTCATGCACTCCTGTGAGAGCCCTAGGTGCTCATACTGTAGGAATTCAGGAGCCATGCTGTCAAGCTCAGAGAGGGAAGGTTGGGATGTAGGATTCTGCCTTCCATTCTGCTCAGGAGATCCGATCTGCACGGCAACCTCCTGTGAGGTCTTTCCGATAAGTTGAGTAGGTCCGTGTACCAGAATTGGCGGGGCCATTGTGGCGCTATCAGAATCATTCTGGTTCTGGAGTTGTAAAGTTTGTTGATTACTGCCGGTATGAGGGGAATCGGTGGAAAGGCGTAGAGAAATGTCCCTGACCAGTTGATCAACAGGGCATTCCCTTGAGATCCCGGACGGCAGAACCTGGATGCGAAGTCTGGGCATTTCTTGTTTGTTTCGTCTGCAAAGAGATCCAACTGGGGTCGACCCCATTGACCGAAGATGTCCTCGACGACTTCGTCGTGTAGCACCCAGTCGTGCGCGTCTTCCAGATGTCTGCTCAGGAAATCTGCCTCTACGTTTTGCTGGCCTGGCAGGTGTACCGCTGTGATAGACATTCCCCTGGCCAGGAGCCAATGCCATATCGTTTGGGATTCTCGAGACAGAGGTAGTGATCTTGTTCCCCCCTGTTTGTTCAGGTAATACATTGTGGTTGTATTGTCTGTCTGAATTAGGATAGATTTCCCCTGAACCAATGGAGAGAAAGATTTGAGCGCCAGATGGACTGCTCTGAGTTCCAGTAGATTTATGTGATAGTTCTTTTCCTTGTCGGACCACAGACCCTGAGCTTGGAAGGAACCCAGATGAGCACCCCAACCCTGAAGAGACGCATCCGTTACCAGAGTGTCGACTGGAATTGTCTGGTGAAACGGAGAACCTATCGACAGGTGAGGTCTGTGCATCCACCATTGTAGTGATTGAAAAGCCACTGCTGGTAGTCGAACTCTGTCCTCCCAGTGACCAGTCTTTTGGCTCCAATTGTTCTCTAATGCCTCCTGAAGGGGCCTCATGCGTAGCCTGGCATTCGGGACAATGAAGATGCATGAAGCCATGGAGCCCAGAAGCGATGTCACCTGACGAGCTGTAGGTGCATCGGCTGTTAATAGTTGTTGACACTTCCTGTGGATTGATAAAAGTCGTTCCTCCGAAGGATACACTCTTTGGAGCTCTGTGTTTAGTATCGCTCCCAGGTAGTGGAGGTTTTGTGTTGGAATCAAGGTTGACTTGTCGTGGTTGATTTGAAGACCTAGAGACTCGAAAGTTCTTAGAACGATATCTCGATGTTTTCTCGCCTGATCCGGAGATGAGGCCTTCACTAGCCAGTCGTCCAGGTAGGGGTAGACGAATATTTTTTGTCTTCGAAGGTGTGCCGCTACCACTGCTACACATTTTGAAAAGACTCGGGGTGCAGACTTCAGGCCGAATGGAAGGACTCTGAATTGGTAGTGCTGTGACGCTATCTGGAAACGTAAAAATTTCCGATGTTTGGTTGCTATTGGGATGTGAAAATATGCATCCTGTAGGTCGATGGAGCACATCCAGTCTCCCTGATGCAGTTGCGGGACAATCTGGTGAAGGGCTAGCATCCTGAACTTTTGTTTTCTTATGTACTTGTTCAGGAGCCGTAAGTCCAGAATTGGCCTGAAGAGGCCCTGTTGACCTTTTTTCGCCACCAGAAAGTAACGGGAGTACACCCCTTTTCCTTTTTGTGCCGGAGGAACCTTTTCTACAGCTTTCTTTTGTAGGAGTGCGAGAACTTCCTTGCGTAGCAGGCTGAGATGAGAAGGAAAACACCTTGCTGGCGGCAAGTGTGGAGGAGGTTTTTTGAAAAGGAGAGAATAGCCATGTTCGACAATATTGAGCACCCATTTGTCTTTTGTGATGGAGTGCCACTCGCGAAGATGATGCGTAACACTTCCCCCCACCGGAGTGGTGCACAGTGCTGAGGGAAGCAATGCCTCATTGCTTTGATGGTGTCTTTGCTGTAGACTGTTGAGGTCTACTTGACCCTCGGTCTCTTGTGGGTCTACGTGCCTGAAACAGGGGACGTCCCTGTCGTTGTTGTGGCCTCTGAGACCAGTGAGGGGTTTGAACCCTCTGCTGGAATGGTCGTCTGTCATACGGCCTGTACCTCCGCCTGAAGTCTTTTTTACGTTCCAGGCCCACTGCCCTCATCGTGTCGACTTCCGTTTTCATTCGGGCCATCTCTTCATCCGCGTGGGTACCGAACAACGAACTCCCGCTGAATGGGAGGTTCAAAATGCGCTGCTGTGCTTCCTGTTTCAGACCCGTGAGCCGTAGCCAGGAAGACCTCCTAGCGCAGATTCCGTGCGCATACCCATGCGCAGCCAAATCCGCCCCGTCCGCCGCCGCGCTGATGACCTGGTTAGATACTAGGCCCCCTTCCTGCAAGATTTCCTGGAAGTCCTGTCTATCTTCCCTGGGCAACTTTTCTGTAAATCTGTGGAGTGAGTCCCACAGAGAGCGGTCATATCTGCCCAGAAGTGCTGAGGCGCTGGAGACCTTCATAGCAGATGCCGCCGTACCGCACATCTTTCTCCCCAGAGAGTCTAGGTGTCTGCTCTCCTTATCCGGGGGGACTGTGGAAGATGATGCCACAGAGTGTGTTTTTCTGGCTGCGGCTAAGATCACAGAGTCCGGTGGCGGATCCTTCCGCAGGAATAAAGGATCTTGTTCCGGAGCTTTGTATTTCTTTTGAATCCTAGCCGGGGCAGACTTGAGAGTGGCTGGAGACAGAAAAGTGTCCATAGTCGGTTGCAGCAAACCCGGTACTAGTGGCAGCAGTTTTCTCGAGACTGATCTGTGTTGTAGGGTCTCAAAGATAACTGAGGATGAGGTGGCCGGCTCCGGTACCTCAATATTTAGCTTCTGCGCTCCCCTTAGAAGAACCTCATTAAAAGTGGTGATATCATCCACCGGGGAAATCCTAGCAGGTGGAGAATCTGTGAGTGTGGGGGAGTAGCGCCCAACAGACGATCCTGAAGAAGACCAAGAAGGTGATCTTCTGTGTGGTGTTCGTGACCTGGTTCTCCTTCGGGAACGGGACCTGCTCCGAGAGGCTGTAGCAGAGTGTGCAGGTCTTGTGGTCGGCTGACGAGAAGCAGAACGATCCCGTCCTGCTCTAGCTGTAGGCGATGGCGTTCTCGGTAATGAGGCAGTAGGAGAATACATCCTAGAGTATTGTGAATCCGGGGATGCTGTGATGGGAGAAACATGCCCCGATGCTCTGGAATGGGATGATGCACTCCTTATAGAGACCACCGGTGAGGGAGCTTTGTCCGCTGGCTCTACTGCCTGTGACACAGCTGAAGGTTGTGTCGACGTCGATTGCATCCTCGACGTCGAAGGTTGCGATGGCTGGTCTGTTCTCGACGTCGAAGGTCTTGACGTCGGAGGTCTTGCCGTCGAGTGTCTTGACGCCGATCGCCTATCGCGGGACCTGGACCTACTCGCCGTCGTGTGTCTCGACGTTGAGTGGCGAGTGCTCGACGGCGGATGTTCATGCCGTCGAGGTGTTTTTGGTGTCGTGTCCTTCGACGCCAAGGGGTGAGACGTTCTCGACGGCGAACGGGAGCGCCGGAGATGGCTCGACGCCGAACGGCGGCCTGCCGTCGACGGAGATGTACCCCTGTGTCCATGCTTCGACGTTTTGTCCCTCGACGTCGGTCTGGTCGCCGTCGACGCCGATCTATGCCGGTGAGACGGTGGTGCCGATGACGTCGATGGAGAACAAACAGGCACAATCCTACCTGTCGACGTCGATCGGGCCATTCCTTCTGCTGTAGGTCTGGGAAGTGAAGAGGATGTTGACTTTTTCCTCTCCTGAAGTCCATGTAGCCTGATCTTCTCTCTGTCTTTGAGAGTCCTCCTTGACATGTTCTTACAATACTTGCAGGTGTCAGGACAGTGACTCTGTGGCAGGCAGACAATACACAGAGAGTGTGGGTCTGACTGGGCTTTCTTCTTCCCACAAGAAGGACATTTTACAAAAAGAGATGGCATTTTCTGTCAAAAAAGACTTCCAAACTCAGACAAAAGATGTTATCTGTCGAGTAAATAGGAAAAACACTATTTTTAAGGATTTTTCTGAAGAAAAACTCAGAAAAACTGAGAGCTCAATGCTCCAGGATCCTCTCAGAAGAAGCCGGAAAAAAGAACTGACCTAACTGTGAACCAACTGTCACCTTCCCTTCACCCCTGAGGCATGGTGGGATACTGGAGGTGCTCAGGGTCTTAAAGGCACGGTGCCAAAGTTTTTATGGTTCTCCTGTGTTAACCTGCATGCAGCCTATTGGCTAAGAATGCTTCACTGTTTTTCAATGTAGTTTTTTCTATTTTTCTCTGCTATTTACTGCTGTTTACTTCCCTAAGTCCAGTTTTTGGGGGCTTAGGTAGATATTTATGATCTATTGTGATTTTATAATATAAAAAAAAAAAAAAAAAAAAAAAAAACTTGCATAGAAATAAAGCATTTTAGCCTATTTATGATGATAGCCTGCATTGCTGTTTTACACATGATAATATGTATGTATTTTGTATATATGCTCCGGGGTCCCCGCGCAGGGGCGGGAATATTCAATGTTTATGACTATTGATGAGGATCCCCTGGAAGAGAAGTTCTGTTGTCCTCATTCTCATCCTCTCTGTCCAAAGGGTCTACTGCTGCCACACGGGCATCTCCGGTCTCCTCCTTCTG
The DNA here is from genome assembly GCF_031143425.1 of Pleurodeles waltl. Lineage (NCBI taxonomy): Eukaryota > Metazoa > Chordata > Amphibia > Caudata > Salamandridae > Pleurodeles > Pleurodeles waltl. The sequence continues at coordinate 143,745,807 of NC_090446.1, read as the reverse complement.
CAGAGAAGGGACATGGCGTCTGAGAGCCAGGTTATGCAACATGCATCATGCCACTACCATCTGGCAGACCTTCTTGGGTGAGTAGCACAGGGATCCACCTATTAGATGGAGGCACCGGAACCTGGCCTTCAGGAGGCCAAAGATTCATTCAATTATCCTTCTGGTTTGCCCATGTGCCTCATTATAATGTTCTTCTGCCCTTCTCCTGGCATTCCTCACAAGGGTCAGCAGCCATGATAGGTTTGGGTAACCAGAGTCACCTGCAAATATTGAGGGACACAATTTAGCCACACACTATCTCATATGGCCCACACCATACCCATACACCAACATATACTGGGTGGGAATTAGGGCTCACCTAGTAGCCACACCATGTGCCTCTGTACTTGGCCCATCACATTTGGGATGCTGCTATTCCTCAGGACAAAGGCATCATGCACTGACCCAGGATACTTAGCATTGACGTGGGAGATGTACTGGTCCGCCAAGCACACCATCTGTACATTCATAGAGTGGAAACTCTTCCGATTTCTGAACACCTGCTCATTCTGACGGGGGGGACAAATGCAATATGTGTTCCATCAATCACCTCAATTATGTTGGGGATATGTCCCATTGCATAGAACTCGGCCTTCACTGTGGCTAAATCTTCAACCTGTGGAAATACAATGTAGCTGCACATGAGTTTAATCAGGGCAGACAACACTCTTGTCAGCACCATTAAGAACATTGGCTGTGACATTCCTGCTGCCAAGCCCACTGTCACTTGGAAAGAACCAGTTACCAGTAAATGGAGCACTGATAGAACTTGCACAAGAGGGGGGATCTCAGTGGGGTTACGGATAGCAGATATCAGGTCAGGCTCCAATTGGGCAAACAGCTCTGTGATTGTGGCCTTGTTCAGCCTATAGGTGAGGATGATGTGCTTGTCCTCCATTGTTGCCAAGTCCACCAGGGGTCTGTACACGGGGTATGTCTCCATCTCCTATTCATCCGCAGAGGTAGGAATCTATGGGGAAAAAAGTGAGGAGCCGGTGACAAACTGAACAATGGAGCTACAACAGAACTTTGCATACTGTTCACTTGTAATGGGTAAGTGTGATTTGTCCAGTATGTCCTAATTTCACCAGTGATGCAGCAATTTTCCAGGGCCTGCCCCCCTCCCCCTGAAATGGCGTCTGTCTGTCCTGTGTGGAGGGACAGGTGGAAGTGAGGTAATTCCGTCAACGTTGTGCGCCGTTATGGGAGGCGGTCGGAAACCACTGTGCAATTCCTCATTGATTAACATTGGGCCCTATGGGTTACAATGGCCAATGATGATCTATGCAGGCGGTGATGGTATGCACCGCCGCGGACGTGAACACCATTTTCTATCTGATACCTCACTTGCTACCTGATCTTCAACAGGAGAGGACCTACACTGCATGTGCTGCTGTGACCTGTGTCTGGAACCTACGATGACCCGCGTGACTGGAGAAAGGTCCCCAGCCTTCACTTCGGAGGAGTTGGAGAGACTGGTGGATGGGGTACTACCCCAGTACGGACTGCTGTATGGGCCTCCAGACCAACAGGTGAGTACACTGTGGGCATGATGCATGTGGCATGAATGCATGGAGTAGTGTGTGTGAAGGCTCTGTGTAAGGGGGGGGTTGGTGGATGTCCTCTGGGCGGCATATTAGTTGTATGCTGGGCCATGTGTGTGTAAATGGTGATGTGAAGGGGTATGGTGGGCCATAAGTGTAACAGGCAGGACTGTTTGACTAAATCTATTTTCCTGTGTATATTGCCTCTGCAGGTCAGTGCCCATAAAAAGAAGGGTATATAGAATGCCATCGGCAAGGATGTGCGCACCCTGGGGGGTCTATGGCAGGCAGAGCACCCACTGTCGCAAACGATGGGAGGACCTGAGACGCCTGGCACGGAAGACGGCGGAGGCCCAGCTGGGGATGGCCTGCCAACGAGGAAAGTGTGCCCATCGAACCCTGACCCCCCTGATGGCCCGCATACTGGCGGTGGCCTATCCTGAGCTGGAAGGGCGCTTGAGGGCATTACAGCAGCCACAAGGGGGCGAGTACAGTGCCCATCATTACAACTTACGCATGGTAGGGTGGTATCCGGGTGGGGGATGTGTGTCAGTGGGTGCCCCTAGGCCAGGCCTGACATTGCAGCGTAGGTCCCCTGGTGGCTAGGGTTCAGAAGGGAAAATCTTGCAACCTAGCTTGTAGGCATCTGCTAGTGGTCAGGGCTGCATGGGTCCCAGGTGTGCTGCATTTGGTGGTGTGTGCCCCTCCCCATGCCTTGGCTGCTAACTATTTCTCTGCTAGTGCTATGGCATATTGCGTGGGCCTGTTCCCTGTGTGTGAGGGTGCTGTGTACGCCAATAGTGGTGTTGATGCAGCCATGGACCAAGTGTATCCTTTGTAACTTCCCCCCTTTTTGTTTTGTCATACTGCCCTATGTGCATTAGCATCATCTGGAGGAGAAGCAGAGGCACCAGCGACAGAGGGGGCGACATCCCGCATGACCCAGGAGGCAGAGTCCACCAACGGTGAGGGCACCAGTGGGATGGAGGACGAGGGGAGCACCACAGCGGAGACTGGAGGGGACAGTTCTGACACAGATACCTCCTCCGATGGAAGCTCCCTGGTGGTGGACACTTCTGTGACCACCCCAGCTACAGGTACCACCGCCACCCCCATACTAGCACCGCCCTCCCAGCAGCCCCTTATTGAGTTGCCCGTGCCCGCTCACCCAGGAAGGTAGGCATCTCCTTCTCCCCAGGCACCTCAGGCCCTGCCCCAGTGAGCCCTGCTGCCCTGAGTGAGGAGGCTATTGACCTCCTGAGATCCATCTTTGTAGGGCAGTCAACCATTGTGAATGCCATCCAGGGTGGTGGCAGCCCAGATGCAATAGTCTAATGCATTCCTGGAGGGCATTCACACTGGCTTGGCGGCCCAACAGAGATCGATCCAGGCTCTGGCCTCCTCTCTGATGGCAGCCATTGTCCATGTTTCTACCCGTCCCCCCCAACTTCAACTTCCCAGTCCCATTCTCCTCAACCCCAACCCATCACAAGCACACAGTCAGACAAGCATGCACACAAGACAACACACAAGAATGGTACAGGCAAACATAAGCACCACACTTCATCCCACAGGCACTCACACAAACACCATCCAGATGCAGACACACCAACATCCACTATTTCCACTGTCTCCCCCTCCTCCTCCTCCACCTCCCTCCCAGTTCCGTCTACACTCACACCTGCATGCACTACATCATCATCCACTACCTTCATCGTCACCACACCAAGCAGAACACACACCTCACTGGCAGACACCTTCACAGCAGCCATGCACACGCCCCCTGTGTCCTCTCCCACTGTGTCTGCCACCCCCAAAGTACACAAACACAAGCACTCAGACACCCAACAGCCATTCACCTCACAACAGCATACAGGCCATGCACCTGCACCCAAAAGCAGCAGACATAGACCTCCAACAACCACTTCCTGTTCCTCCACTCCCATTCCTTCTCCCTCTCCCCCCCAATGTCCCTAAAAAACTGTTCCTATCCATCATTGATCTCTTCCCTACCCCTCCCCCTGTCCTGCACGTATGGGCAGGGTATCTCGAACCCAGCCAAGCACCTCAGCCACCCAGTCCACGGGCCCAGTCGTCACCACACCCACTTGTGGTCGAAAAGGATCCAGGCCACATGTCCTGAAGGTGAAGGAGCCTACACCAGGCAGCCTCAAGGGAAAGGAGACTGCCCCAGCTGACAGAAAGAGCAAGGAGCCTGCCCCAGCAGCCAAGAAGGGAAAGGACCCTGCCCCAGCTGCCAGGAAGATCAAGGAGCCTGCACCAGCAGGCAAGAAGGGAAAGGAGCCTGCACCAGCAGGCAAGAAGGGAAAGGAGCCTGCCCCAGCTGCCAGGAAGACAAAGGAGCCTGCACCAGCAGGCAAGAAGGGGAAGGAGCCTTCCCCAGCTGCCAGAAAGAGCAAGGAGCCTGCACCAGCAGGCAGGAAGACCAAGGGGCCTGGGGCAGGAACTGTGGCGGAGCCCCCACCACCAACCACGTTTGTGCAGCCATCCGAGGTTGCAGGGGATGGGCAGAAGCCTCCCCTCCAGCATCACCACCACCTCCACTGAGCAGCCGTCTGAGGTTGTAGGGGATGGGCAGGAGCCTCCCCCGACCAGCAGCACCACCACCTCCACTGAGCAGCCATACGAGGTTGCAGGGGATGGGCAGGAGCCTCACCCTACCCCTCAGCAGCACCACCATCTCCACTGAGCAGCCGTCACCGCTGGAGGCCAGTAAGTAATCCTGCCTCCATGGGCTGCTGTGCGGCCTGCCCCCTGCAAATCCAGTGGGTATGACACTCACCTGAGAGACTGTGACCTTGCACTGTCCAGGATCAAGAGCACAGGGCACAAGGCCCCCTCCAAAACCAGTGGGTAAGACACCCACATGCCCAACACTCCCCAGGGTCAAGGATGCAGGGGGGGACCTCATCTGGTTGTTTGGATGTCAGACTAGGATGGACCCCTGGCATGCAAACTATCCTGGATGAGACTTGGGGGGGTGAGGGTGCGCGAACTGGCCAGACACTCCAGCTGTGTGTGTGGCCGCCAGAGGACTGCTGCTGCTGGGGACATGGCCCAAGGCCATTAACATTGCTCGAACTGGGATAACTGTAACCTCAGCCGGATCAAATAAGAGTGGGTAAACAGTGATGCATAGTGCAAACACTGAGGACAACTGGATGAGCGCTGGGGAGTGACAATGTGTGGATTCCCAAAGACGATCACAGGGAAAGACAAAGCGCTCAGAGGCAGGCAGAGCACCACAATCACTTACTACGCATTGCTACAGGGCCTGCCACAATGCAGCACATACCAGAAGGGTGTCCTGGTCCAGAATCAGAGGGGGAACTATCAAGGGCACTATTACTGGAAGCAATCCAGGAGTCCTGTACCATCCTGGACCTACGAAATGTCTCAAAGAGAATGACGGTAGCAGAGCAAATAATAGGTGGCCTGGGCCAGGACATTGTCACTCTCAAGGAACAAGTCGCAAAACTAACGGCTACTGCAAAGAGCTGGTGCTGCAGCAACAACCTGCAGCTGGTGGGGTTTCAGGAACAGGCAGAGGAAAGCTCGACTGAATCTTTGCTAGAGGACTGAATCCTTAACACTCTCAAACAGGAGGACCTGTCTCACATGTCTGTAGTGAAGCGAGCGCAGAGGACACTGGTAATGTGTCCTCTGCAGGCCCTTTTTGCACGAATCTTTAATTACCGCGACAGAGATGGCATCCTCAAAGTTGCTCAGGAAGTGGGAATACTGAAATACGAAAATCGTAGTATTGCCATATTCTGGGCTATACTCAAAAGTACAATCCCAGAAAAAGTGGTTCACAGAAGTCAAGCAGAAACTCAGAAACATGGGCTGCTGAGGGTAGTCGCACAGGGCAAAAAAATGTCTTTGACCAACAGGAGGATGTTTGGGCCTGGCTTGGACAATGGAATAAAGTACAGCACGGAGATCGAGGCTCTTTGAGGACTGGTTGGGGTTGGAGTGCAGAAAAGCCGAGAACGGCACAGTAGAATGCTTCCAAGGGACAGATGTCAGTGGGAGGTGACACTAAATCCCAAATCGTAGTGCAGGAGGATGGAACGCTTGCAGGTGTGCAGATGGTGTGTGCTGGCTTGCCCTGTACTCAGAGCGGTGGAGAGGAAAGCCCAGCCCCAACCCCGTCAGAGACTGCCAAACTCCAATCCAAATGATGCCGCCAGTTGACTCTTGGAGGGGCAACCTGCCCATGGTCCTGGTGTGTAAGTACCTTGTGGGTGGGAGCTGGGGACCCTGGGATGGAGAAGCTGCATATGACTCAGGAACCTTTGGTAATGGGGTGTTAAACCTGAACCATCAGTTATAAGTGACTCTAAATTGTTTTACTTCTATATATTGACTCCAATGGGTAAATCATTAGGGCTCTATTAGGGTGAGTACTCTGCCCCAACCAGGTTGGGGAAAATGTTGGCTTAACTTGCTCCTGTACTTCGGGGGAATAGATTAATTTACTTTTCAAGGTTTGCGCACTAGCTGTCGAGACAATGCCAGTCAATTTGATCACAGTGTGATGGGCTTAGGGGTCTTGTGCTAGTTTCGCACAGGATGGTGGACGATCATGACTGGTTTGTTTCTTGTTGTCGAAAGGTTGTCTGAGGTGGGAAGAGTAGGGGGGAGTTTGTTTACATTACATGCCATACTATGGAATGTTTGAATGACACACACAAAGATGCAGAGTGGAAAGAAGAAGATATTTGGTGTATGGAGAAGCACTACATCAAGGGGCTGGTGGTGGTGGGGTACTAACTGCTTGTATGGTGCAGAACTATAAGATTGACACATGGAATTCCAGAGGCCTAGATGGTTACCTGAAGAGGTACAGGGTGCATTCCTATTGATGACGCATGGAGTGAGCATAGCTTGCTTACAGGAAACACACTTCACAGACAGCGAGGTGAGAAACTGAGGGGCCAACTGATTATGTCCAGTTTCTCCTTCTATGCTTGCGGGGTGGCGGTGTGGGTGGCACCCGGGCCTCTTTCCTCTTGATCTACTCAGAGGCGGACCCAGACAGAAGGTATGTCTTAGTGAAGGGAGCGCTCAATGGTGTGGATATAACCATTCTAAATGTCTATGCCCACAACGTAGATGATCGGGATTTTTTCCCAAGTATATAGCCTCTGGTTGTAAGAGCTGGCATCCTTAGAGTGGTCTAACCACAGACATTTTGCCTTTTTACCTCCTGTTTTGTTGCTGTACTATTTTTGTTGATTCTAGGTCTCTGGGCACTTTGCCACTGCTAACCAATACTAAAGTGCATGCGTTTCTCCCCTAAACATGGTAACATTGGTGTAACCACAATTGGCATAGTTAATTTACCTGTAAGTTCCTTGTAAAGTGGTGTACTATTTACCCAGGGCCTGTAAGCTAAATGATACTAGTGAGCCTACAGCACTGATTGTGCCACCCACTGCAGTAGCTCTGTAAATATGTCTCAGGCCTGCTACTGCAGAGCCTATGGGTGCAGTCCCACTGCCACCCTGACTTGACATCTAAAAACTCTTGCCAAGCCCACTACTCCCCTTTTCTTACATATAATTCACCCCAAAGGTAGGCCCGAGGTAGCACATAGGGCAGGGTGCCATGTAAGCCAAAGGCAGGACATGTATATTTAAGTTTTTCATGCCCTAGTAATGAAAAACTACCAAAGTCATTTTTCCGTACTGTGAGGCCTGCCCCTCTCGTAGGATAGCATTGGGAATTCCTTCTAATATCTTTTAGCTGTAACTCCTGATCTGAGAGGAGTAACTGCAACATGTTTAGTACTATTGGAATGGGAATAATAAAGCTTCTTTAATGATAAAGTCTGATTTAGGATTACTATTTTAGAAATGCCTCTTTTAGGAAGTGGACATTTCTCAGCACTTTCTGCCCTGTGTGCATACAGCCTATCTCCAATACATGTCTGGCTGGGGTTAAGTGACAGTTACACTTGTGCATTCCCTTCAGACTCCCAAAACACAGGATACTCAGCTACATATGCATACTGATGGGTCCTCCTGGGGAGGAGGTTGGGAAGGGCTCACACTTACATCTCAAAGGGCAGTGACCAGAGCCCACTCAAAGGGGCTGATTACTCCCCACTGATAGTCTGTAGCTGAGGCTGAGCTGAAAGGAGGACCTGGCACTTCACAGAAATCCTTTGTAGTCCTCCCCCTTCATCAAAGGCGCTTTCCAGCATAAGTACTGGGGCTCTTTCCCACTAGGACAGTACACTTCTGGACTCAAGGAAACTCTGCTGGAGTAAAGACTGCTGTGTGCCAGGATTGTCACTTTGCCAGACCTGACTGTTCCCAGGAACTGCTGTTCTGCTATGTTGGGCAGCCCTGCTGCCTGCTGATCTCTGCCCTGTACCCCAAGGACTGATCATCAATTCCAGAGTGTCCCCAAGGACTTGCTGACTTGCCTCCAGTTTAATTGAGGGTCTCCAGGACATCAAAGACCCCGTTGCCCAGTAAAAATACAATCTGGGCCTCCAATCGCCAAAAGGGTGAGTGCTGCACTCCCCCTGAGACTGCCATACCGGAATGCTGATCCCCGGGGCCAGGCATGCTGTCTCACCTGTTTGCACTGTTTAACGCACTGCCTGAACTGACCCGCTAAGCGCAGTGTCATCGGACCACTCACCCCTGTGCGAGCCGTGCACTAGCGCGAACCAGACCTGCATCACAAGATTTGTGATCAAAGGCACTGGCGGCAAGGACTCCAGCCCTCATTACAAATCTGGCGGTCGGTGTTAAAGCTGTGGTAACACCTACCAACAGGCTGGCGGTAAAAAAAATGGGATCACGACTACAGCGTACCGCCACCACATCACCGCCCACCCTATCCGCCAGCTTTTCCGGGGCGGACCAACAAAATCAAAAGCACAGCGGAAACAGGAATTGGAAGGGAAACCACTCACCTCTCGACACACAATGAAGAACCAGGACGCTATGGAGCCCGAGTTACAGGTCATGCCGAGGCTGGTCTACCTCCTCATCTACCAGGAACATCAAAGACGGCGGCGACGACAATGGTGAGTACTGCACCTAGTACACAGGGAAGGGGAGAGGAAAAAGAGAGTGACACACACAGGCAACACGCAACACCCCCACCCACAACACCAATCACACAAACACATGCAACAACATTACATATACACCCAGTAACCCCCTGGAAGAACGCAAGGACAAAAGGAATTGAGTCAAATTAGTGATATTTTAGAAATAGGCAGATATACTATAGAGTTTGTAAAACAGTATTAACACAAATATACAATATGTACAGAAGGCCGTACATTGTCCATTCACAAATGTCCGTGGGCCACTGGGCTAAAAGTCATAGGCCAAGCCCACACTTGACTCCTGCCTCAATACGGAGAACACTGCCGGGCCATCAGGTCGTAAACACACAGGCACCTCAGGGGGATGTGGAAGGGGGGCACCTCAGCCGGAAGATGGGACAACGCTACTGCTCCTGGAGAGGGCTACATGCCCACAGCGATATGCTGGGGAGTGCAAAGCCAGAGTTTCTCAAGTCTCTCAAGTGGGTGGTTTGCCCACTGCTTGGCCCTGGGAGTGCAAAGCCACAGTCTCTCAAGTCTCTCAAGTGGGTGGTTTGTCACTGCTTGGTCCTAGGGAGTACAAAGTCACAGTCTCTCAAGTCTCTCAAGTGGGTGGATTGCTCACTACTTGGTCCTGGGGAGTCCAAAGCCACAGTCTCTCAAGTGGGTGGTTTGCCCACTGCTTGGTCCTGGGGAGTGCAAAGCCACAGTCTCTCAAGTGGGTGTCTTCTCCACTGGTTCTGGAGAGGGCCTTGTGCCCAGTGTGCTTCATCCTGCCAAGGATTGGGTGAGTGGATTCCTTTCTCCACTGGTTCTGGAGGGGGCCTTGTGCTCAGTGTGCTTCATTCTGCCAAGGATAGAGTGAGTGGATGGCTTCTTCCACTGGTCCTGGAGGGGGCATTGTGCCCTGTGATGCAGATCTTGGGGAGTGCAAGGTCACAGTCTCTCACCTGGGTATCAAACCCACATGCTTTTCAGGGGCCAGGACGTACAACAGGCCATGGAGGCAGGACTACACACACTGTCCGCCGGCAGTGACGGCTGCTCAGTGGTGGCAGTGGCGGTGCTGGTGTCGGTGCTGGCAGTGGTGGGGGAGGCTCTAGCCCATCCCCTGAAGCCTTGGACGGCCACCCACTGGGGCTGTTGGTGCTGGTAGTGGTGCTACTGTCAGCGGTGCTTGCGATGGAGCTGCTGGCGGTGCTGGCCATGGTGCAGGTGCCAGTGCTGCCAGTGTTGGAGGGATGCTCTAGCCCTTCTCCTTCAGCCTCGGATGCCTGCCCACTGGGGATGCTGCTGCTGACAGTAGTGGTGGCAGCGGCAGTGCAGGTGGCAGTGCTTGCGGCGGGGCTGCTGGTGGGCACCAGGGCTTCATCTGCATCCTCCATCGGCTGAAGTGCCTTGCCTTCGGTTTTCTGACCCTTCCTCACCTTGGCTGATGCTGTTTTGCCCTTGGCTCTGTCAGCTGGAGGTTTGGAGGAGGCCTTGCTGGGTGGGTCGTCATCCATGCCCCTGCTGCATGTTGGTCCCTTTTTCACCTTGGCAGATGGAGGTATGGTTTGGTCCTTTACAGGAGTTGGTGGTACACTGGCTTTCCTGACGGGTGTCCCCTTTGAGCCTCTGGGAGCTGCAGGGTCCACATTGGACGGCGACTTGGTGGCTGAGGCGCTGGGCTGGGTTCTGGTCACCCTAGCCCGAGGGGAATGATGGGGGGGGGGGATTAGGGAACAGGTCAATGTTAGCTAGGAAACGTTTTTTTGACACACTGGGGCGTGACGAGGGAGAGGGTTTGGGAGTGGAGGAAGAGGAAGTGGTTGTAGGAGGTGTCTGTCTGCTGAGTTTGGGTGAAGGTGCATATGCTGGATGCTGTTGTGAGGTGGATGGCTGTTGTGCTTGCGTTTGTGTACTTGAGAGGAGGGATTACAGACACAGTGGGAGAGGACAGAGGGGACGTGTGTATGGTTGTGTAGGTGGTGACTGCTTGTGAGGGGTGTGTTGTGATGGGCGTGCTGGTGATAGAGGTAGTGGATGAGGATGTAGTGCATGCAGGTGTGAGTGGAGACGATACTGGGAGGGAGGTGGATGAGGAGGAGGAGGGGGACAAAGTGGAGGCAGTGGATGTTGGTGTGTCTGCATGGGGATGGTGCTTGTGTGAGTGCCTGTGGGATGATGTGTGGTCCTTGTGTTTGCCTGAACCACTCCTGTGTGTTGTCGTGTGTGCATGCTGGTCTGAAGATGTGCTTGGGATAGGCTGGGGTTGAGGGGATTGGGACTGGGTAGAGGAAGCTGGAGGGGGGAGGCTAGACATATGGACAATGGCTGCCATCAGTGCTGAGTCCAGAGCCTGAAATGCTCTCTGTTGGGCTGGGACGCCAGAGTGAATGCCCTCCAGGTATGCATTTCTTTGTTGCAAATGCATCTCGACACCCTGGATGGCATTCAGTATGGTTGACTGCTCAATGGAGAGGGATCTCAGGAGGTCGATAGCCTCCTCAGTGAGGGCAGCAGGGCTGACTGGGGCAGGGCATGAGGTGCCTCGGGCATAGGAGATGCCCACCCTCCTGGGTGAGCAGGCATGGGAAACACGCTGAGGGGCTGCTGGGAGGGCGGTGCTGGTAGGGGGGTGGTGACTGTACCTGTAGTTGGGGTCGGCACAGAGGTGTCCGCCAGGGAGCTTCCATCGGAGGAGGAGTCGCTGTCTGTGGTTTCCCCTCCTGTCCCTGTTGTGGTGCTCCCCTCGCCCTCCATCCCATAGGTGCCCTCACCCTCGGTGGATTCGACCTGCAGGCCCATGTGGGATGCAGCTCCCTCTGTCGCCGGTGCCTCTGCTCCTCCGCCAGATGTTGCTAATGCACATAAGGACAGGGTAAGAAAACAAAACGGGGGGAGAGACAGAGGATACACTTAATCAATGCCAGCTACACCACAACCATTGGCGTACACAACACACAGGGAGCAACCGTATGCACTAGGCCATGCCCAACCAGTTCCTAAGATAGTCACCAGCCTATGAGGTACAATGCCTAACGCCATCAGCTGCACCCCAGAAACCCAAAGGACCCTTCCCAGTAGTAGATGCCCACTAACACTATTGGTGTAGGTGTGCCTCAGAGCCTGCCCAACAAGGGACCTACCCTGCCATCTTCGCCCTGGCCTAGGAGCACCCATAGCCCCCACCCCAACCCAGGTAACTCTTAACGCGCACACAGCAGGAGTCAGATTCTGTACTCACCCCCTTGTGGCTGCTGTGATGCTTTCAAGCGCCCATCAAAGTCCGGATAGGCCACCGCCAGTATGCGGAACATCAGGGGGGTCATGGTTCGACGGGCACCACTTCCTCATTGGGAGGCCAGCCTCAGCTGGGCCTCCGCCGTCTTCTTTGCCCAGCGGCACAGGTCCTCCCACCTCTTGCGGCAGTGGATGCTCGGCCTGTCAAAGACCCCCAGGGTCCACACCTCCTTGCCGATGGCACGCCAAATACCCTTTTTCTGGTGGGCGCTGACCTGCAGGGAAAAGACAGCAGAAAAGGGAATTAGTCACCCATCCAGACCGTCACACTCATTGCCCACCAGATCCCACCCATCCCCTGACACACATACATTGACCACCTTATATGCTGCACTCTGGCCAGGACCCCTCAGCCCCCACCAACATGTGGCTTACACACACAGCACTCCATAGTGGAGAAGTGTGGCTCAATGGTTAGAGCAGCAGACCCTGATGCAGAAATCTGGCCTGGGACCAGGGTTCCATTCCTGCCTTGGTGGGTCTTGGGCTCAATTTCCTCAGACCTGATAATTCTCGCATCAGTGCCTAATCTAATTCATGGGTCTAACTCTGGGCAATAGCTTGCTTAATCTCCACAATGGCCCCAACAGTGCTGGGATGCCTGGCTTCACCTTGGAGGTTGCCTAGGAGTGGGCACCTTACAGGGAAAAAGCCAGGATGGGTTCCACAGTGGTATGTGTACAGTGCCTTGAGACCCTAACAGGTGAGTAGTGCGCTATACAAGTACAACGTTTTTTTTACAGACATTCATGGCCCACGCATCATGATCACAGTGTACTCACCTGTTTGTCTGGAGGACCGTAGAGTAACGTGTACTTGGGTAGGACCCCATCCACCAGTTTCTCCAACTCCTCCGCAGTGAAGGCAGGGGCCCTTTCCCCAGACACTCGAGCCATTGTCGATTCCAGACACAGGTCACAGCAGCACTTGCAGTGTAGGTCCTCTCCTGTTGATGGCCAGGTAGCAAGTGAGTGGATAGATAGAAAATGGCGGTGATGTGCGCGGCAGTGCGTACCGTCACCGCCAATGGCGTACATCGCCATTGGCTCCGGGAACTCATAGGGCCCAATGATAACCAATGTGAAGTTCTGCGGCGGTCATCGACCGCCTACCGCGACGGCACACAACGCCAGCGCAATTACCTCATTTCCACTTGTCCTTCCTCACAGGTCAGGCATCCGCCATTTCAGGGGGGCACAGGCCATGGCACCTAACTACGTCACATCAGACATTGGCACGGCAACTGATTTTGGGATTCACATTTTGTTTCTGTAAAGTTAAAAAAACAGCATTAGTGCAATAGATGTGGGAACGTGACCCTCTGTTCACCGTTCTCTTCCATAGGCTCCAACCGCTGAGGCTGCATATGAGATGGCGTCATCCTCCGGTGTACAGACCCCTGGTGGACCTTGCAATAATGGAGGACAGACACATTAACATTACCTACAGACTTGATCGTGCCACAGTCCAGAAACTGTGTGCCCAATTAGAGCCAGACCTGATGTCAGCTATCCGGCAGCCCACTGGTATCCTTCCTCTAGTGCAAGCCCTGTCAGTGCTCCATTTCCTGGCAAGTGGTTCCTTTCAAACAACAGTGGCCATGGCATCAGGGATGTCTCAGCCAGTGTTCTCTAACGTGTTGACCAGAGTGTTGTCAGCCCTGCTGAAACACATGCACAGCTACATCGTGTTCCCCCAGGTGGAGGATTGGGCCACAGTGAAAGCTGACTTTTATGCCCTGGGACATATCCCCAACATTATAGGTGTCATTGATGATACACATGTGGCATTTGCCCCCCCCCCCCCAGAGAAAGGAGTACGTTTTCAGGAATGGAAAAAGCTATCACTCTCTGAATGTGCACATGGTGTGTTTGGCTGACCACTACATCTCCCATGTGAATGCCAAATACCCTGGCTCTGTGCATGACGCCTTTATCTTGAGGAATAGCAGCATCCCATATGTGATGGGCCAACTCCAGAGGCACTGGGTGTGGCTAATAGGTAAGCCCAAGGTCCCCACACAGTATGAGTAGATGTCTGGGTATGGGGTTGTCCCTAAGGGTTAGTGTGTGTCTAACAGGTATCCCTTGATATTTGCAGGTGACTCTGGTTACCTCAACCTCTCATGGCTACTGACCCCAGTGAGGAATGCCAGGACAAGGGCCGAGGAACGTTACAATGAGGCACATGGGCGTACAAGGAGGATTATAGAACGGACCTTCGGCCTCCTGAAGGCCAGATTGTCGTGCCTCCATCTGACTGGTGGATCCCTGTATTACTCACCCAAGAAGGTGTGCCAGATCATCGTTGCCTGTTGCATTTTGCACAACCTGGCCGTGAGACACTAGGGGGGTCATTCTGACCCTGGCGGCCGGTGGCCGCCAGGGCCACCGACCACGGGAGCACCGCCAACAGGCTGGCGGTGCTCCCACGAGCATTCTGACCGCGGCGGTTCAGCCGCGGTCAGAAGCGGAAAGTCGGCGGTCTCCCGCCGACTTTCCGCTGCTCGGGGGAATCCTCCATGGCTGCGGAGCGCGCTCCGCAGCCATGGGGATTCTGACACCCCCTACCGCCATCCTGTTCCTGGCGGGTCTCCTGCCAGGAACAGGATGGCGGTAGGGGGTGCCACGGGGCCCCTAGGGGCCCCTGCAGTGCCCATGCCCATGGCCTGGGCACTGCAGGGCCCCCCGTAAGAGGGCCCCGCAAAGTATTTCAGTGTCTGCCATGCAGACACTGAAATACGCGACGGGTGCAAACTGCACCCGTCGCACCCCTTCAACTACGCCGGCTCAATTCTGAGCCGGCGTCCTCGTTGCAGGGGCATTTCCTCTGGGCCGGCGGGCGCTCTTTTGGAGAGCGCCCGCCGGCCCAGAGGAAATGTTAGAATGGCCGCCGCGGTCTTGTGACCGCGGTGCGGTCAATTGGCGGCGGAACCTTGGCGGACGGCCTCCGCCGTCCGCCAAGGTTAAAATCAGGCCCTAGGTGCCTTTTCTGCAGGAGGATGAGCCTGGAGATGGTCTTGTGGCAGCAGTGGAGCCTGTGGACAGTGACAAAGAGGAGGCAGAGGAAGAAGATGTTGACAACAGGAGCATCATTATTCTGCAATACTTCCGCTGACACACAGGTAAGACATTGTACGTTCATATTACATTTGGGTTAACTGTTGGACATTGTACAAGACAGCCTCTTACCCTATGTCTCTTGCCACTGACTTTACCCTTTTCCATCTCTATTTTCAGATCCCTGTGCCCCACTCTGGTTCCTGCTATGTGTACTGCTGCATACTACAGGTCATACCAACGTATATGTAATTTGACATATGGATTGAAATGTTTACAGCTTGCTAACCGAATACATATTGCAATCAATTGACAGACTCCGTACTTGTATTTGATCCAAGGGTGTTTATTTAAGTGCCAATAAGTAGAAGGGGATGTGCAATGGGCAGGGGTAATGGTGGAGGAAGGTCCAGTTAAAGTCTGTAGGAAAGTACCATCTTGCCTGGCATGTTACCCTCATTTTTACATGTATGTAAGTTTGTTTTTGCCTGTCTCACTAGGTTCCTGCTAGCCAGGACCCCAGTGCTCATAGTTTGTGGCCTGAATGTGTGTATCTGTGTAGTGACTAAATGTGGCACTGAAGCTCTGCTAATCAGAGCCTCAGTGCTTATGCTCTCTATGCCTTTAAAATTGTCACTATAGGCTACTGACCATTTTTACCAATTCTGATTGGCACACTGGAACACCCTTATGATTCCCTAGTATATGGTACCTAGGTAACCAGGGTATTGGGGTTCCAGGAGATTCCTACGGGCTGCAGCATTTCTTTTGCCACCCATAGGGAGCTCAGACAATTCTTACACAGGACTGCCACTGCAGCCTGAGTGAAATTTCACAGACATTTTACACTGCACTTAAGTAACTTATAAGTCACCTATATGTCTAACCCTCACTTGGTGAAGGTTAGGTGCAAAGTTACTAAGTGTGAGGGCACCCCGGCACTAGCCTAGGTGCCCCCACATGGTTCAGGGCAATTTCCCCAGACTTTGTGAGTGCAGAGACCCCGGGTACTGCCAAACTAGCTCTCTGGGGTTTTCACTGCAGCTACCGCTGCTGCCAAACCACAGACAGGCTTCTGTGCTCCTGGGGTCTGGGCAGCCCAGTCCCAGGAAGGCAGAACAAAGAATTTCCTCTGAGAGAGGGTGTTACACCCTCTCCCTTTGGAAATAGGTGTTAAGGGCTGGGGAGGAGTAGCCTCCCCCAGCCTCTGGAAATGCTTTGAAGGGTACAGATGGTGCCCTCCTTGTATAAACCAGTCTACACCGGTTCAGGGATCCCCCGGCCCCTGCTCTGGTGTGAAACTGGACAAAGGAAAGGGGAGTGACCACTCCCCTGTCCATCACCACTCCAGGGGTGGTGCCCAGAGCTCCTCCAGTGTGTCCCAGATCTCTGCCAGCTTGAATGCAGAGGTGTGAGGGCACAATGGAGGCCTTTGAGTGGCCAGTGCCAGCAGGTGACGTCAGAGACCCCTCCTGATAGGTGCTTACCTGACTAGGTGGCCAATCCTCCTCTGAGGGCTATTTAGGATCTCTCCTGTGGGCTTCTCTTCAGATAACAACTTTCATGAATCACCAGAGTTCCTCTGCATCTCTCTCTTTGACTTCTGCCAAGGATCGACCGCTGACTGCTCCAGGACACCTGCAAAACTGCAACAAAGTAACAAGAAGGTTACCAGCGACATTGTAGCACCTAATCCAGACGGCTTTCTCGACTGTTTCCTGGTGGTGCATCCTTTGGGGGCTGCCTGCCTTCATCCTGCACTGGAAGCCAAGAAGTAATCTCCTGTGGGATGACGGAATCTTCCCAGTACTAATGCAAGCACCACACTTCTGCTTCACCGGTCCTCTGGGTCCCCTCTCATCGTGATGAGCGTGGTCCCTGGAACACAGGAGCTGGATCCAAGTGACCCCGACAGTCCAGTGGTCCATCTGTCCAAATTTGGTGGAGGTAAGTCCTTGCCTCCCCCGCCAGACAGTAATCCTGTGTACTGCATGAACTGCAGCTGCTAGGGCTTCTGTGCACTTTTGCAAGGAATCCTTCGTGCACAGCACAGCCCAGGTCCCCAGCACTCCGTCCTGCATTGCTCAACTCACTGAGTTGACCACCGGCTTTGTGGGACCCTCCTTTGTAGTGTTGAGACGACCGCCGTGCTCAGTTTCTTGAACCAGTGTTCAAGTACTTCTGCGTGTGCTGCCTGCTTCTGCGTGGGCTCTCTATGTTGCTGAGTGCCCTCTCTGTCTCCTCCTCCAAGGGGTGACCTCCTGGTCCTTCCTGGGCCCAGGCAGAACCCATTTTCTTCAACCGCGACCTTTGCAGCTAGCAAGGCTTTTTTGCGGTCTTTCTGCGTGGAAACAACTCTGTATCCTCCAGCACGCCATGGGACATCTTCTGTGCAAAGGAGAAGTTCATGGCATCTTCCGGTGTACCAGAATCTTCAGCTTCTTCCACCCAGAGGCAGTCATTTTGCACCTTCATCCGGGGTTTAGTGGGCTCCTGTCTCCCCCGGATACTTTCGTGACTCTTGGGCTTGGTCCCCTTCCTTTACAGGTCCTCAGGTCCAGGAATCCATCTTCAGTGCTTTGCAGTCTGTTGTGGTCTTTGCAGAATCTCCTATCACGACTTTAGTGTGTTTCTGGGGAAGTAGGGTAACTTTACTCCTACTTTTCAGGGTCTTGGGGTGGGATATCTTGGACACCCTTAGTGCTTGATTACACTCCCAGCGACCCTCTACACACTACACTAGGCCTGGGGTCCCTAAGTGGTTCGCATTCCACTTTCTTAGTATATGGTTTGTGTTGCCCCAAGGCCTATTGCATCCTATTGTAGTCTACAGTGTTTGCACTACTTTTCTAACTGTTTACTTACCTGCTTTTGGTTTGTGTGTATATTTTGTGTAGTTTACTTACCTCCTAAAGGAGTATGGGCCATATGTACAAAAGCTTTTTCCCATAGATACAGAATGGGTAAAATCCTTTCGTACATCTGGCCCTATATCCTCTGAGATTTTTTTGGCACATTGTCACTAAAACAGAGTATCTTTATTTTTTGTAACTCTGAGTATTGTGATTCTTATGATATAGTGCTATATAGTATAAGTGGTATAGTAGTAGCTTTGCATGTCTCCTTGTTCAGCCTAAGCTGCTCTGCTATAGCTACCTCTACCAGCCTAAAAAGCTGCTAGAACACTACTAATCTACTAATAAGGGATAACTGGACCTGGCACAAGGTGTAAGTACCATCTGGTACCCACTATAAGCCAGGCCAGCCTCCTACACTCTACCTGGATGATCTCCTCCACCATGACCCTTAGCTCCTCTTCTGAAAACGTGGGGTGTCTTTGGGGTGCCATGGATGTGGTGTGAGTGGTCCGTGTGAGGATGTGTGGGGTAATGTGTTGTGGTGTGTGGTGTGAGGTTCGTGGACGGTGTATGGGTGATGGTGTTCTGTGCCTCTGATTGGGTGCTCTTGACTTGTTTCTCTCTCTGCTTGCTATCTTTTTTTTCACTGTAAGCGGTTGTGGGTATTGTGGGTGTGTGTTTTATATTGTTGTGGGGGTGTGAGTGTGGTGTGTGTCTGTGTGTAAGAGGTGTGTAGTTTGAATTGTCCAACATGGTGTTGTTTTGTAAGTGTGTGTGTGTTTTGAGCGAGGCAGTGTGTACCGCCATTGGTTTACCGCGGTTGAAAGACCGCCGCGGTGATTCGTGGGTCGTGATACTGTGGGCGTGTTCCTGTTGGCGGAACAGTGTGGTTTGGTACCACCAGTTTATCACTCACCTTTGGTGTGGCAGACTTGTGTGGGTGTCTGTATAGTGGCGGATTTCTCTATGTGGGTCATAATACCCATAGCGGATTACCGCCGCGGTCACAGTATGTTGGCGGCCGTCAGCACGGCGGTAGGTGGCATTTACCGACAGGGTTGTAATGAGGGCCTCCAACCGCCAGTCCCGCCCGCAGCCCCAAGAGCCATATAGCAGCAGGCTTGGATCCAGAGATGTGGACCCAGTGAGAGAAGCTTGTCACTGTAAAGCTCTGCCTAGAATCTCACGGGCAGTCCAACCCAGGTATGGGGACCGTGCAGCTTATAAGAGGGGCACCGTACTGATTACGAGGGCAATAAGGTGACCAACTTCACAATGGACTGAGTGGTCAAGGACTTCTGCTGCGCTCTCTACAGTGAAAAAAGCAACACATTTGGCGATTTTAATCCCATTCTCGGCTGGCTTTGCACGGTCCCGACTAGCCCGCACTGAGTTATCATTAAGAAACACACATTCTCTTTCAGAAATACCATAAATGATCTACCATGAGTCCCATCCAAATTACGCTTAATCTTGGCAGCACTGTGGTGATCACATTTTTCCTAAATTGCATATCGTATTACTATTAATTGGATTTTTGTTGCATTGTACTTCTTTAAACCAGATAAATATCATCTGTTTTTTTAAAATATATGTGGAGACTCTTTTGTGGTGCTTTTATTGTGTTATTATGTATGTGTTGCACAAAAACTTTATATGTTGCCTTCTAAGTTAAGCCTGCCTGCTCTGCGCTAAGCTACCAGAGGATGAGCACAGGTTAATTTAGCTCATAAAACTGACTTGCCCTGAGTATGATTCTGGTCCCTTCTTGCTCAAAACACATCCCTCTGCCAACTAGAGACCCAATTTCTAATATTGGTGGCAGTGGTGGGATAGGACGTGATTCAGTGCGCACTACAACTCTATACTTGGACCAATTCGAACCTATTCCTCCTGATTGGTGAATATTTTGGCTGACCTGTACCAACTAGCATTTTTTGATTTTTCAAGTCTCCCTATTTGCCTTGTGGGAATTTTTTTGCTAAATTATGTCTTGCTCTCAATAAGCAGCACCTGCATCTGCAGTAGTTGAAATTGAGCTGACCAGGGTAGAGTTCTACAATGTGCAACATCTGAAAGTCTTCTGCAAGGACTTTCAAGTGTCTACTAGGGGTTTCACCAAGAAGGTGGCACTACAAAAAGTCTTAAGAGCCTGGGTGGAGGCTCAGGATGCAGGGGAAGACATCTCAGAGGAGGAACAGGAAATTCTGGAGGAGGATAACTTTAGCCTGTATTCCCATGGGGAAGTGGAACCACCATGAGGAAGTGGAACCACCTGTGGAAAGGGTCTGTAGAAAGAGGATACCTAGATCGTCCAGCCATGTGGCGCTGCAAGGACACTACCTACAGGAAGCCTCCACCACTGGGAGGAGAAGACCTGCTGCTTTCCCACCATTTTCACAGCCGCAGCCCCATTTAGGGGAGCACCTACTCTTGCATCGCAGAACACCTATACCCTCCAGCCACCTGGCGCTCCACTGACCACACCTCCCAGCAGCCTCCGCTATTAGTAGGAGGAGACCTGCTGCTTCCCACCTTTTTCATCACCACAGCCCCATTTAGGAGGGCGTCTCCTCCTACACGCGTGGGACACCTAGACCCTCCAGCCACCCAGCGCTGCTTGGACCACACCTCCCAGCAGCCTCTGCTAGTGGAAGGAGGAGACCTGCTGCTTTCCCACCAAATTTATCCGCCACAGCCCCATTTAGGAGGGCGCCTCCTCCCGCATTTTGGGACACCTACACCCTCCAGCCACCCAGCGGTGCATGGTCCACACCTCCCAGAAGTCTCCGCAACCAAGAGGAGACCTGCTGCTTTCCTGCCTATCTTCGCCGCTGCAGCCCCATTTAGAAGGGCGCCTCCTCCTGCATAACGGGACATCTAGAACCTTCAGCCACCCAGGTCTGCAAGGACCACACCTACCAGCACCCTCCATTACTAGGAGAAAGAGACCTGCTGCTTTCCTGGCATTTTTGCCACTGCAGCTTTATTTAGGAGGGCGCCTCCTCCCATATCGTGGGATGTGGGCGGGCGACAGATGGGCGAATTCCCGGCCAAGGTCGGGCCCGTCCACGCCCGCCAGAGCCCGGAGGTGACTGGGCCGGGCCACCTCTCTTTTGACGCATATTCAGGTAAGGTTTCCCACCTTCAATCGCTGCCCAGCCCTGCTAGAATTCCGCCCTTCAGCCTCACCTCCCCTGTTCCTCCTCTTCTGCCATCCTCCCTGATTCATGCTCCCCAGCCCTGGCTAGCTTTTTCGCTAACTGTGGCACATCTGGCTCTGCCCTCCTGCCCTCTCTCTTCGGCAGCCCCTGCCGGCCTTGGTTCCCCGTTCCCGCCTCCTGCCCTGACGACCACCGGTGCTTCCTCCACCTGCCCACTGCACCGCTGGTGGCTCCCACCTTTACGGGTCTGTGGTTACCAGTACTCTTGAATCCTGCCCCCCACCGTCTAGTGCCTCCTCCCACCCCTTTCTCCATCATTCCCATCTCCACTCAGCATGGACACCGCAGCGCGTCCACACAGCGGACGTGTGCAGAGAGCAGGCTGCACATGCACCCGGATTACACCCAGTGACAGGACCCTGACCCCTACAGACTGCAAGTGCTCCAATTTGGATGCACTTCAATCCCTGAACCCCGGACACCAGGACAGCTGTGCATATGCCTCCCCCAGGACCACAGAGGGCACCTTCTGCCGGAACTGCCACTTCACCTGCGTCACTGAGGCCACCACCCACACCTCTCTCCTATCAGCCACACCCCCTCACACCCACCCACCAACAAGGTCAACGTCAACACCTCCAGAAAGATCAAATGCCTGATGATCAATGCACGCTCACTCGGAACACACGCCGCATAAATCTGGGCCATCATCACGACAAACGCACAGAGACTTGGGTGAAACCAGCATCCACTATGGATCCACCCCTGGAGCTCATGTGAACTGACCACAACTGCATTCACTTCACCATCTCGGAACCTCCCTCCCAACTTCCCAGCCGCCACTGCCAGCGAAACATGGAGCAGCTGGTCAAAGGTCTCAGAGCAATGAGAGACCAATGCCCTCAATTCTCTCCTACCCTCCATCACCAAAGACACAGACAAGCAGAGAAAAACTTTGCGAACTGGATTAGGGCAAGTGCTGACGAAGTCGCACCAAGGAAACCCACCCATCCCAAAAAATGAACAAGACACCCCAACTGGTTTATGGCAGAACTGGAAATCCAGAAACACGACTACAGACATAAGGGAAGAAGATGGCGCACCAGTAAGACCCTCGACCGTTACCACTGCCTCCTGAAAAACACCAAGAAGACCATCCTAGCTACCTGTATCAATGACACCTCCAACACCAGGAAGGGACATACTCAAAGAATTTACAACCCCTCAGGAACCGAAAACACAATTGCACCCTTGCAAGCTCTCTGTAACACTGTGAGAAGCTGGCCTGATTTGTAGTGGGTACCAGGACTACTTATACCTTATACCAGGTCCAGTGATCCACCTTAGTGAAATGTAGGCAATGTCTAGCAGCTTAGGATGTCTAGAGGTAGCTGTAACAAAGCAGTCAAGGCTGAACTAGGAGACATGCAAAGCTCTTGCAATACCACTATAGTCACACAGTACTTATACGCAAGAAAGACAAATACTCAGTGTTACTAAAAATAAAGGTACATTATTTTAGCGACACAAGGCCAAAAATATCTTAGAGGATATACTCCCTTTGGAGGTAAGTATTATACACAATATAAACATCAGTAACCAAAATCAGGTAAGTAAACAGTCATAAAATAGTGCAAACAGTGAAAAACACAATAGTTTGTAATGGGGTCTGGGGGCAACACAAACCATATACTAAAATGGTGGAATGCGAATGTCAGTTTCCCCCATAGGCAAGTGTAGTGTATAGAGGGGTGCTGGGAGTGTAAGAGGTAAGTAAAATACCACACCCCAGAGCCCAGACAAACAGGAGTAAAGTACAGCAAGTTTTCTCAGAAAACACTAGAAGTCGTGGTAAAGGATTATGCAAAAACCAAGCAAGACTGCAAGATACCAACGATGGATTCCTGGACCTGAAGACCTGTGGAGAGAGGAGACCAAGTCCAGAAGTCAAAGAAGAGTCCAGGAAAAACAGGAGCCCCTGCTAACCACGGATGAAGGTGCAAAAGTGTATTCTCCGGTTGGAAGAAAAAGTCAGAAAGGCACCAAAGAAGACAGCTGCGGGTTCATGGTTGGTGCAGGAGATGTCCCACGTCAAGTAGAAGAATGCAGGCTGGTTTTCGTTGTTGGATCCCACCAACAAGCCTTGGCTCACGCAAATGTCGCGGTTGGCAGGAAAAGGCGCTACCTGGGCCTAGGAGAGACCTGGGTGTCTCAACTCGGACTGAGGAGACAGAGGGAGCTCTCAGCGCTTTAGAGAGCCCTAAGAAGACCAGACAGCACCCACGGGAGTCCCAGAACATGGGGACAAAGGAGTTGCAATTGGCGGTCGTCGCAGCACTACACAAAGGGATCCCACACCGCTGGAGAACAACTCAGGGAGCTGAGCGTCGCAGGATGTAGTGTTAGGAACCTGGGCTACGCTGTGCACAAAGGATTCTTGGAGGAAGTGCACAGAATCCCAAAGAGCTGCAGAACACGCGTTGTGCAGGGGTACCATCTGGCATGAGAAGGCAAGCTCTTTCCTCCACCAAATTTAAACAGCTGGACCTCAGGGTCAATTCGATCCACCACCTGTGTTCCAAGGATCACGCTTGTCGAGATGAGAGGAGACCCAGAGTACCGGTCGTCGCTGCAGAAAGGTGCCTGCTGATCAGGGAAATTACTCCGTCACCCCACTGGAGATTTCTTCGGTCCTTCTGGGGCAGGATGAAGACAGGGAGTCCTCAGAGCGTTCACACCGTGGAAACTGTTGCAGTTGCTGGCTGGAGCTGAAGTTGTAGAGGAAAAGTATCCCTTCTGGATCCTTTGTTGTTGTTACAGCGGTTCCTGGAGCAGGCTGCGGTTGATCCGAGGTCAGAGGATGAAGTAGTAGTTGCAGAGGATTCCTGCTGGAAACTTGCAAGTAGAATCTGAAGAGAACCCACTGGAGAGACCCTAAATAGTCTTGAGAGTGGGATTGACTACGTTATCAGGTAAGGACCTATCAGGAGGGGTCTCTGACATCACGTGCTGGCACTGGCCACTCAGAGCCCTCCAGAGTGCCCCCACAACTTGCAAAGCAAGATGGCTGAAGTCTGGGACACACTGGAGGAGCTCTGGGCACCACCCCTAGGGGGGTCATGGACAAGGGAGTGGTCACTCCCCTTTCCTTTGTCCAGTTTCGTGCCAGAGCAGGGGACAAGGGGTCCCTGAACCAGTGTAGACTGGCTTATGCAAGGAGGGCAAGATCTGTGCCCTTCAAAGCATTTCCAGAGGCTGGGAGAGGCTACCCCTCCCCAGCCTGTAACACCCATTTCCAAAGGCAGAGGGTGGAACATCCTGCTCTTAGAGGGAATGCTTTGTTCTGCCTTCCTGGGACGGAGCTGCTCAGACCACAGGTGGGCAGAACCCTGTCTGTGAGGTGGAAGCAGCTGTAGCTGCAGTGAAAGCCTCAGAGAGCTGGTTTGGCAGTACAGGGGGTCCACAGTAGAGCCCCCAGGATACATGGAATTGGCTCCCCAATACCAGATTTGGAATGGGGGGAAAATTCCATGATCTTAGACACCTTACATGGCCATATTCGGAGTTACCATTGTGAGGCCACATATAGATATTGACCTATATGTAGTGCACGCGTGTAATGGCATCCCCGCACTCACAAAGTCCCAGGAAATGGCCCTGAACAATGTGGGGGCACCTTTGCTAGTGAAAGGGTGCCCTCACACTTAGTAACTTTGCACCTAACCTTCAGCAAGTGAAGGTTAGACATATAGGTGACTTATAAGTTACTTAAGTACAGTGAAAACGGCTGTGCATTAACGTATGCGTTATTTCATGCAGGCTGCAATGGCAGGCCTGTGTAAGCGTTTGTCTGAGCTCCTTATGGGTGGCAAAAGAAATGCTGCAGCCCATATCGATCTCCTGGAACCCCAATGACCTGGGTACCTAGGTACCATATACTAGGGACTTATAAGGGGGGTCCAGTGAGCCAATTGAAATTGGTAAATGAAATCACTAGCCTACAGTGACAAATTTGAAAGCAGAGAGAGCATAAGCACTGAGGTTCTGATTAGCAGAGCCTCAGTGACACAGTCAAGCATTATACAGACACACTATATAAACTATGGGCACTGGGGTCTTGACCAGCAGGATCCCAGTGAGACAGGCAAAACATACTGACATACAGGTAAAAATTGGGATAACATGCCAAGGAAGATGGTACTTTCCTACAGACAGCGGCTCTGTCCAGAAACAACAAAGAAAGCAACTTTGGCAGACTCTAACTACCTCACACTCTGCACCCGACCCGCCCCGGCTCGAGTTCAGGACAACCAACACTGCAGAGAGGACTCCCAGGCGACTCCAACGACGTGGACACCCTGAGTCGACCTCCCTGCACCACCACAGTGACGCCTGCAGAAAGGATCCATAGGCTCCCCCTGACCGCGACTGCCTGGTAACAAAGTAACCGGACGCCTGGACCAAGCACTGCACACACAGCCCCCAGGACCGAGAGGAACCACCTACCAGTGGAGGAGTGACCAGCAGACGGCCCTCATCCTAGCCCAGTCAGTAGCTGGACCGAGAAGCCCCCCTGTGTCCTGCTTGCATCGCCAGAGTGACCCCCGGGTCCCTCCATTGTTTTCAATGCCCGACACCTACTTTGCACACTGCACCCGGCCACCCCTGTGCCGCTGAGGGTGTACTTTGTATGCTTGTGTTTGTCCCCCCCAGTGCTCTACAAAACCCCCCTGGTCTGCTCCCCAAGGACGCAGGTACTTACCTGCTAGCAGACTGGAACCGGAGCACCCATGTTCTTTATAGGTGTTATTTGGGCCCTCCTTTGACCTCTGCATCTGACCGGCCCTGTGTTGCTGTTGCTGTGGCTTTGGGGTTGCCTCGAACCCCCAATGGTGGGCTGCTAATGCCCAGGAGACTGAACTTGTAAGTGCTTTACTTACCTGAGAAACTAACCAATACTTACCTCCCCCAGGAACTATTGATTTTTGTACTGTGTCCACTTTTAAGATGGCTATTTGCCATTTTTACCAAAACTGTGTATCCTACCGTTTTAAATCAATGTTCACCTGTGTGAAGTACCTTACAATTTATGTACTTACCAAAAATTTGAATCCTGTGGTTCTAAAATAAATTAAGAAAATATATTTTTCTATATAAAAACTATTGGGCTGGAGTTAAGTCTTTTAGTGTGTGTTCTCATTTATTGCCTGTTTGGGTACAAATGCTTAACACTACCCTCTGATAAGCCTACTGCTTGACCACACTACCTCAAAATAGAGCATTAGTATTATCTAATTTTGCCACTATCAACCTCTAAGGGGAACCCTTGGACTCTGTGCACACTATCTCTGACTTTGAGATAGTATATACAGAGCCAACCTCCTACAATCCGTTACAAGGATCTCGGATGGTGTGCTCTGGTTAAAAGGAACCCCCCACCAACAGGTGTTGATGGCGAGTCCACCACTGTAATGATGCCTGTGCCGCGGTTGAAAGGGTTATTCTGTCTTCTCATTTGGCTGTGCGTTGACTCCACTGATTCTCTTGAAGAGGTCTCCTGTGCAATCTTGTGTACGGGACAATGAAAATGCAGGAGGTCATGGAGCCCAACAGAGATGCTATTTGACGGACAGTAGGCCTCAGTGTGTGGAGAAGTGTGAGGCACTTCTGTGCTATTGATGATAGTCGTTCCTCCAAAGGATACACTCTTTTTAGATTGGTGTCTAGTATTGCCCCACGTAATGGAGTGTCTGAGTTGGGGTGAGATTGTACTTTTGGAAACTGACCTGCAGACCCAGAGAACTGAAGGTGTTGAGAACTATGTTGAGATGACTCACGGTCTGCTCTGCAGTAATGGCTTTTAGCAGCCAATCGTCTAGGTATGGATAAATAAAGAAATTCCTTTTTCTGAAGTGCACTGCTATTGTTGCTACACATTTAGAGAATGTCCGAGGTGCTGATTTTAACCCGCAGGGCAGCACCTTGAACTGGTAGTGTTGGGACGCCACTACGAAGCGAAGACATTTTTGGTGTTTTGATATGACCGGGATGTGAAAGTACGCATCCTGTAGATCTACGGAGCACATCCAGTCCCCTCGATGTAGCTGAGGGAAAATCTGGTGAAGGGCCAGCATTCTGAATTTTTCTTTTCAAATGTTTTTGTTCAGATGCCTCAGATCTAAAATGGGTCTGAAAACTCCTTCTTGGCCTTTCTTTTTCACTAGGAAATATCGGGAGTACACTCCTTTTCCTTTTTGAGAAGATGGAACCTTCTCTATCGCTCTTTTTTGCAACAGGGTTTGAACCTCCTATTGTATTAATGACTGGTGAGCAGACTTTGTCCTCGTTGGGGGTGCGGAGACTTGAAACGAAGAGAATATCCATTCTTGACAATGTTCAGCACCCATATGTCGTTTGTTATGGCGTGCCACTCATGTATGTAATTCGTAACACTTCCCCCACACTGGAGTGGTGGACAGTATTAGGGGAAGCGAATTCTCATTGTTTGCCCGATGCCTTGGGGGTAGACTAATTTGGTCTACTTGGTCCACGATCTCTTGTCGTTTTGCGGGACTAAAAAATGGTTGTCCTTGTCTCTGCTGGGGTCTTTGGGACCAATAAGGTTTGAACCCTCTGTTGATAAGGGCACCTATCATACGGCCTGTATTTCTTCTATACTCTTTGCGCCTATCTAGTCCCACTGCTTTCATCGTGTCAACCTCTGATTTCATCTTCGCCATCTCATCATCAGTAAGTGACCCAAATAAGGAGTTCCCATTAAACAGCAGGTTCAGGATGCAGTGTTGTGCTTCCTGTTTCAACCTTGTAAGGCGTAGCCATGAGGACCTCCTTGAACAAATGCCAGGTGTGTAGCCATGAGCTGCCAAGTCTGCGCCATCTGCAGCAGCACTGATAACCTGGTTGGACACCAAACTCCCCTCCTGAAGGATCTCTTGGAAATCTTGCCTATCTTCCCTAGGCAATTTTTTGACAAACCTGTTCAGAGCCCCACAAAGAACGGTCGTATCTCCCCAACAGTGCAGAGGCACTAGAGACCTTTATGAATACTGCTGAGGTGCCGTACATTTTTCTGCCCATGAATCCAGATGTTTACTCACCTTATCTTGAGGGACTGTTGCTGATTATGCCACCGAATGGCTCTTACGGGCAGCAGCTAAAATCACAGAGTCTGGTGGTGGATCAACCCTGAGAAACAATGGATCATGGTCTGGGGCTTTATACTTTTTTAGTATCCTAGCTGGAGGTGAATGTAGGCTAGCAGGAGTCAGAAATGTGTCCATTGCCAGTTGTAGAAGACCAGGAAACAGTGGCAACAACTGTCTGGGCAAGGTACGATGATTTAGGGTCTCAAAAATTACCGACGATGAAGTAGTCAGTTTTGGAATGTCTATATTAAGTTTCTGGGCCCCTCTAACCAACACCTTGTTGAAGGTTGTAATATCGTCCACTGGCGATTCTCTTGCCTGAGGGGAGTTATTCAGGGTTGGCGAATAATCTCTGATTGAAGACTCTGATGCTGTTGACCACGAAGGAGACCTGTGTCGCTGTTGTCATGATCCAGAGGATCTAGATTGCCATCTGGATCGCGACCTACTCCTGGTGGGTGATCTTGACTGGCTGCGCCGGTGTCTAAGGCTGGGCTGATACGATGTTGGCCTTGTCCGCTCAGTGGGCGTCGTTGGTGAAGGCGTTCGTGGCAACAACGCCGATGGTGAGTAAAGGCGTTAATAATGCGAGTCTGGAGAAGCTGGTGTCTTGTGAAGGCTTTCCAACTACCTCGGAATCAAGTTTATAGGCGAGAGGTGTCCTAGAGATATGCCCGTGATGCCCCCGATGACCCACTCTGAATAGTGACCACTGGATCTTGGTGACGCTGAGCAGTCTCGGAAGTCTGTTGCAGTCCTGTTGAGGACTTCTCAGGGGGGCTAGTACGAAGCGCAGCTCTTTGTGAGACAAGTGTCACAGGTGATGGGTGTCTCAACGTCAATCGACGTTGCACTGTTGTCAACGGAGATCTGCGAGTTCCTGACGTTGAGTCAGACTTCCCCGACTTATCAGGTCTCGAATGCCTCGACGACGACTGGTGGCCCCTTGTAGGGACATGCTTCGATGATGAGTGTCTTGACGTCGAGCGATGGGCCGACGGCGATGAGTGTCTCCACGCCGCATGATGCGGGGAACTCGACCTTCTTCTCGAAGTCGACTTCGACAGCGGATGAGCACTCATGTGCCTGCTCAACGTCGATCGGTGCGAGACCGTCGACGGAGATCTGTCCCAATGAGGGAGATGAGTCTTCAACGCCACGTCTCTTGAATCGCCGTTGACGGCGGTGTACTCTTCGACATCTAGTGATGCAACGACAGAAGGGATGACGTCGACGGTGAACAGACAGGAATTTTCCTACCGGCCGACGGCGATCTGGCTCGCCGTTGCTCAGAAGTCTTTAGAAATCTTCCTACGCAGAGAGGAGGATGAAGTCTTCTCTCTTTCATGCAGACCATGCAATCGAATCCTTTCTCTGTCCTTGAGAGTTCTTTTGGATAGATTCTTACAATGTCTGCA
Organism: Pleurodeles waltl; assembly: GCF_031143425.1. Lineage (NCBI taxonomy): Eukaryota > Metazoa > Chordata > Amphibia > Caudata > Salamandridae > Pleurodeles > Pleurodeles waltl. Next base: position 143,716,178 of record NC_090446.1, on the reverse strand, counting down.
GGTGTCAGGACAGTGACTCTGAGGCAAACATACTATGCACACAGAGTGTGGGTCTGACTGGGCCTTCTTCTTCCTACAAGAAGGACATTTCATAAAAAGTGAAGGCATATTTGTGAGAAACAGTTGCCACTCTATTCAGGTAATAAGGGGAGCCGTCGAGAAAAGCAGAGAAAAATTAGTTTTAGACAATCTTTCTGGCCAAATAACCAGAAAAATGAGAGCTCAATAATCCAGGATCCTCACAGAAGAAGCCGGAAAAACAGAACTGACCTAACTGTGAACCAACTGTCACCTCATTCTCACCCCTGAGGCATGGTGGGATACTGGAGGTGCTCAGGGTCTTAAAGGCACGGTGCCAGTTTTTTTATTCTGCTGTGTTAACCTGCATGCAGCCTATTGGCTAATAATGCTCTTTTATTTTCAATGTAGTTTTTTCTGTTTTATAATAGATTTCTTATACTTTCTATGCCTTATACTTGAATTACAAAAAGTTTGTACTTTTAATTGAAGGTTTTACTAAAAGACAAAAAAATACAAAAAAACACTCCAAAAAAAAAAGCATTTTTACCCAGTTTTCGCAACATAGACAGCATTACTGTTTACACATGTATATATTATATTGGAATTGAAACTCTCTACTAGAGTATTATTTTTCATATGTTTCACATATATATGTATGTGTGTTTGTATATGCTCCGGGGTCCCCGCACGTGGGCGGGAATATTCAATGTTTATGGCTATTTATGAGGATCCCCTTGAAGAGAACCCACTATACACTGATCAATAGACTCCACCAGATCGGAATCCAAGGAGCAGCCCTCAAGTGGATCACTTCCTACCTCACAGGAAGAACACAAAAGATTGTCAACCCCACTACTCATCGATCCTTAAGAACATCACCTGTGGTGTATCTCAAGGCTCATCCCTCAGGTCAACTCTTTTCAACATATACCTGACACCCCTGGCTAACATTGTCAGAAGCCACACACTCAACATCATCTCCTACGCCAACAACATTCAACTCATCTTCTCCCTGACAAACGACCCTACAACCATCAAAGAAAGTTTTTCAAAAATGCATGAAGGAGGTGGCCGCCTGGATAAATCACAAATGTCTCAAATTCAACACAGACAAGACAGAAGTACTCATCTTCAGGAAAGGAATGTGGAGCAACGAATGCTGGCCACTCACACTAGGTCCCATTCCCAAACCCTTCTAACACTCCCACAATCTTGGCATCATCCTCAACACCCAGCTGTCCACGAAGAAACAGGTCAGCACTGTCTCCTCCGTCTGCTTCCTCATCATCTGAATGCTCAACAAAGTCTTCAGATGGCTCTCGCCCAAAACCAGGCGAACAGTCACACAAGCTCTCATCACCAGCAGACTCGACTATGGCAACTCCCTATACTATCACCCCCCAACTCATGAGGGACCTCAAGACCATCCAGAACACAGCAGCCAGACTCACCCTCGACCACTCCAGACAGACGGACATCACCTCCTACCTCAGGAACTCTATTGGCTACAAGTCGCAAAGAAATGTCAGTTCAAGCTGCTCACCATGCCTAAAAGGCTCTATACAACAAAGGAACAGCATACCTCAACAATCAAGTGACTTTCCACCAACCAACCACAGAACTCCGTACCAGATCCCTCTCCCTGGCAGCTACACAGGGCGTCCTCTGGGAAAACAGAAGATGCCATTCCTTCACTCACTGAGTGGCTATAGGAAAGTACCATCTTTCTTGGCATGTTACCCCCATTTTTACCTGCATGTCAGTATGTATTTGCCTGTCTCACTGAGATCCTGCTGGTCAGGTCCCCAGTGCTCATAGTTTATGGCCTAATGTGTGTGTGTGTATAGTGCTTAACTGTGTCACTGAGGCTCTGCTAACCAGAACCTCAGTGCTTATGCTCTCTCCGCTTTTAAATTTGTCACTATAGGCTAGTGACTTCATTTACCGATTTCAATCGGCACACTGGACCCCTCTTATAAGTCCCTCGTTTATGGTAACTAGGTACCCAGGGCATTGGGGTTCCAGGAGATCCTTATGGGCTGCAGCATTTCTTTTGCCACCCATAAGGAGCTCAGACAAACCCTTTTGCAGGACTGCCACTGCAGCCTGTGTGAAATAGTGCACACATTATTTCACAGCCATTTTCACTGCACTTAAGTAACTGATAAGTCACCTATATGTATAACCTTCATTTACTGAAGGCTAGGTGCAAAGTTACTAAGTGTGAGGGCACCCTTGCACTAGCAAAGGTGCCCCCACATTAGTTCAGGGCCAATTCCCGGGACTTTGTGAATGCGGGGGCGCCATCACACGCGTGCACTACATATAGGTCAATACCTATATGTAGCTTCAGAATGGTAACTCCGAATATGGCCATGTAAGCTGTCTAAGATCATGGAATTGTCACCCCATTCCAACTTCGGTATTGGGGAGCCAATTCCATGCATCCTGGGGGCTCCACCATGGTCCCCCAGTACTGCCAAACCAGCTCTCTGAGGCTTGCAATGCAGCTAAAGCTGCTCCCACCTCACAGACAGGGTTCTGCCCTCCTGGGGTCTGAACAGCTCAGTCCCAGGAAGGCCGAACAAAGCATTTCTTTTGGGAGCAGGGTGTTACACCCTCTCCCTTTGGAAAAAGGTGTTACAAACTGGGGAGGGGTAGCGTCCCCCAGCCTCTGAAAATGCTTTGAAGGGCACAGATGGTGCCCTCCTTGCACAAGCCAGTCTACACCGGTTCCGAGTGACCACTCCCCTGTCCTTCACCACCCCAGGGGTGGTCCCCAGAGCTCCTCCAGTGTGTTCTAGCCTACAGCCATCTTGTTTTCCAAGGTGTGGGGACACTCTGGAGGCCTCTGAGTGGCCAGTGCGAGCAGGGGCCCCCACATAGTTCACGGCCAATTCCCAGGACTTTGTGAGCGTAGGGACGCCATTACACGTGTGCACTACATGTAGGTCAACTCCGAATATGGCCATGTAAGCTGTCTAAGATCATGGAATTGTCCCCCCCATTCCAAATTTGGTATTGGGGAGCCAATTCCATGCATCCTGGGGGTTCCACCATGGACCCCCAGTACTGCCAAAACAGCTCTCTGAGGCTTGCAATGCAGCTACAGCTGCTGCCACCTCACAGACAGGGTTATGCCCTCCTGGGGTCTGAGCACCTCAGTCCCAGGAAGACAGAACAAAGCAATTCCTTTGGGAGCAGGGTGTTACACCCTCTCCCTTTGGAAATAGATGTTAAAGGCTGGGGAGGGGTAGCCTCCCCCAGCCTCTGGAAATGCTTAGAAGGGCACACAAGGTGCCCTCCTTGCATAAGTAAGTCTACACCGGTTCATGGACCCCTTGACCCCTGTTCTGGCGCGAAACTGGACAAAGAAAAAGGGAGTGACCACTCCCCTGTCCATCACCACCCTGGTGGTGCCCAGAGCTCCTCCAGTGTGTCCCAGACTTCAGCCATCTTGCATTGCAAGGTGTGGGGACACTCTGGAGGCCTCTGAGTGGCCAGTGCCAGCAGGTGATGTCAGACACCGCTCCTGATAGGTCCTTACCTGATAAGGTAGCCAATCCCCCTATCTGGGCAATTTACGGTCTCTCCTGTGGGTTCTCTTCAGATTCTACTTGCAAGTTTCCAGCAGGAATCCTCTGCAACTACTACTTCATCCTGACCTCGGATCAACCACAGCCTGCTTCAGGAACCGCTGTAACAGCAACAAAGTATCCACAAGGGATACTTTTCTTCTGCAACTTCAGCTCCAGCCAGGAACTGCAACAGTTTCCACGGTGTGCATGCTCTGAGGACTCCCTGTCTTCACCCTGAACCAGAAGGACCAAAGAAATCTCCCGTGGGGTGACGGAGTCACTCCCCTGCTCATGCAGGCACCTTCTAAGTCGATGACCGGTTCTCTTGGACTCCTCTCCTGGTGACAAGCGTGCTCCACGGAGCACAGAGGGTGGACCCCATCGACACAAATCGTCCTGAGGTCCTGCTGTCGCAATTTGGAGGAGGTAGGACCTTGCCTTCCCCCAGAACAACAGTGTAGGAAAGTACCATCTTGCCTGGCATGTTACCCCCATTTTTCACTGTATATATGTTGTTTTAGTTGTATGTGTCACTGGGACCCTGGTAACCCAGGGCCCCAGTGCTCATAAGTGTGCCTGAATGTGTTACCTGTGTAGTGACTAACTGTCTCACTGAGGCTCTGCTAATCAGAACCTCAGTGGTTATGCTCTCTCATTTCTTTCCAAATTGTCACTGACAGGCTAGTGACCATTTTTACCAATTTACATTGGCTTACTGGAACACCCTTATAATTCCCTAGTATATGGTACTGAGGTACCCAGGGTATTGGGGTTCCAGGAGATCCCTATGGGCTGCAGCATTTCTTTTGCCACCCATAGGGAGCTCTGACAATTCTTACACAGGCCTGCCACTGCAGCCTGAGTGAAATAACGTCCACGTTATTTCACAGCCATTTTACACTGCACTTAAGTAACTTATAAGTCACCTATATGTCTAACCTTTACCTGGTAAAGGTTAGGTGCAAAGTTACTTAGTGTGAGGGCACCCTGGCACTAGCCAATGTGCCCCCACATTGTTCAGAGCCAATTCCCTGAACTTTGTGAGTGCGGGGACACCATTACACATGTGCACTACATATAGGTCACTACCTATATGTAGCTTCACCATGGTAACTCCGAATATGGCCATGTAACATGTCTATGATCATGGAATTGCCCCCTCTATACCATCCTGGCATAGTTGGCACAATCCCATGATCCCAGTGGTCTGTAGCACAGACCCTGGTACTGCCAAACTGCCCTTCCTGGGGTTTCTCTGCAGCTGCTGCTGCTGCCAACCCCTCAGACAGGCATCTGCCCTCCTGGGGTCCAGCCAGGCCTGGCCCAGGATGGCAGAACAAAGAACTTCCTCTGAGAGAGGGTGTGACACCCTCTCCCTTTGGAAAATGGTGTGAAGGCAGGGGAGGAGTAGCCTCCCCCAGCCTCTAGAAATGCTTTCTTGGGCACAGATGTGCCCAATTCTGCATAACCCAGTCTACACCGGTTCAGGGACCCCTTAGCCCCTGCTCTGGCGCGAAACTGGACAAAGGAAAGGGGAGTGACCACTCCCCTGACCTGCACCTCCCCTGGGAGGTGTCCAGAGCTCCTCCAGTGTGCTCCAGATCTCTGCCATCTTGGAAACAGAGGTGCTGCTGGCACACTGGACTGCTCTGAGTGGCCAGTGCCACCAGGTGACGTCAGAGACTCCTGCTGATAGGCTCCTTCAGGTCTTAGTAGCCTATCCTCTCTCCTAGGTAGCCAAACCCTCTTTTCTGGCTATTTAGGGTCTCTGTCTCTGGGGAAACTTGAGATAACGAATGCAAGAGCTCATCCAAGTTCCTCTGCATCTCTCTCTTCACCTTCTGATAAGGAAACGACTGCTGACCGCGCTGGAAGCCTGCAAACCTGCAACATAGTAGCAAAGACGACTACTGCAACTCTGTAACGCTGATCCTGCCGCCTTCTCGACTGTTTTCCTGCTTGTGCATGCTGTGGGGGTAGTCTGCCTCCTCTCTGCTCCAGAAGCTCCGAAGAAATCTCCCGTGGGTCGACGGAATCTTCCCCCTGCAACCGCAGGCACCAAAAAGCTGCATCACCGGTCCCTTGGGTCTCCTCTCAGCACGACGAGCGAGGTCCCTCGAATCCAGCGACTCTGTCCAAGTGACCCCCACAGTCCAGTGACTCTTCAGCCCAAGTTTGGTGGAGGTAAGTCCTTGCCTCACCTCGCTGGGCTGCATTGCTGGGAACCGCGACTTTGCAGCTACTCTGGCCCCTGTGCACTTCCGGCGGAAATCCTTTGTGCACAGCCAAGCCTGGGTCCACGGCACTCTAACCTGCATTGCACGACTTTCTAAGTTGGTCTCCGGCGACGTGGGACTCCTTTGTGCAACTTCGGCGAGCACTGTTTCACACATCCTCGTAGTGCCTGTTTCTGGCACTTCTCCGGGTGCTACCTGCTTCAGTGAGAGCTCTTTGTCTTGCTCGACGTCCCCTCTCTCTTCAGGTCCAATTTGCGACCTCCTGGTCCCTCCTGGGCCCCGGCAGCGTCCAAAAACACCAAATGCATGATTTGCGGCTAGCAAGGCTTGTTGGTGTCCTTTCAGCGGGAAAACACTTCTGCACAACTCTCCAAGGCGAGAGGGATCCGTCCACCAAAGGGGAAGTCTCTAGCCCTTTTCGTTCCTGCAGAAACCTCAGCTTCTTCTGTCCAGTCGAAGCTTCTTTGCACCCGCAGCTGGCATTTCCTGGGCATCTGCCCATCTCCGACTTACTTGTGACTTTTGGACTTGGTCCCCTTGTTCCACAGGTACCCTAGATTGGAAATCCACAGTTGTTGCATTGCTGGTTTGTGTCTTTCCTGCATTATTCCTCTAACACGACTTCTTTGGGGGAACTTTAGTGCACTTTGCACTCACTTTTCAGGGTCTTGGGGAGGGTTATTTTTCTAACTCTCACTATTTTCTAATAGTCCCAGCGACCCTCTACAAGGTCACATAGGTTTGGGGTCCATTCGTGGTTCGCATTCCACTTTTGGAGTATATGGTTTGTGTTGCCCCTATCCCTATGTTTCCCCATTGCATCCTATTGTAACTATACATTGTTTGCACTGTTTTCTAAGACTATACTGCATATTTTTGCTATTGTGTATATATATCTTGTGTATATTTCCTATCCTCTCACTGAGGGTACACTCTAAGATACTTTGGCATATTGTCATAAAAATAAAGTACCTTTATTTTTACTATAACTGTGTATTGTGTTTTCTTATGATATTGTGCATATGACACTAAGTGGTACTGTAGTAGCTTCACACGTCTCCTAGTTCAGCCTAAGCTGCTCTGCTAAGCTACCATTATCTATCAGCCTAAGCTGCTAGACACCCTATACACTAATAAGGGATAACTGGGCCTGGTGCAAGGTGCAAGTACCCCTTGGTACTCACTACAAGCCAGTCCAGCCTCCTACAAACAGTACCCCTGTGCACCGTGTCTTCTTCACCTCCTGAAGCCTCTGTGCAGTATTTGCAAAACTCCTTCATGCACAGCCTGGCTCAGGGTCCAGCACTCTATCCTGCAACGCTCAACTCGCTGAGTTGTTCTCCGGCGGCATGGGACCTTCCTTTGTAGTGCTGCACCAACCATATTTTGCACCTCCTTTGTCCTCGTGTCCTGGGACTCCTGTGGGTGCTATCTGGTGCTCTGAGGGCTCTCTGAAGTGCTGAGAGCCCCCTCTTCCTCCTCAAACAGAGCTGAGCCCCCTAGGCCCCTCCTGGGTCCAGATAGCGCCTAGTTGGCGCAAAACGGGTCTTTGCCGGAACCAAGGCTTGTTGGAGGAATCCAGTGCCAAAACTCGCATGCATCCAACTTCACGACATGGGACATCCTTTGCATCATGCAGGAACCCGCTGGCATCTTCCTAGGGTGCATTTCTGCAGTCTTCATCCACCCGGGGACTCTTCTTTTGCACCCTCTTCTAGGTTGGCAGGGGCTCATGTCCTTCCTGGAACTTCTTTTGACTTCTGGACTTGGTCTCCTTCCTTTGCAGGTCTTCAGGTCCAGGAATCCACTGTTTGTTGCTTGCAGACTTGGTTGGTTCTTGCAATACCTCTAATCACGAGGTGTAGTGTGTCCTAAGGAAACTTGCAGTACTTTACTCCTGCTTTTTAGGGCTCTGCAGTGGGGTAATTTACTTACTTTTACTGTATTCTTACTCTCCCAGCGATTCTGCACACACTATACTTGTCTAGGGGGGAATTTGTGATTCGCATTCCACTTTCTTAGTATATGGTTTGTGTTGCCCCTAGACCTATTTTCTCCCATTGCATTCTATAACATTTCCTATTGTTTGCACTATCCTATATCTAATTACTTACCTTATTTTGGTGTCTAGTGTATATATTGTGTATAATACTGACCTCCAGAAGGAGTATTGCCTCTAAGATATTTTTGGCCTTGTGTCACCCAAATAATTACCTTAATTTTTGGTATCACTGAGTATTGTATTTACTTGTGTATAAGTACTGTGTAACTATAAGTGGTATTGCATGAGCTTTGCATGTCTCCTAGTTCAGCCTAAGATGCTCTGCTATACCTACCTCTATCAGCCTAAGCTGCTAGAACACTACTACATTTCACTAATAAGGGATAACTGGACCTGGTATAAGGTGTAAGTACCCAAGGTACCCACCATAAACCAGGCCAGCCTCCTACAGGGGCCGCGGGCAGAGGGGCCGACAGCTGAGCACCTGGAGAGGGCTAGTGACTCTAATCTGTCCCAAAGTACAGTGCTGTTAAATCAATTGGGAGGAGAGGAGGGAAGGACGAGTAAAGCTCACACTAAAACATACACTACACTATAACTGCCTAATATCCAACGCTCTTTAATCCAACGCTATAGAGGGTTCCACCACTGCCCAATCAATTGGGTTCTAGAACTCATGAGTGAGATGTTTTATAAGGGTGACAGATGCTTCTTGGGGGAAGTAGAGGCTGGGGTAGGAATTGGGGGGTATGGGAGTTCAGGCCATATAACGAGGCGCTCATTATTGTTATCTGAGTTCATTGTTTGTTTAGTGTTACCCACAAATTCACAGGGAGGTTGGCAAATGCTGCTGTACAGCGGAGAGTACACCACACACCGAGACACTATACTTACACGATTGGGGGAGGAACCAAAGGATACCCCAGATGATCTAGGATAGAACTTTGATGGACCATCACCCGCAGACAAAATGGGACCGGTACATATTATCTCATGGAACGTTAATGGTCTTCTAGAAAAGATAAAACATGCAGCCGTACTTGTATATGTCCCCCGCCACGACATGCTTATGCTGCAAGAGACTCATCTCCTAGGGGACCGCTGTCCATTTTTGACCCGTAAGGGCTTTGACAGGGTATACCATGCTGGGTTTGTAAGCGGCTTAAGGGGCGTAGCGATACTGGTCCACCGCTCATTTCCTTTGGCGGTTACCCAAGAGTGGAGGGATCCACAGGGGCGATAAGTGGCCCTGACTGGGAAAGTTGAGGGCCTCATGATCAATGCCATTAGCGTATATGCCCTGCCGGTGGAAGTACGTGGGACTCTAAACGATCTTACCAACTTGCTCCTGGATCTCCCCTGGGGAGCCACCATGTTAGGGGGAGACTTCAATGCAGTTTTTGACCATAGGCTGGACGTGACTGGGTCACTGTCTGCCCACAGACAGGCCATGGCTGCCGGATTGTCAGGGTGGATGGCGTCCACAGGGCTATGTGATGCATGGAGGGTGTGGCACCCACGGCACCAACACTTTACGCACACTTTGGCAGCCCATCATACACAGTCTAGAACCGAACTTGTGTTATTACCCGCCACAGATTGCTGCCACCTTACACACATTGAAATTCTACTGCGCAGGATATCTGACCATGCACTGCTCCGCCCTATGTGGCAAATGAATGTGTGGTACTTGCAGCACAAACCTTATGTCCAACAGTTGAAGCAGGCACTTCAAGAATATTTCGCCCTCAGCGGGGATTCGGTTACGTTGTCAGGAGTCCTCTGGGCCGCGGGTAAGCCGGTGATACGGAGGACGGCCAGGAGCCTTATCTGCTCCCAAGAGCGTTCCCAGACCCTTCACATTACTCAGCTGGAACCCGGGACATCCAGTTGGAGGCGGAACATAGTACACAGCCCAACAAAGTGGTGGCCAGACAGGACCTCGGGATCCAAGAGGAGAACCCTGACCACTCTCTGGAGGCGGCCAAACACCTTTGGCGAGTGGCCAATGCCAGGGTGTATGGATGGGAGTACAAAACGGGGAAGCTGCTGTACCGGTTGGCTTCCCATCAGCAATCCTCTAGAATCATCCCCGAAATCTTTACACACATGGGGAACTTGTCTCCAAGCTCCAAGAAGTGGCAGACGTGTTCGCATGATATTACAAGGTACTATATCAGGCCTCAGCGGTGATTGACTCAGATCACACCTGCAAATTTTTAAAAGACATTCCCCTTCCTGATTTGCCCCCTGCAGAGGCAAAAATACTTGACGAACCTCTAACAGGTGAAGAAATCATAGAAGCCGTCTCCGCGCGGGGGACGGGTAGGACTCCTGGGCCCGATGGGTTTCTGTCAGAGTACTACAAAGTGTTCCGGGATGACCTGGTGCCGTACCTCATAGCTTTGTATGAGGAAGTGGATCGATGGGGATCTTTTCCAGAGGGATTAGATGTCGCCACTATTGTGGTGCTTCCCAAAATTCAACCACCGTTGCGGCTGTGTGCCGATTACAGGCCAATATCTCTTATTAATAGCGAAGTGAAAATTTAAGCCACAATTCTCGCCTCCCGTCTTAAACGGATGCTACTGCTACTGATTCACCCGGATCAGTGTGGATTCATGGCCAACCGGAGCACGCGGCACTGTATATGTCGTTTACACATGGCCCTATCTAGGCACCACCAGTTGCCCCAGAACCTAGCTCTTCTATTTATTGATTTTGAAAAGGCCTTCAGCACTGTTGACTGAGGGTTTCTCTTCCTTGTGCTACAGCGTGCAGGTATGGGGCCGAGATTCCGCTGACTGTCCAGGCCTTATATGCCAACCACACAGCCTGATTGCAGGTCAACGGTACCTTATCCTCTGTCCTACCTATCCACTGGGGAGCAAGCCAAGGCTGTCCACTGTTCCCTCTCCTTTTTGCCATCACCATTGAACCTTTGGTGCAACTGATTAAGATAGACCCACTGTATCGCAGATGGAACTGGGGACCATCCTCTGAAGACCGAGTGGCTCTGTACGCTGACGATGTTCTGCTTTATATGAGGGAACCCAGAAAAACTGGTCCAAGGAGTTTCCAACTTCTGCGCTGTTATGAAGATGTATCGGGGCTCAAAATTAGCTCGGCCAAATGGGTTTCGTGCCCCTAATGCTGTCACAAGATTGCTATGATTGGCAGGGACTGTGCCCATACGCCGGCTGAGCTTTAAATTCCTTGGTATATGGGTGGCCCTCCTTCAAGGAACTCACATGGAGCCTAAACCCGGCGCCATTATTACCCCGAACCAAGGCGGATCCACACAGATGGCAAGCATTGCCGTTAAACATCCTGGGCTGTGTGGCCTCACATAAAATGATGGTCCTGCCACCCCTTTTGTATATGCTGCAAAATGTTCAGTTTTTGATCCCACGTCCCTGGTTCCAGGCACTGGCACCGGAGAGAGCCACCACCTCATTCCTCTGGTATGGCGTGAGGCACCGGATAGCACTACAACACTGCCAAAGGGGGGTTTATGATGAGGGGGATGGGTTTGGCAACCCATACCTGTACTACTTGGTGACACAACTCCAGGTGGTGCACTACTGGTTTAATGGGGGTGGGGGGGGGACCTGGCCTATCAGTTAGAGTTACACTCATTGGGATTTCCACGTATTCTAGATCTTCTTTATGGCTCACCACTTCCCCAAGACATGGATCCAGTGACCAGAGCGGTCTTCCTCGCTTGGAGAGCGGCATTGCGACATACCCGATGGAACAATGTTATCACCTATCAGACTCCACTATGGCACGACAGGTAGCTGTGCGTGTCGGCGGCGCTGAGAGGGTTTGTGAAATGGGACCTCGTGGGCATTTCGCACATAGGGGATGTATGGAGGGGGGACGCCATGCGATCCTTTCACGATTTACAATCTGACTTTCAACTGTCCAGCACGCAGTTCTTCAGATATCTTCAACTCCGGCATGCCCTGAGCAAGCACTTGTCCCGCAAAGACTCGGTGCCGGAATACAGTCCACTAGAGGCTAAGCTACTAATGGGTGACTTAGGGAAGAAAGGAGTATCCCAAATCTACAAAATATTAATTAACAATGCTCCAGGCAACCTAAACCAAATCAAGAACAAATGGGAGGGCTGGCTGGGATCCATTGAGGAGATTGACTGGATGGAAGCGCTAATGGCGCCCAGAACGTTGGAGGTGTCTGCAAGAATGCGTGCAGTTATACTTTTTGCACGGGGCTTACCTATCTCCTGACAGACTATATCGGGCAGGGCTTCGCCCCTTCGCTCAATGTCCACGGTGTGCAGGGGACTCGGCAGGCTTCTTCCATATGGTTTGGACATGTCCGCTAATACAGGTATATGAGGTTAAGATAAATTACGAATTGAATGTTGTGCTGTGAAGGGAACAACAGCGGTCCCCAAATTGATTCTGCTGGGCACGATGGAGGAGTTGGAGGGCAAAAGAGCCGACTGAGCATTTGTTGGTACGGCCATGCTGGTGGCCAAGAGAGACATTGCAGCTGCCTGGAACTCTCTAAAGGGGCCGACCCTCCAGAAATGGAGGCGCGGTGTGGACTGGTGTGCTAGCCAAGAAAAATTTGTCTGCCCCCATAAACACAAGAAGGTGTGGGGGAAACAGTTGGGTCTTTTCCCGTGAACCAAAGATGCATGTGTGTCTCCTTACTGTATAGCAATGTTGTGGATCTGACATATGGTTAAAAGATATTGTCATTGTAAGTATACCTCTAAGCTGGCTGCGCCAGATCTTACCTGTGCAATTTCCTCTTCCTTCTTTTCTTTCTCTCAACAAAACCAATAAAGATTGTTTATAAAAAATAAAAAAACACAACATGGCACACAGCCTTTGTGCCCTGTCCCCTTACACTGCATGCAATATATGTAAGTCACCTCTCTCCCGTGCAGGATGGACATTCCAGGGCGGGGAGCTTCAAAGGCCTTCCCACCTGTGAATGCGACCCAGGCCTCTCCAAATGGTGGAGGAGATCGCCCCCAGTTCCTGACCCCACTTTTGGTGGCAGGACTGGCGGGAAAATTAAGTAAATGAAGATGAGTGCTCACTTCATGTCAGTACCACCCCTGGGGTGGATGCGCTGAAGTGGACACTACTTTTCAAATTCCTCCATCTTGCATGGAAGAAATTAAGCCAACCGGGGTAGGGCTATTCCACTTTCCATAGAAAGGGTGTAGTTACCGTCAAGGTGAATAGCCCATTTTCTACAACCTGGCACTCCCTGTAATGTCACTATATTCAGTATTTAGAGTGAACCCCTGAACCCTAGAATAAGATTACTGCAACCTAAGAATAACTGGACCCTTTGCCAGCAGAGAAGACGGAAGACACCAACTGACTTCGCTCCATCCCTACCAGCCTGTCTGCAGCCTACAAAGAAGCCTGCACCCACAAGATGACTGTCCTGCAGCCCAGCGACCACCAAAGCCTTGGGAGGACTGCCTGCCTTTGAAAAAGACCAAGAACTCCTGTGGACAGAGGACCTGTCCAGAAGAAACTATCTTTTAAGAAGAGAAAGCTTGCCTGAGGAACCACAAAACCTGATAGCAGAAGTGGATACTGCACCCAACGCCCCTGTCCAAGCCCAAGTGGCCCACCGGTCCAGTGAAGGTTCCCTGGTGCTTACGCCCCTGCCGGACTCCCCAGTGATGCCTCCAGCCTAAATCTGAGGGCTCCCCCTGACTACGACCTGCCTGGTAAGCTGATTCCGACGCCAAAGGACCACCCTGCACCCAGAGCCCCTAGGCCTTGTAGAGCTGAACTCTTGATGTCCCTATGACTCTTGGCATCTCATCTTACATGGCCGCTGCGGATTGACCTCTCCCGGCCTCCTGGCCAGAGCCTGCAGCCCATTTCTGAAAGTGATCTCTGCCATTGAATAATGTTTTGGCACTCTGCACCCAGTCGCCTCTGTGTCGACTGAGGGTGTAAGTTTGGCACTGCCCTGTGGCCCCCTTTACTTACCTCAGCTGCCGGAGATTGACCCCCTGATTCCACTTTACTTAACTGTGAGCAGCGTTGCAGCGGATACCCCCTGTCTCTATTGGATAGCATTGGGCGCGTGACAGTGTGTTGGCACTCTGCACCCGGCTGCCCCTGTGCCACTGAGAGTGTAAGTTTGGTGCTGCCTTGTGGCAGTACAAAACCCGCAAAGATCAACCTCTGCCACTGCTGGTACTTACCTGTGAGCAGCGCGATAAACGTCCCCCCTAAGTCTCCATTAACTAACATTGGGCACCAACTCCGACTTTGACCTCTGCACCCAGCCACCCCGCGCAGCTGTGGGTACACCCTTGGTACCAACATGAATCTTGCCCTGTGCTAGCTAAAAGCTCTGAAGACTGGGACAGTCTCTGAAAATTGTTGATTTTTGAAACAAAGTATTTTAAATTTAAAAACTGCTTACCTTGTAATGAACGACTTAGGTTCAAAGCATATATAAAAGTAACTGTTATTTTTCTAAATTGTGCTCAGATTTATTTAGTGCTGGGGCGGCATCGGAATCCAGGAGAGCGGTAGGACCCAGAAGGAGGAGGTGGGGGGCCATAGTGGCATTCACCTAGTAGGCTTATCAGAGCCTGAATGTTTATATGTTGGGTGACAAATTGCCATTGAACTGTTGGCAATGGTGGGAAATAAGACAATGGGAGGGAGGAACAAGACTGAAATCTTTGATGTGTATATTTGGTGATGATGGAAATGCACAGCTACTGTACCATTAACTGTTACTGTTGTTATTGTTTTATCTTTCATTGGCAGATGCACATGCAAATGTATACTACTGATGCGATGTTTGGTGAGGCCCTATTTTTCAGCTGATTGCTGATCAATGACCAATAAAAATAATTAAAAAAAAAAAGAAAACACTCCTCATAGATATAGATAGATAGAAAACAAAGCAGTACCACGCCTGAAGAAGGTTCTGAAGTGAATATAAGATGAGGAAATCCTTGAGGAATGAGTAAGCATAATGGCCACTCTTCTCATCTCCTCAGTCTAAGCAATAATGTGTAGCAAAGGTGTGAAGGACGCCCAGGCTGCTGCTGTGCAGATCTCAACAAGAATCGACCAATTTTGCACTGGTGGAATGGGGATGGATTCTCTCAGACGCCTCATTCTTTGCAAGTGCATAGCAAATCTTGATGCACAGTAGGATCTGGTGGAACAAAGTTGTTTTCTGAACCGCCTTTCCTTCTTGTTGCCATTACACAGTATGAAAACCTGAATGTTGTGCATGAGGTCAGTATAGAAACTGAACACTCGCCTAGGGTTCCACTCATGCAGACAATTCTCTTTGTTTGTTAGCTAGGGCAGGGAAACATAAGGTAGGAAAGGTGATGGATAAACCCATATGAAAGGAGTTCATCACCTTTGCCTGGAAAGCAACTTTAGCTCTAATAAGCAAATAAATGGTGGGCGAACGCTCTGGGCCTGAAGTTCACTTACATGCCTCACTGAAGTAACACCAAGAGCAACTAGAAAAATTGTTTTAAATGATAATGAACATAATTGACAGCTATGTAGGGGTGAGAGGGGAACAGAGTGGACCTTTTAAAGTGAGAATTAGGTTCAAGCCTCAAAAGGGCACAAAAATAGAGCTGGGAAACAATATTTGTTAGTCCCTTCAGAAAGTGCGCAGCCATCATTAATATGACTAATGAGGACTGATCTGGAAGACATAGGAAGGCAGCCTGAGCCGCATATACCCCTTAACTGTGAAAACAGCACCACCCTGCTGTGCCAGGAATAGCGTCAACTACAAATTATCTGCCAAATGGGCTTTTAATGGTTTAAAAGGTCCACATGCTTCCACTCCATCATGAATCTCTTTTACCTCCTGGAATAGACCGACTTAATGGAGTGGCGAACAGCAGACAGGATCACATTAATTGCCAGACATGAAGGTGTAAGATTTGGAGGTTGGGGTTCAAGACCTGCCTGTCTGACAAGGACAGAAGGGCCACCCTGAGAGGAAAACTGAACAGGGGACACAGGAGAGGGGTACAACACCTGTCTCAGCCAATCCACGGTGATGAGAAATAGCTGAGCTCGGTCTTGCCGAACCTTCCTCAGAACCCAAGAAATCAAAGGTATGAGAGAAAGTGCATAGTGAACTTCCACCTCAACTGAAATACATCTAGCAACCTTCCCCACAATTGAACAGAGGGCACAGCAGTACCCAGACCCACCATAATAATATGTTTTGTAGTGTCCTGAATATTTTTGACCACTCCAGTGAGATGATCCCAAAATGGTCAGGTACTACCTTGGCAGCCATGTTCCATAACACATAGGTACAATGGCCCACCATACATGCACCTTCGACAAAGCACAAGTTGCTTATGCTGCCAGCCAAAAATACATTTTTACCTATGCCCTCCAATTTGTTATACTACCTATCTGAAGGAAAGGTAGGGAAATACTGGCACTGTCCGATGTCTATTGGGTCCAGCGATGTCCTCCCTTTGTCAGCAAACCATTGCCAGTACAGCGCCTGCACAACCATAACATCTAAATACAGCTGGCGAGAACCCACCTGCCCGACGGCTAGGTAAAGCACTCTGTAGTGGCGGTCTGCGGCTCAGACGCAATACATCTAAATACGTTGGGCAGAAGACCGCCGACATGACCGTATTTTGAGGCCCGCATTTGAAATGGCTTGGCAGTGTAACTGCCGACATCTGAATCAGTCCCTTAGGCGGATTTCCCATCCGCTGTATTATGATCCCCATAGGATAGAATGGGATCATAATAATGCGGACAGGATATCTGTCATATTTGTGATGGCGTATTCCCTCCACCAACATCTAAATCAGGCCCTTAGTCTTTTAATGTATGTATGGCATTCATCCACACATATTTTTTCATCAGATCAGATGTGTCATACCATTTGTAGATAGCCTGTTAATTTTCATCCACACCACTAAACAACATTTTTTTCATCACCTTCTCAAGGCCAATTCTAATTAGAATAGATAACGTAGACAAGGATAGACAACCCACTTTGTCATACATTGTGTATAGCTACACACTACACATTAATCCCTGGGTCTCAACCCAAATTTGCCC
This sequence comes from Pleurodeles waltl, assembly GCF_031143425.1. Lineage (NCBI taxonomy): Eukaryota > Metazoa > Chordata > Amphibia > Caudata > Salamandridae > Pleurodeles > Pleurodeles waltl. The sequence continues at coordinate 143,699,239 of NC_090446.1, read as the reverse complement.
AAAAGTTGGTTAGTCCATTTTCAGTGAAAGGTTTACAGGGGGGTCCTTTGACGTTAGACTACAGTTACCTTCAAGATGGAATACAATTCCAGTAAATCATGTGAAGAATTAAAACAGCCAATTCTTCTTCTAGTCAGAATTCTCCTCCTCCTGTATTTATTCATGGTTTTGAGGAATATGAAGTAGACCTTATTAGACTTCCTGGTCGAAGCAAGATGGCAAACGAGTAGCGCTGCTGTAGGCTGGCTCCCCTCTGAGCTCCATGCTCCAAGCCTTTTGATGCTGGGAAACACAGCAACATGAAGCTCTTGAGAAATTAAAAACACCACTCACTGTTGCTCCATTATTACATCTTAATGCTCGATATTCTGGAGGCGGCTGTAGGACGGGAGGCGGGCATTAGCGCTGTTTGGTCCCCTGCATTAAAGAGTACGCCGGTGCACTTGGGCTCGGCGGTCGGATAAAGTGGAAAGAGCTACGATGCGGTGTGGTGTATCTGGCCACTGACTTTCTTTTATGGATTAGCCGTAGGGATCTCAAGAGTAAGGCATGTGGAGAAGGATACAGCATCTCAGCTGTTATTGTCAGAGGAGCCAGCGCTTGAGGAAGCATATGGCACGGCACCTAAGTCTGTTAGCGCTGCTCGCAATAGACCAGCGATTATTACTCTTGGACTACGTGCTGTGCCAGAGCCGGGCAGTCTAAGCAGGAATGAGCAAGTGGAGACTCCGTGGCTAGGAGGGCGGACATTAATGCTGGAAAGAAGAAGGTAAGTGCTCCTACCCTTGCAGTGCAAACTGGCCTGGTTAACCCAGACACCGGTCCATTACCCCAGCGTTAGGCACTGCTATCTGCCAATATGGAATTCCTTTGAGCTATTACCCAATTCAGCTTCCATGGTGAGCGGGGAGCCCCCCTCTCTGTTAGAGTCATTAGATGTCAGGCTCCAGGCAAACGGTGAAGATCATACCCCGAGGGATATAATTAACCTCAGTATGGTGGATAAGGGATTGTCAATGGGAGGAGAGCAAGCTGAAACTGCTAAAACTGTATGGCAAGTTATTCAACCCCCTGTGCAGGGTGCTGGGGACATAGGGGCTGTAGGAAGCTGGCCCAGTGAGTGGTGGACACCTATGTTGTTACACCTTATACTGGGTCCAGACAAACCCCACTTAGATAGTGTTACAGTGTCTAGACAGCCAGGGCTATCTAGGGTAGCTGTGGTGAGCAGCCAAAACATATCTATGAGACACATCAAGCACTTGCAAAACCACAGTAATCACACAGTAACTTATCACACATGAAAGGAACCACAGTGTTGCAAAAATAAAGGTACTTTATTATAGGCACACTAAACTAGTCTATCATTTGTATACCTTCTTTTGAAGGTATGAACACACCAGAAATACACAGGTAAGTAATTAGGAAAAGCATAAAATAGCAAGGGCCCTATGGTGGGGCAAACCATATACTAAAAAAAGGAATGTGAATGGGTGTCCCCCACCAGAGTATACGGAGTAATTAGACAAGTGCTGGGAGAGAGTGGAACCCCAAAAGGTAAGTACCTAGAAGATCCCCAGTGGCCAGGTGCAGAGAGATAAATTACCCGGGATTCCCACAGGCTAAAATGGGGAAGTCGCAGTTGGAAACTGCAGAAGCAGGACAGGACCAGTGGAACCCAAGGGCGGATTCTGGGTGAAGAGGACCTGCAATAGAAGGAAACAGAGTCTAGTCCACACAGGAGTGTCCACGTAGGGCAGGAGCCAATGCTCCCCTTCTGTAGCTGAAGATCCGGGTCGATGGTAATGATGAAGTCCAACTGCGGAGTCTAGGAGCTGCAGAGGAGTCCCTGAAGTCGCCTAAGAGCTGGGTAAGTGGTCAGGATGGCCACCAACAAGCAAATGCAAGAGGAAGTGTTTGCAGAGCTGTGGAGGACCAGCAAGGTCCTGGGGACTCTGGCCTTTGGAGGGGAGTCCGGGCTGACCCTCAGAAGACAGTAGAGCCAGCAGAAGTAGTTGGAGCCTCCACAAGCAGCCCACTGGCAGCAGGCACAGCAAGCAGTAAAGCTCAGGCAGCACACCTGAGGAGGAGTCCCACGTGGCTGGAGCAGCAGAGAGGTGAGTGCCCTTGCAGAGGTAGATTGCTGGGGGCCCGGGCTATTTAGAGGCTGAAGAACCCTGGACTCAACAAGCCTTGGTTGCAGCAACAGTCGCGGTGCACAGGGATTCTGTCCCAGTGGCAAATGCAAGGGCTTACCGTCTCCCACATTGGAAAGAATGCAGAGAGGATCCAGAGGATCCCTCAGAACCATCACCTGTGTTGGAGAATCTTCACAGATCCGGAGGACAGAAGATCCCACCAGCCAGACGTCAATGCCTTAGGTGCCTGCAGATGCAGGGGAGTGACTCCTTCACTCCAAGGGAGATTCCTTCTTCCTTCTTTGGTGCAGCTGAAGTCTTGCCAACCCCTGAGGATGCACAGCCGTGGAAATGTTGCAGATTGCTGACAAGAGCCGCAGAAACAATGTTGCAAGAAGTCTTCTCAGGTGTAGCAGTCTTGTTCAGTTCCTGTATTGCCCAGCAGCGGTTCCGGAGGACAAGAGCAGAAGAGGTCTTTGAAGAGGAGTCATGGTGGAGACTTGCATGATGAATCTGGGGACCCACCCTCAAGGGAGTCCCTAAATAACCCAACAAGGGGGGAGGTCACTCTCTGAAGTAACCACTTATCAGGAGAGGTCTCTGACATCACCTACCTGGCCTACTCAGTCAGATGCTCCGAGAGGCCTCTGCTGATCTTGGTTTCAAAATGGCTGAACCAAGTGGCCACCTGGAGGAGCTCTGGGCACCGCCCTAGGGGTAGAGAGGGACAGGGGAGTACACACTGCAAAGTGTATCTGCAGGCCTGCCATTGCAACCTGAGTGAAAGAGTGTGTGCACCCTTTTTACTACAGGTCAGTGCACCAGGTCACTATAAGTCACCCCTAGGGTTACTACCTATGTCAAGCTACATAATGGTAACCTAGGCATGTTTGGTATCAAACATGTCAGCATCATACCCCAATACTGTTGCCAGTATTGGAAGTATGATTCTATGCACTCTGGGGGCACCTTAGAGGACCCCCGGAATTGCTACTACCAGGCTTCTGGGGTTTTCTGGGCAGCCCAAGCTGCTGCCACCCCTCCAACAGGTTTCTGCCCTCCTGCTGCTAGAACAGCTCAAGCCCAGGAAGGCAGAATAAAGGATTTCCTTTGGGAGAGCAGTGTAACACCCTCTCCCTTTGGAAATAAGTGTTACATGGCTTTCGAGAGGCAGCCTCCCCAAGCCACTGGTATGTTTTGAAGGGCACATTTGGTGCCCTCTGTGCATCAACCATTCTACACCGGTTCAGGGAACTCCATTCCCTGCTCTGGTGCGAAACTAGACAATGGAAAGGGGAGTGACCACTCCCCTGTCCATTACTTCCCCAGGGGTGGTGCCCAGAGCTTCTCCAGAGGGTCCCTGCGTTCTGCCATCCTGAATCCAAGGTTGGCAGGGACCTCTGGGAACATGTGAGTGGCCAGGTCAGGTAGGTGACGTCAGAGCCCCCTCCTGATAGGTGGTATCTGGCTAGGTGACCAATTCCCCTTTCAGGGCTATTTAGGGTCTCTCTCTTGGGTGGGTCCTCAGATTCAGGTTGCAAGATTCCAGCAGGACTCCTCTGCAACCTCTACTTCGACTTCTAGCCACTGGAACCGTGACTGGACCCTCCAGGAACCAACCATCTGCATCCACGGCGAAGACTCTGCTTGCAACATTGTTTCCACTGCTCCTTCCAGTTTCTGCAACATTTACCCGACTGTGCATCCTCTGAGGGTGGCAAGTCTTCAGTTTGCACAAGAAGGTAGAAGGAATCTCCCTGTCAGAGTCACCAGATCCTCAGGGTCTGCGCACGTTCCCAACATGACCACCACAAGACAGCTGATTAGAATGTCACAGAGTCTAAGAGAGTCCAAGTGGGGAAAAGGGGATTAGGTAGGGAACAGCTGGGAAGGAGACCTGTAGGAAGCAAAAGGTTAAAACACACAATATCAAGATTACATCATATTATTCTTTACTAGACTATGGCCCTGATTCTGACCCCGGCGGTCTCCGGCGGGAGCACCGCCGACAGGCCGGCGGTGCCCCGCAAGGCATTCTGACCGCGGCGGTTTGGCCGCGGTCAGATTCGGAAAACCGGCGGTCTCCCGCCGGTTTTCCGCTGCCCTTGAGAATCCTCCATGGCGATTCTGACACCCCCTACCGCCATCCTGTTCCTGGCGGGTCTCCCGCCAGGAACAGGATGGCGGTAGGGGGTGCCGCGGGGCCCCTGGGGGCCCCTGCAGTGCCCATGCCAATGGCATGGGCACTGCAGGGGCCCCCATAAGAGGGCCCCACTTTGTATTTCAGTGTCTGCTTTGCAGACACTGAAATACGCGACGGGTGCCACTGCACCCGTCGCACCTTCCCACTCCGCCGGCTCAATTCTGAGCCGGCGTCCTCGTGGGAAGGTTGATTTGCCCTGGGCTGGCGGGCGGCCTTTTGGCGGTCGCCCGCCAGCCCAGGGCAAATCCCAAAATACCCTCAGCGGTCTTTCGACCGCGGAGCGGTATTTTGGTGGGGGAAGTCTGGCGGGCGGCCTCCACCGCCCGCCAGACTTAGAATGACCCCCTATGATTCTAAGCATTGTCATACTGTAACCATGGACAATTTAAGCATGGACTAAATAACTAGGTCTCAAGACGTCTGGTTACCTGGGAAGGAATTAAGAATGATTAATACAACTTCTCAATGAATCTCTTAATGAAACTTTACACACTGACTAGAAACATAAGAACCCACTAGAATTATGTTTTCGAAATCAAACATAGGGGGTCATTTCAACCCTGGTGGTACAGGACCACCAGGGCTGAAATGACGGAAGCACCGCCAACAGGCTGGCGGTGCTCCCCTGGTCATTACGACCGCGGCAGAAGCGCCGCGGTCGCACCGCCGGGGCCGGCGGTTTCCTGCCACAATGGCCCGGCGGTAGTAATCCACCAGGGCAGCGCTGCTAGCAGCGCTGCCCAGGGGATTACGAGTCCCCCGACCACCAGCCTTTTCCTGGCAGTTCGAACCGGCAGGAAAAGGCTTTCGGTACGGGGAGTCGTGGGGCCCCTGCACTGCCCATGCCACTGGCCTGGGCAGTGCAGGGGCCCCCTCACAGGGCCCCATGCGGCTTTTCACTGTCTGCTCTGAAGACAGTGAAAAGCGCGACGGGTGCTACTGCACCCGTCGCACGGCCGCAACACCGCCGGCTCCATTTGGAGCCGGCTCCCATGTTGCGGCCCGGCCCAGCGGGGATCTCATGATGGGCACTGCGGGAGTGCGGCCGCATTGGCAGCCGCATGGCGGTTACAACTTGGCGGGCGGCGGTTGCCGCCTGCCAATGTTGTAATGAGGGCCATAGTCTTTTTGCATGAGGACAAAGAAATAATCTGAACTTTTTCTGGAACACCATAGGGTTTGTATTAAGGGACTTATTATGCACATATAATGTAACATCTAGAATTCTAACACTTAGGCCCTCATTACAACATTGGTGGTAAAAGCCACTTACCGCCGTGCAGAAGACCGCCGACACACCGCCGCGGCCTCGGAATTCCGCCACAGCTATTATGACACACATTTCGGAATCCGCCAAAATTCAGACACCCACAGAAGTCCGCCACACCAAAGGTCGGTGATAAACTGGCGAAAACAAAACCTCCACCGTCACGCCAACAGAAATACGCCCACACTATCACGACACACGAATCCACGCGGCGGTCTTTCAACTACGGTATTCCGTTGGCGGTACACACCACCGCGCTCAAAATGCACACACACATACAAAACACAGTCACATTGGACAATTCGAAATACACACACCTGATACACATACACACACCACTCCCACACACCCATTACAATATAAAACACACACCCACATCACCCACAAACCCCTACTACCAAAAATTCAGAAAGAAGGCCAGAGAGAGACAGCACCAGCAAGAACAACAGCATCCACAGGCACACAACACCATCACCCACAGAACTTCCACGCACCTCACACAACACACCACTACATATCAGCACACTTTTCACCACACACACTCCACCCCACACATCACCTACACCACCCCATGGCATGGCAAAGACAACCCAGGTTGTCGGAGGTGGAGCTCAGGGTCATGGTGGAGGAAATCGTCCGGGTAGAGTCACAGATATTCGGAACACAGGTGCAGCACACTTCAATTGCAAGGAAGATGGAGCTATGGCGAAGAATAGTGGGCAAGGTCAACGCAGTGGGACAGCACCCAAGAAATCGGGAGGACATCAGGAAGAGGTGGAACAACCTACTGGGGAAGATGCGTTCCGTGGTCTCAAGACACCACCTGGCGGTTCAGCGGACTGGCGGCGGACCCCCACCTCCTCCCCCACAACTAACAACATTGGAGGAGCAGGTCTTGGCGATTCTGCATCCTGAGGGCCTCGCAGGAGTAGGTGGAGGAATGGACTCTGGTAAGACAAATCTTAACTATTACATCCCCCACCCTACCTGTATGCCACCACATACCCCCACCCTCACCCCCAGCACTCCAACTCCTCACATATGTCCCAACATCACAAACCACCCATCCCAATTCCAAGCCCTGCATGCAACAACAAGGCATGGACACCCATCACTAAAGCATGCCCACTGCACATACCCATACAACCCCCTAAACCATCATCACACAAGGTCCCACACAGGAATGCAAGCACTGGGGTACACGGTCACCCACCCATTGCACACCATGACACACACAGATGTAATAACCATCCTTTTATACCCCTGCAAGACCCCTACCCAACGTCACCGGACAGGAGGGTACACACATGTCCACACCACCAACAGAAGAGGCCCACAGTGATGACAGCAGCTCAGTCCAACTGGATCTAGAAGACCAACCCGGTCCATCGGGGACCTCTGGACAGTTGGTTCGCCTCACCCAGTCACAGGCAACCACAGACCTTCCCCCCTCTGGAAACACCAGCACAGCACCCATCCAGCGGGCCCCTACGTCCATCCCCAGGAAACGTCAATCAGCTGTGTGTCCACCACTACAGGGAACCCAGGCTAACCCACCACCCCAACAACAACAGGGACCTGGGGGCAGTGGTAGTGGGCACACAGTCCAGGGGACAGAGGCCCAAGAACACAGGGGAACTGGGAGGGCTGCTGCGCGACAGGGGGCGGACAGGCCAAGGGAACCCACTCTCCACGAGGCCCTCTCCTCCATCATGGGAGCCTACCACCACTCCCAGGAGACGATGGCAACGGTACTGGCCACGTTTCAGGAGACCCAGCACCTGCAGGAGGAACAGTATATGGGCTTCTGGGAGGAACTCAAAACCATCAGCTCCACCCTGGGCACCATCGTAGGTGTGCTGAAGGAACTCGTCAACACCAGGAGGGACACTGTGCCACTACAAGGGGCCCCTGACACTAGCATGGATGATGAACTGCCCACCACCTCCGCCGGCGCTAGTGTACAGGACGCTCCGCCACAGAACCACCACACCACACCAGCACCCCACCCCCTGCAGAGGGAGAACCACCCCGCAAACGGTCCCTGAGATCCAGGAACAAGACACAGCTTGATGCCAAGACCCCCGCCAAGAAATGAGACCACCCCGATTGTCATCCTACTGTCCCACTTTGTCACCCTGTCCATACTTAAACTGCCCCAGCTCTACTTCCTATGCCCATATGGGCAATGCACCTGTGAGACTAATAGACTGGACTCTGCCATGGACATTCCTTCGCCATAACCCCTCACCATTTTACTACCCCCTCCACTATTGAGCACTTAAATAGGCACACTTAAAGCACAAAACAATCTGGAGTCTGTGCTTTCGAAATAGTGTATTAGCAATTACAGTGACAAAATGCTCTTTCAATTGTAATGTCAACATACCTATGTCACACAGCTCTAGTCCATGAGGAATATAAGCAGATGTCACATAGTGGGACACACATCTGTGAAATCGTAAGGGAAAGTGACAACTCAGTGACCATACACTGGGTGAAAACAACAGACAGTAGAGAGGTAGTAGTGTGAAAGTACATTTAGTAGGCAGGTCTGTACTCTTACCTGTGTCTCACTGGAAATATTGCTGGATCACTGAGTCCCTGTTGTTCATGTCTTCTTCCTCGTCTTCACTGTCCAAAGGCTCCACAGCTGCCACAACACCGCCATCTGGACCATTCTCCTGCAGAAAAGGCACCTGTCGTCGCAAAGCCAAGTTGTGAAGTATACAGCAGGCCACGATGATCTGGCACACCTTCTTTGGTGAGTAGAATAGGGATCCACCTGTCATATGGAGTCACCGGAACCTGGCCTTCAGGAGGCCGAAGGTCCGCTCGATCACCCACCTAGTTCGCCCATGGGCCTCATTGTAGCGTTCCTATGCCCTTGTCCTGGGATTCCTCACTGGGGTCAGTAGCCATGACAGGTTGGGGTAACCAGAGTCACCTGCAAATGGCGAGGGACAACTGTTAGACACGCACTAACCTGGAGGGATATCCCCAGACCCAGAAAACCATTCCCACTGTCTTGCTTCCAGGTGCTCACCTAATAGCCACACACGGTTCCTCTGGAGTTGACCCATCACATAAGGGATGCTGCTATTCTGCAGGATGTAGGCGTCATGCACTGAGCCAGGGAACATGGCATTCACATGGGAGATGTACTGATCTGTACATTCATCGAATGATAACTCTTCTGGTTTCTATACACATGTTCACTCCTGTGGGGGGGGGACCAAAGCCACATGGGTCCCATCAATGGCACCTATGATGTTGGGGATGTGTCCCAGGGCATAGAAATCACCTTTCACTGTAGGCAAATCCTCCACCTGAGGAAAAACGATGTAGCTCCACATGTGTTTCATAAGGGCAGACAATACGTTGGAAAACATAGGCTGGGACATCCCTGATGCTATGGCCACTGTTGTTTGAAAAGATCCACTTGCAAGAAAATGGAGCACATACAGCACCTGCACTTGAGGGGGGATTCGTGTGGGATGGCGGATTGCTGACATCAGGTCTGGCTCCAACTGGGTACACAGTTCCTGGATTGTGGCACGGTCAAGCCTGTATGTGATAATCACATGTCTCTCCTCCATTGTCGACAGGTCCACCAATGGTCGGTACACCGGAGGATGCCGCCATCTCCTCACATGTCCCAGCGGACGGTGCTTATGAAGGACAATAGCGAGCACAGAGTCAAACAACTCAGCGGTACGTACCCACAGTTTACACAGAACACCATTCATACCCAAAAGGTGGCCTGTATGTGTGTTGAGTCTAGGCCTAGGTATGTGTGACGCAGTTGAAAATGAAGCCATGTGGGCCCCTGAAATGGCGGCTGCCTGACATCTAAAGTGGGACAATGGGATGTGAGGTAACTGCGCTGGCGTTGTACAACGTCGCGGTAGGCGGTCGAAGACCGCGGCACAATGCTGCATTGGTTAACGTTGGACCCTATGGGTCCCAGGAGCCAATGACGATGTACGCCGGTGGTGACGGTACGCACCGCAGCGGACGTGACCGCCATTTTCTATCTGTTCAATCACTTGATACCTGATCTTCGGCAGGAGAGGACCTACACTGCAAGTGCTGCTGTGACCTCGGTCTGGAAGAGACAATGGCTCGAGTGTCGGGGGAAAGGGCCCCTGCCTTCACATCAGAGAAGTTGGAGAAACTTGTGGATGGGGTCCTCCCCCAGTACACGCTACTCTACGGTCCTCCAGACAAACAGGTAAGTACACAGGTAGCATGTTGTATGGGCTATGCCTGTGTGGAGAGGGCTGGATGTAAGAAGGAAGGGGGGAGAGTGCTGAGTGCATGAAAGACGGTGAATGCATGTGCCACATGGCAAGGGTAGGGATGGGGGCAAATCAGTTTGACGGTGCAGTTGGTAATAACTTCTCTTTTTCCCCTGTACATTTCATGTAGATCAGCGCCCACCAGAAAAAAGATATTTGGCTGCCCAGTACAGGACTGCCAGCACAACCCCAGCTGCCCAGGACAGGACCGCCAGCACAAGCCCAGCTGCCCAGGACAGGACCGCCAGCACAAGCCCAGCTGCCCAGGACAGGACCACCAGGCACAAGCCCAGCTGCCCAGGACAGGACTGCCAGCACAAGACCAGCTGCCAAGGACAGGACCGCCAGCCCAGCTGCCCAAGACAGGACCGCCAGCACAAGCCCAGCTGCCCAGGAGGGGCCCGCCAGCACCAGCCTACCTGCCCAGGAGGCCACCGCCAGCACAAGCCCCGCTGGGCCATGAAGGACCGCCAGCACAAGCCCCGCTGGGCCATGAAGGACCGCCAGCACAAGCCCCGCTGGGCCATGAAGGACCACCAGCACGAGCCCCGCTGGACCATGAAGGACCGGCAGCAAAAGCCCCGCTGGGGCATGAAGGACCGCCAGCAAAATCCCCGCTGGGCCATGAAGGCCCGCCAGCAAAAGCCCCGCTGGGCCATGAATGACCGCCAGCACAAGCCCTGCTGGGCCATGAAGGACCGCCAGCAGCTGAGTCCTTGCAATGGAGACCGCCGCCTCAAGTACCGCTGAACAGGGCACCGCCATCTCAAGCACCGCTGCACAGGGCACCGCCATCTCAAGCACCGCTGCGCAGGGCACCGCCGTCTCAAGCACCGCTGTGCAGGGCACCGCCGTCTCAAGCACCGCTGAACAGGGCACCGCTGAATCAAGCACCGCTGCGCAGGGCACCGCCGTCTCAAGCACCGCTGAATAGGGCACCGCCTTCTCAAGCACCGCTGCACAGGGCACCGCCATCTCAAGCACCGCTGCGCAGGGCACGCCCGTCTCAAGCACCACTGCACAGGGCACCGCCGTCTCAAGCACCGCTGCACAGGACACCGCCGTCTCAAGCACCGCTGCACAGGGCACCGCCATCTCAAGCACCGCTGAACAGGGCACAGCCATCTCAAGCACTGCTGCACAGGGCACCGCCATCTCAAACACCGCTGAACAGGGCACCGCTGTCTCAAGCAACGCTGGCCCATCAGCGCCAAGGGCACTGACGCTACTGAGTCCGTCACAGGCAGAATGAAGCACTCTGGGCACCATGCCCCCTCCAGAACCAGTGGAGACTGTCATCCACTACCTCTGTCCTTAGCAGGATGAAGTACAGGGGGCACCATGCCCCCTCCAGAACCAGTGGAGACTGTCATCCACTACCTCTGTCTTTAGCAGGATGAAGCACTCAGGGCACCATGCCCCCTCTAGAACCAGTGGAGACTGTCATCCACTACCTCTGTCCATAGCAGGATGAAGCACTCTGGGCACAAGGCCCCCTCCAGAACCAGTGGAGACTGTCATCCACTACCTCTGTCCCTAGCAGGATGAAGCACTCTGGGCACAAAGCCCCCTCCAGAACCAGTGGAGACTGTCATCCACTACCTCTGCCCTTAGCAGGATGAAGCACTCTGGGCACCGTGCCCCCTCCAGAACCAGTGGAGACTGTTATCCACTTGAGAGACTGTGGCTTTGCACTCCCCAGGATATGGCAGTGGGAAACCCACCCACTGTAGAGACTTGAGAGACTGTGGCTTTGCACTCCCCAGGATTGAACAGTGGGCAAACCACCCACTGTAGAGACTTGAGAGACTGTGGCTTTGCACTCCCCAGGATATGGCAGTGGGCAACCCACCCACTGCAGAGACTTGAGAGACTGTGGCTTTGCACTCCCCAGGATGGAACAGTGGGCAACCCACCCACTGTAGAGACTTGAGAGACTGTGGCTTTGCACTCCTCAGGATGGAACAGTGGGCAAACCACCCACTGTAGAGACTTGAGAGAATGTTGCTTAGCACTCCCCAGGATTGAACAGTGGGCAAACCACCCACTGTAGAGTCTTGTGAGACTGTGGCTTTGCACTCCCCACTATATGGCAGTGGGCAACCCACCCACTGTAGAGACTTGAGAGACTGTGGCTTTGCACTCCCCAGGATGGAACAGTGGGCATGTGGCCCCCTTGTGGATTTGGCGTCGTGCACTCAAGCGGCTGAGGTGCCCCCCCTTTCCCTCCCCCTGAGGTGCCTGTTTAGTTGCTCTCTGATGCCACTGCAGTGTTCTCTCCGTCATGGTCGGGGATCTTGTGTGGGCCTCGCCCATACCGTGTGGTCCCAGTGTTCCACGGACTTTCTTAGAGCACTACCTGGACTACTATGCTTGGTATATATTTTGTACATGGTGTATATATATATATTTCTGCCTACTTGCTTTTAATATATTACAATGGTTACACTCATTTTCTATTGTCTTTGCATTCTTCTGGGGGGTTTGGGGGATGTAACTGTGATGTATTGATTTGCATTAGTGTGTGTGTTGTAGTGGGTGAGGGTGCGGGTGTTGCGTGTGTATGCCCCTGTTTTTTCCCTCCCCTGTGTCGTAGGTGCAGTACTCACCGTGGTCTTCGCCACCGGTGTTCGTGCTCCTGGTAGAGGAGCAGGAAGACTATTGCAGGGAGAATTTGGAGTTCCGGATCCATTGTGTCCTCGTTCCTCGTGGGGTGTGTAGAGGTGAGCGTTTTTCCTTCGGGATTCCTGTTTCCGCTGAGTTTTTATCCGCGGTGAATCCGCCCCGGAAAAGGTGGCAGATGGGCCTGTCACAATAGTGTGGGCGGTACATTGTCTCCCGCCTGTCTGTTGGCGGTGACCGCCGCGCTGTTTGTTTGTACCGCCGTGGCGGTCGGAGTGTTAAAGTGGCTGTCTTTGTTGGCGGTTTCTGCCACGGTCGTAATTGCAATTTTTTTTACCGCCGGCCTGTTGGCGGTCTTACCGCCGCTTTAACACCGACCGCCAGGGTTGTAATGACCACCTTAGTTTTTAAATGCAGAAACATTAATTGCGCACATTGCTGATTTCAACAAGAATATGCAAATGCCATGAAATGATCACGCACACTGCAAACGATCTGAAACATCAAGTTCAATTGCGGGAAATGAATTGCGCATCTTGCCGATTCAAATGTCACCTTGTAAGTGCCAAGAAATGGTTGCGCACAATGAGCATCAAGAGTTACACACAAGGAATGAATTGTGCGCCTTGCCGATTCGAAAGCCACCATGTAAATGCCATGAAATGGTAGCGCACACTTAATATCACGAGTTCATCACAAGAAATGAATTGCGCGTCTTGCTGATTCGAGTATCAGCATGCAAATGCCAGAAAAAGCCAAGCGCACATTCACACGCACAAGGTAAAATCTTTTATCATGAAAATTAGGCCCAAGAACTCGAAAGCCTTCGAGAACGGGATCGGGGGCCCAGCCCGACATCTGTCTAACCGCCCTAATCAAGGATCACCAACAGAGTGAAGGGCAAGGCCTGGAAAATCAAAGTAGGCCTCCGGAACAGGAGCTCAGGAAGTTGCTGCTGCTCTGCACCGGGACCTCTGAATAGTGAGCACGTGGAGCTGGACTGGCTCCCCTATACAGAGTCTTGGCCCAGCCCACAAACCACATCCAGTCATGCTGCAGAGGAAGCTTCCAGAAGGCCCTGGAAAGGGACCACACCTTGGCACACTCTGAAAGCCTGCAGCAATACATTGCAAATTAACAGTATTTATAAGCACCTTGAATATAAGTTTTCAGGATTAAGCTCTGCAATGCAAAAGGTTAAACAACAGCAGATCAGCATAATGCATGAATTACGTTATCTTGGAAGTGCTGGGTTTTTGCATTCCAGTCGCACGTAGAGCGCGCACTGCTCTGATGTTGACAGTACTCCCCTCTCCCAGACTTGCTCTAGGGCCTGGCTTGCCTGGATTGAGACAATGAAAACGCCTCACAAGTAGTGAAGCATGAACATCAGATGCGGAAACCAATGAGTTACTTTCAGGGCCATAACCTTTTCACAAGATTGAGTACCATAGGTTACGCCCTCTCAGTTTGGAATCCAACACATTCTTGACTTCGTATTCCACTTCCCCCTGTACTAAAACTGGAGCTGGATGAGGACGGACCTTCTGGACTGCTTTTTTCGGGAGTGAAGTGTGGAACACTGGATGAGTACGTAGTGACCCTGGTAATTGCAGTTTATAGGTCACAGGATTGATTTGCTGAAGGACAGTGTAGGGACCTTTACATTTGGGATTAAACATGTGCTTTTTCTTGAAGTCTATGGGGGTCATTCCGACCCTGGCGGTTGACTACCGCCAGGGCCGGGGACCGCGGTGCATCCATGGGCATTCTGACCGCCGCGGTCAGAAACGGGAAACCGGCGGTGTCCCGCCGGTTTCCCGCTGCCCTAGGGAATCCTCCATGGAGGCGCTGCAGGCAGCGCCGCCATGGGGATTCCGACCCCCTTACCGCCAGCCTGGTTCTGGCGGTTTTGACCGCCAGAACCTGGCTGGCGGTAACGGGTGTCGATGGGCACTGCAGGGGCCCCCTAACAGGGCCCCACCAAGATTTTCAGTGTCTGCCAAGCGGACACTGAAAATCGCGACGGGTGCAACTGCATCCGTCGCACCCCTTCCACTCCGCCGGCTCCATTCGGAGCCGGCATCGTCATGGAAGGGGGTTTCCCGCTGGGCTGGTGGGCGGCCTTCTGGCAGTCACCCGCCAGCCCAGCGGGAAACTCAGAATTACCGCGGCGGTCTTTTGACCGCGCAGCGGTATTCTGACGGTGGGACTTTGGGGGGCGGCCTCCGCCGCCCGCCCAAGTCAGAATGACCCCCTATATGTCTTGTAGAAAGCCACACTTTATCACCTGGTTGATACTGAGGTCCCTCACAATGTTTCTTGTCGTAGTGCTTTTTGTATTTTAGTTTGGCCTTTTCCAAATGCTGTTGAATCAATATCTGGGTTTGGTGAAGGTGTTGAATGGTTTCCGACACAGCTGGTGTAAGAGAACTTTCTTGAGGGATTGTGATGGGCAAGGTGTCAGGATGATAGCCAAACAAGCCAAAAAAGGGTGTAACACCAGAGGAAGTGTGAAATGAGTTATTGTAGGTTAACTCAGCTAACCAGAGCATTGATGTCCAAGAATGGAGTGCTTTCTCGGCGTAAGCATGCAGGTATTGCTTCAAAGTCTGATTTAGGGGGTCATTCCGACCCTGGCGGTTGACTACCGCCAGGGCCGGGGACCGCGGATGCACCGCCAACAGGCCGGCGGTGCATCCATGGGCATTCTGACCGCGGCGGTACAGCCGCGGTCAGAAACGGGAAACCGGCGGTGTCCCGCCGGTTTCCCGCTGCCCTAGGGAATCCTCCATGGCGGCGCTGCAGGCAGCGCCGCCATGGGGATTCCGACCCCCTTACCGCCAGCCTGGTTCTGGCGGTTTTGACCGCCAGAACCTGGCTGGCGGTAACGGGTGTCGTGGGGCCCCTGGGGGCCCCTGCAGTGCCCATGCCAATGGCATGGGCACTGCAGGGGCCCCCTAACAGGGCCCCACCAAGATTTTCAGTGTCTGCCAAGCAGACACTGAAAATCGCGACGGGTGCAACTGCACCCATCGCACCCCTTCCACTCCGCCGGCTCCATTCGGAGCCGGCATCCTCATGGAAGGGGGTTTCCCGCTGGGCTGGCGGGCGGCCTTCTGGCGGTCGCCCGCCAGCCCAGCGGGAAACTCAGAATTACCGCGGCGGTCTTTTGACCGCGCAGCGGTATTCTGACGGCGGGACTTTGGCGGGCGGCCTCCGCCGCCCGCCAAACTCAGAATGACCCCCTTAGTCTCTCCGTTTGGCCATCTGTTTGAGGATGATGGCTAGTAGATAGTGTAGACGTGAAGAAGTGTTTTGCACCATGTTTTCCAGAAATTGGAGGCATATTGTGACCCTCTATCGGAGAGAATCATTTTTGGCAGCCCATGATAACGGACCACTCTATTTAGTAAGATGGTCGCCAGTTCGCTGGAAGTGGGCAATTTCTTACAGGCAATGAAATGTCCATACTTCGTGAGACTATCTACTACATCAAGGATTACTGAATGTTGTTGAACCACTGGAAGTCCTGTAATGAAGTCTAAAGAGATATGTTCCCAAGGTCGTCATGGAGTTGGGAGTGGATGCAACAACCCTTTCGGTTTTGAATGACTTGTCTTGATGCGAACACAGACTTTGCAGTCGTTTACCATTGTTTTGACGTATTTTGTCAGAGTAGCCCACCAAAAGTAGCATTGGATTAATTCAAGAGTTTTAGGAGTTCCTGGATGACCTGCCGTAGGTATAACATGCAACCAATGTAATACTAACTTGCGAAGCATGGTAGTGGGCACGAAGAAGCGAGCATCATGGAAAGGTAGTCCTTGATTGATTGACCTTTACGGGTCTGCTTGAGCCCATGTCTGCCATTTCTCAATGGTGAAGGAATTATGGATATCTTCAAATAAATCTTCAGTTTTTATGATGCATAGGACTTTGTCTGGAGCAATGATAGCTCTGGAGGGCTGGACGGCAGGCACCGTGGTAGACTATTGGCGGGACAAGGTGTCAGCTTTGCGATTGTCTTTACCAGTGTAGGAGGCTGGCCTGGCTTGTAGTGGGTACCAGAGGTACCTACACCTTGTGCCAGGTCCAGTTATCCCTTATTAGTGTAGAAGAGGTGTTTCTAGCAGCTTAGGCTGATAGAAGGTAGCTATGGCAAAGCAACTTAGGCTGAACTAGGAGACATGTAAAGCTCCTACTTTACCACTGGTGTCATATGCACAATATCAGAAGAAAACACAATACACAGATATACTAAAAATAAAGGTACTTTATTTTTATGACAATATGCCAAAAGTATCTCAGTGAGTACCATCAGTATGAGGATAAGTTATATACACAAGATATATGTACACAAACCATAATTATGCAGGTTATAGCAAGAAAAGTAATGCAAGCAGTGTAAAGTTACAATAGATTGCAATAGGAGCACATAGGTATAGGGGCAACACAAAACATATACTCCAAAAGTGGAATGCGCACCACGAATGGACCCCAAACATATGTGAGCTTGTAGAGGGTCGCTGGGACTGTAAGAAAACAGTGAGGGTTAGAAAAATAGCCCACCCCAAAACCCTGAAAGGTAGGTGTAAAGTGCACCTACAACCCCCAGAGAGCACAGAAGTCGTGATAGGGGGATTCTGCAAGGAGCACAAACACCAGCAATGCAACAACAGGGGATTTCCGGACCAGAGTACCTGTAAGACAAGGGGACCAAGTCCAAGAGTCGCAACAGTGTCGAAAGTGGGCAGGAGCCCAAGAAATGCCAGCTGAGGGTGCAAGGAAGCTGCCATCTGTTGGAAGAAGCTTGCTGTTCTGCAAGAACAAAGAGGACTAGGAACTTCCCCTTTGGAGGATGGATGTCCCACGTCGTGAAGAAGCTTGCAGAGGTGTTCCCATGCAGAAAGACCGCAAACAAGCCTTGCTAGCTGCAAGGGTCGTGGTTAGGGTTTTTGGATGCTGCTGTGGCCCAGGAGGGACCAGGATGTCACCATTTGGATGAGGAGACAGAGGGGGCGCCCAGCAAGTCAGGGAGCCCTCACAGAAGCAGGCAGCACCCGCAAAAGTACCTGAACAGGCACTCAGAAGAAAAGTGAACCGGAGTCCACCCGAAGTCACAAAAGGGAGTCCCACGATGCCGGAGGACAACTCAGAAGGTTGTGCACTACAGGTTAGAGTGTCGGGGACCCAGGCTTGGCTGTGCACTAAGGAAATCCTGGAAGAGTGCACAGGAGCCGGAGCAGCTTCAAATCATGCGGTACCCAGCAATGCAGTCTAGCGTGGGAAGGCAAGGACTTACCTCCACCAAACTTGGACTGAAGAGTCACTGGACTGTGGGAGTCACTTGGACAGAGTTGCTGAGGTCCAGGGACCACGCTCGTCCTGCTGAGAGGGGACCCAGAGGACCAGTGATGCAGTCTTTTGTTGCCTGCGGTTGCAGGGGGAAGATTCAGTCGACCCACAGGAGATTTCTTCAGAGCTCCTGTGGAAGGGGGTTTCCCGCTGGGCGGGCGGGCGGCCTTCTGGCGGTCGCCCGCCAGCCCAGCGGGAAACTCAGAATGACCGCCGCGGTCTTTTGACCACGGTACGGTCTTCTGGCGGTTCCCGCTTGGCGGGCGGCTCCCGCCGCCCGCCAAGATTAGAATGACCCCCTTAGTGTCATATTTAGCTAACTTTAATTAGCTGGTAGCCGAGACATCCTGGCCTGAAGAAAAGCAAGCGGCCTTGTTCTACAAGGGACTCAAGGAGGAGCTAAAATATATTCTAGCTCAAATAGACCCGCAGCCTACAGACTGTCAAGACCTGATTAACCTCGTTTTAAGACTGGATCATCGTTTAGCGGAACGAAGGGGAACACGCAAAAAGACTGAGAAATATTGATGGCGTGTCATTGATAATAGAGAATCAAGGACTCAGAAAGAACGATCGCCAGAACCTATGGAAATCGGTACAATCAGGAGGCCTCTGGCACAAGACGAAAAGGACTTACGTAGAAAGAATGGACAATGTCTTTATTGCGGGCGCAAGGGTCATTTTGCCAAAGAATGTCCAAACAAACCAAAGAGCACCCATCGCGATTTTCAGTGTCTGCTATGCAGACACTGAAAATCTTTGTGGGGCCCTGTTAGGGGGCCCCACGACACCCGTTCCCGCCAGCCAGGTTCTGGTGGTCAAAACCGTCAGAACCAGGCTGGCGGGAAGGGGGTCGGAATCCCCATGGCGGCGCTGCCTGCAGCGCCGCCATGGAGGATTCTTCAGGCCACGGGAAAACCGGCGGGAAACCGCCGGTTTCCCTTTTCTGACCGCGGCTTTACCGCTGCGGTCAGAATTGGCCTGGATGCACCGCCAGCCTGTTGGCGGTGCATCCGCGGTCCCCGGCCATGGCGGTCTATGACCGCCAGGGTCGGAATGACCCCTTAAATCCTGGTTACCTTGTCGCATGTCTAATAATTCACGATCTGCCGACAATGTCACAGTTCTACGATCAAATACTCTTTCAAACTCACGAACAAAATTTTTCCAATTGTAAAGCAGGGGACTGTTTTTACGCACAAGAGGAATAGCCCAGGTAGCTGCATCCCCAGACAGGTATGATAATAAGAAAGGCACTCTGGATTGGGCATCAGGGAAAGTGTGTGGTTGGCAGGTAAAATGTAATCCCACTTGAGCCTCGAAAGATTGCGCTTTCAAGGGATCGCCTGAGAAACGTTCTGGAGGAGCTAGGGGAATGGCTGAAGGAATGTTGAGGGAAATGTTCGTAGGATTACCTCCAGAAGCCTGAGAAGATGGACCAGGCCAAGACACACCTATGGGATTTAGTTCCTTCTTCTCTACCTTTTCCTGTAACTGACTCACTCTCTCAGCTAGGCTAGCTGCTATATCTTTGGATGACATTACCTCTGCTTGGAGCCATGTGATAGCCTTGACTAGCTCGTCCAAAGAAGCAATGCTGAGAACACACGCAAACCAGAAGGATAATTAATTAGTGGGCTCACTATTCTGTCAGAGTCACCAGATCCTCGTGGTCTGCGCACAGTCCCAACATGTCCACCACAAGACAGCTCCAATACTCTGATTAGAATGTCACAGAGTCTAAGAGAGTCCAAGTGGGGAAACGGGGATTAGGTAGGGAACAGCTGGGAAGTAGACCTGTAGGAAGCAAAAGGTTAAAACACACAATATCAAGATTATATCATATTATTCTTCACTAGATTATGATTCTAAGCATTTTTCATACTGTAACCATGGATAACTTAAGCATGGACTAAATAACTAGGCCTCAAGACGTCTGGTTACCTGGGAAGGAATTAAGAATGATTCATAAAACTTCTCAACTAATCTCTTAATGAAATGTTACACATTGACTAGAAACATAAGAACCCTTTAGAATTATGTTCTCAAAATCAAACAAAGTCTTTTTGCATGAGGACAAAGAAATAATCTGAACTTTTTCTGGAACACCATAGGGGTTGTATTAAGAGACTTATTATGCACATATAATGTAACATCTAGAATTCTAACCCTTAGTTTTTAAATGCAGAAACATGAATTGCGCACATTGCTGATTTCAACAAGAATTTACAAATGCCATGAAATGATCGCACACGCTGCGAATGATCTGAAACATCTAGTTCAACTGCAGGAAATGAATTGTGCATCTTGCCGATTCGAATGTCACCTTGTAATTGCCATGAAATGGTAGCGCACAATGAATATCATGAGTTAAGCACAAGAAATGAATCGCGCGTCTTGCCGATTCGAAAGCCACCCTGTAAATGCCATGAAATGGTAGCGCACACTGAATATCACAAGTTCAACACAAGAAATGAATCACCCGTCTTGCCGATTCGAATGCTACCATGTAAATACCATGAAATGGTAGCGCACAATGAATATCATGAGTTAAGCACAAGAAACGAATTGCGTGTCTTGGCGATTCGAAAACTACCATGTAAATGCCATGAAATGGTAGCGCTCACTGAATATCACGAGTTCGATATAAACAAAGGTACACTGTTCCAAACTACTCTAACATCCAAGGAGACCTGGAGTCTCAGGAGCAAGAGCCCTCAAGCATCACAATGGATGACTAGTATCATCATTGGGAAATGCTCCTCGCCAGGCCGGCGCTGCAACGCCTGACAGGCTCCCCGAAGGGGGCTCTAAGCCGTACCGTTCTGATAGTGACTGGTAGGTTAGACTATACAGGCACGGATGTCTACATACAGGCACCAGCATAGGTTGGAGAGAACAGAAAAAATACATTTAAAATTGGTTATTCATCTCACATTACACATCATAATTTTAATCAGTACAGGAAGGATGAAGACCAAGATTAAAAACATGGATGAAAGTAAAAATTTAGTGTGATGCTCAATTACTTTCAAAGAGCAACAAACCTCAGGGGACTATAATTGATATAGTGCCACTAAACCAGGGTCAACATGTTTCGCGTCTTTGCGGTCCAGCCGGATCCATTGACGCTTCATCAGGACCAAAACCATAAGAGTTAATCACCTCTTCTCCAAAAATAATAAAGAAAAATTGAAAGCCCTAATTTAGGATTAGAGAAACCGTCACTTACATTTAAGTAAACTGGCTAAGTCAGGTCGCCCTACAAGACAAAAAGATACAAACACCAAAAAATACCCATAATGTGGTGACAAGAGTGGTTATTGTGAAATACAAGTGTGATGGGTCAAAAAAAGAGCATAGAGTCAAGGCTTGCCATCCCCAAATTACGTATATATATATATATATATATATATATATATATATATATATATATATATACTATAAACTGTCACGTATGGGCCACTTGAAATTGCAATAAGCCACAGAGACTTTTACGGTAGTAGAAGCACGCACAATTACGCTCCACAAAAAAATATATATATCCCCGATGTCGCTATGCTGATGTACACAAAGCTCACACCGGAGCCTGTCTATTTAATTTAATGCATTTCGGGTTAAAGCTGCTACCTGCCCCAAATTCAGTAGGTTAGTATAACTAGCATTATGTAAAAAAAAAAAGCCCTGTGGGGAAGCAAAAAGTACTTACATATGTGTCAACGGTCCTTCGCTGTGGACCTACCCTCTGGATGGAGCTCCCGCAATTGATTACAGCGGGCGCTGTCAGAGTCCTTCATAGACGCCGCGAAATACCGGAAGTGACAGCATCTTCCGGCTTGCGCGCGTCTGTGCTACTAAAAATAGAGAAAGGACTTGCGGTTAAGGCAGGTTGGGCCCAAAGTCAAGAAAATAAAGGAAGGACAACCTTCCTATTAAGCACAGGATAGAATGGAGTACGAGGATCCCAATTCCAAGGGCTATAAGAAAAAGGAAGTAAAAAGTATAACACAAGCCTTTTTCTAAAAAAATGTTTTGGCTCATATTAACTCAAACAAGTTATTTTATGTTCCATAGTAACACAAAAATTAGATGTGGTTCTTCAAAGACAAATATGATGTCTTAAAGGAAGGGCATGTTACTCAATCAAAAATTATTATTAGTAATACTCATTATGATGAGAGTGAAGTCCAAGGAATGTCATTGTTCAAACCACGAGTATTGGTCCCTAATTTGAACACCCATCTTTGTTCAATCTTAAAAAGGGACCCTGAATCATTTGGTCGAACTCTGGGTGCTTCTAGTATCACCCACCAAAGGTCGTCAGGAGTGTGTGGTGTCTCTAGAAAATGCGCACAAAGTTTAGTGGTGATTCTATTGCATCTGATGTTACTTCTATGTTCATTGATACATGTCTTTACAGGCCTGGTTGTCATGCCAATATAGCGTAGGTTGCTTGGGCACGTTATCAGGTAGATGCAATTTTTAGTATTGCAATTGATATGTTTCTTAAGGCGCCAGGTGCCTATGGGGTCTAGATTCAATATTGTTAGACGCCTAGTGAGAGAACATACTTTACAGTTGCCACAGGGTGATGACCCTCCACTGGGGGGAAATCCCAAAGCGTGTTTTGAGTAGGGATGTCACGTGGCAGTCATGGACGGGTGTGAACCACAATGTCCTTGATGTTAGCGGTGTGTTTAAATGCAAAAAGGGGTCTTGGAACTTCACAACCCCCGCTCGTTAGTAACGACCATCGTTTACTGATCAATTTCTTGATTGAATTAGATAAAGGGGTGTAGGTAGACACACATGTTAGTCTAGTCTGAGGCCCCTTTTCAATAGTTGTTAGCAAGGCATCCCTGTTGTTATTCCTAGCTCTTTTACATGCCTGGTTAACAATTCTAGAGGGGTAGTGACGTTCATAAAGTTTCTCTTAAAATCACGAGTTCAACACAACAAATTAATTGCGCGTCTTGCCGATTCGAATGCCACCATGTGAATGCCAAGAAATGATAGCGCACAATGAATATCACAAGTTAAACACAAAAAATGAATCGCGCCTCTTGCCGATTCGAATATCAGCATGCAAATGCCAGAAAAAGCCAAGCGCACATTCACACGCACAAGGTAAAATCTTTTATCATGAAAATCAGGCCCAAGAACTCGAAAGCCTTCGAGAACAGGATCAGGGGCCCAGTCCGACCTCCGTCTTACCGAGTGAAGGGCAAGGCCTGGAAAATCAAAGTAGGCCTCCGGAACAGTAGCTCAGGAAGTTGCTGCTGCTCTGCACCGGGACCTCTGAATAGTGAGCATGTGGAGCTGGGCTGGCTCCCTTATATGGAGTCTTGGCCCAGCCCACAAACCACACCCAGTCATGCTGCAGAGGAAGCTTCTAGAAGGCCCTGGAAAGGGACCACACCCTGACACACTCTGAAAGCCTGCAGCAATAAATTGCAAATGAACAGTATTTATAAGCACCTTAAATATAAGTTTTCAGGATTAAACTCTGCAATGCAAAAGGTTAAACAACAGCACATCAGCATAATGCATGAATTATGTTATCTTGGAAGTGCTGGGTTTTTGCATTCCAGTCGCCCATAGAGCGCGCACTGCCATGATGTTGACGCTCCCTTAGAGTGAAGGAGGTACTCTTATGCATCCGCAGGCACCAACTGCAAAGACGACCAGCTGCGTGGATCTCCTCTCATCCTGAGCTGCGTGGATCCTGCATCACTGGTGGTCCAGAGTAGTCTTCCTGGTCCTCTCTACCAGCTGTCCAACTTTGGTGGAGGCAATCACTTGCCTTCCCACACAGGACAGTACCACTGTGCACGCGTCTCTTGCAGCTACCAAGGCTTGTTGGCATCTCCTCCAAGGGATCTTCAGGCTCTGTGTAGCCTCAGTCCCCAGCACTCCTTCCTGCGACGCACAGCCCTCTGCGAGCTTCTCCCGCAGCGTGGGACCCTTCTTCAGTTGTGCTGCATGAGCTCCTCTGCGACTCCTGGCTCCTCTTCCGGTGGGTCTCCTGTGGGGGCTGCCTTTTCTTCTGTGGACTCTCTACCTTGCTGAGGGTCCCATTAGGACTCCCCCTGTGGGTTGAGTCCTCCTGGACCTTTCTGGTCCCCGGCAGCTCCACTTTTGTTTCAGCGCAACTTCTTGGTGGCTTTTCCACGCCACTGACCGACTGCAATCATCCATCTGGCGTGGGACGTCAACAGGATCCTCCTGGAACTCTTCACCTGCTCCAGGGCTGCAATCCTGATCGTCTTCGTTTTACCGTTGACCAACTCATGCAACCACTGCTGGGTGGGTAGTGGTTCCTGCCCCAACTGGACTTTTCTATGACTTTTGGACTTGGTCCCTTTCTTTCACAGGTCTTCCTTTTCAGGAATCCACAGCTGGTGTCTTTCCAGTCTTGCCTGGGTGTTGCACTTTTCCTTCCTTTAGTGTGGTGTGGGGAAAATTGAGTACCTTCCTCCTTTCTTCTTGGTTGCTGGGGGGCACTGTGGTACTTACCTTTGGGGTTTCCTAGTTGCTCCAGCTCCCCTCTACACATCCCATTTACTTAGGTGGGGGTCCTGCATTTGCAAACCATATTTGTAGTATATGGGTTGGGCTCCCCCTAGGGTCAGTATTGTCTATTGCTATTTGCACCATTTTCTAACACTTTTTTATGCATATTTCTGATTACTAGTGTACATATCTAGTGTGTTACTTACTTCCTATTGGAGGGTTGCCTCTCCAGTACTTTTTAGTAATTGTGTCACTAGAATAAAGTGCGGTGCGGTGATGGCTATCAAAAGACCGTCGCCGCGGCTACCAGCTGTCCGCCAGATTATGAACACAGCTGGATTTCCGCCAGAAGGATGGCGGAAATCCGGCTGTGGCCATGCTGGCTGAAAGGTGGTGCTGCTGCCAGCAGCAGCGCCATGCCAGTATACCACCGCCAGCCGTAATATGAGAATTAATACAGCCTGGTGGTGTTCTGCCGGAGGACGCCCTGGACACAGGTAAGTGAGTGCTCCGACAGGGGAGGCGGTGGGGGGGTGTTGTGTGTTTGTGTGGGGGTGTGTATGTATGTCTGTTCGTGTGTGTATGCGGATGTGTGTTGTATGTGTGTGCATCCTTGGGGGTGTGAGTGCATGTATATTGAGCTGTGTGGCTGCATGTCTGCGTGTATGTATGTAAGTGTGTGCAGATGTGTGTGTGAATGGATGTATGCATGCATGGATGAATGTGGGAATGGGTGTGTTTATGCATGTGTATGGGTGTGAAGGGAGGGGCATGTATGAAGGGGGGTCTGGAGAGGGAGGGGGTGGGAGGGATCCTGTTGAGGGGGAGTGGGATGGGGAAGACCCCTATCAGTGACAGGGAAGGGATTCCCTGTCTCTGTAGTGCCTACTGTCATGGTTTTGGTGGCGGTAAGGAAGCCACGAAAACCATGGCGGTAGGTGGGGTCATAATTCGGCAAGCGGTCAAGTGATGGCCGCCGGGCTAGAGGTTGATGTCTCCAACCCGGTGGCCGTTACCGCCATGGTGGTCGGTGTGGTACATTGGTGGTTTGGCTTCAGCCAAACCGCCAATGTCATAATATGGAGGAAAGTTCCGCCAGCCTGTTGGCAGTACTTTCCTCCATATTACCGTCGACCGCTGGGGTCATAATGACCCCCTGAGTGTTCTCTTTCATGTAAGTAAGTGCTTTGTGACTACAGTGGTATTGCATGAGCTTTGCATGTCTCCTAGATAAGACTCAGCTGCTCATTCACAGCTACCTCTAGAGAGCATGGCTTCTAGACACTGCCTACACTACACTAATAGGGGATACCTGGACCTGGTATAAGGTGTAAGCCAACCTCCTGGTAGAACTGGCTCAAATAACTCACAAAGAAGAGGAGACCAGGTCCGATTGGCATGGGCAAGTATGGGGTCCAGCATGCCAGCCCAGGTCAAGTTAAGTATCTAAAGTACGGCTATTGATTTGGAGGCTGTAGAGACCTTTCCTGCGTGGATGAATCAAAAAAGGCTTGACCACAGATCCAATCATGCCAGGAACAGAAAGCGCTCAGATCGCTCCTGAGAAGGAGGAGATACATTTGATTCCCTCACAGATGGGTTGTAGTCTCCCAGTTTTAGCCCCTGCCTGTGCTCAGGTGAGGATGATGCAGGTTCTTGACAATCAGTGGTCAGTGAAAGCAGCCCCTCTACTGCGCCAGGAGACACTGTGGCCCCTCCATCAGAAAGGCAGAAAGATGGCCAGGGCCAAGAGACAGCTGGTCTGAAATGGGACTATTCAGCCACGAGGCTCTTGCACTAAGAGTGGGGACTAGAGGGCTCATCGACATATAAAGGAGTTAGCTATATCGGTCCCTCCACTGCAACTAATGAATCTATGCTGCAACCCATTAATGAGTGAATTAAGGAACATCAGACAGAAACTCAAACTGAGAGCCAGAGGGCCAGGCTAGCAACAAAGCATTTCCAAGGTCACTGAAGAAAGTATCTAAAACTTGTGCCGAGATCGGGGAGAAACTCAATGTCATTGAGGAGAGGAAGACGCTTGCAGAAGCCGATGTGGGGGTCCCCCGGGGTCAAGTGGCAACTCAGGTGGTGCAGCTTTATGACATCATATGGAAGATGGAGGATGTTGAAAATCACCAATGGCAAAATTATTTACGCTTCTTTGGGATAAAGGAGGGGGCTGAAGGCAGTGACCTTAGAGCCTTTATGATAGATCTGCTAAAAGGAGCCTTTCCGGGCTGGCTTCATGGGACTGGGGGTCAGCGGTACAGAGAGTCCACAGGTTTCCACTGATGAGGAAGAAGTTGAGTAGCATTGATAGGGCAAATGAGAGGCATCCCAGAGCTGTTCTCAACTTTTTTGGGAACTTCATTATAAGACAAGCAATCTATGAGAAAGAACGTCCTAACGTACAGCGTAGCCTTAATGGTCATACATCCTTTTTGCGCCCCGATTTCTGTCAAGCCACGGTGGAGCACAGGTGGAGATTCAGACAGTAGATTCAGCCTTTCAAGAGTCTAGGTTGGAAGCATTTTTGTTGGCCACCAACTGTTTGAAAACAAACTTTAAGGAGAAAATCAGAACATTCACCTCAGAAATGTTGGCCAAGGAATATCTTGATGGTTTGGTGACTTCTCATTAACGGTTTACTTTTTTTGTTTGAGGATGGAATATTATCTGGTTATATTCTGCACAAGTATGCTTGTCCTTATACAGGGCACATGGGGGTACTTAGCTAATAGGCATATGATTAAACTTGTTTTCAATTTGATATGAAATACTGAGTCTGAGTGAGTGACGCTGTGGGATAAAGTGGGGAGCCCCGTAAGGGTGCAAAAATGGAAGCCATTACTCAGGCCATGGTTGGTCTGACTGCCTCAGGTGGCGGGAAGGGTGGGGGTAGGAATAGGGGTATTTGGGGCTGGGTTGGGGGGAGTGTTGTGTAGGGGAGTCGGGTCCGATAGGGAAATTGTCACAGCAGTGGTGGTGGGGAATGGTGAGCAGTACGACAGGGAAGGGGAATCGACAATCAAAAGAAAGTGGATAGGCTAAGATGGGATTGTAACTGCTTTTTCAGAACTATGCTATGATGGGCAAGTTGCTAATGGTGATATGCTAGCATTATGGCAAGACTACATATAGCTACCATAAATATTTGTGGTCTGAATGATGGGGTGAAAAGGAGAAGGGTGGCAGAGGATTTGAGGATATTAAAGGCAAACCTGTAATGCCTTCAGTAAACCCACACAGATCAAACTAATAGGAATCTGTTAGAAACTTCGGGCTTATCGCTGGTTACATGCACCTCTCAGAGTACTAACATTAAAGGAGTGGCTATTCTGGCCTGTGGCAGGGTATGCAACTTTAGACGATGCTCCTCTGATAAATATGGTAGATGGGTCATAATAGAATGTGGGTATGATGGAGGGTCTTTTTCTTTATGTACATTGTATGGCCCTTTTCTGGATGTGTCTAAAGTTCTAGATGTTCTCTCTGAAGAACTTGCAACTTGGCCTGCCCCGTATGTGATAAGCAGGGATGTCAATTTTAATGGCACTCGATCTAAATCCAGGGAGGCAACCGATCCCAATATGGGTTTTTATGCAGCCCGTAAACCTTGTGTGTATAGAGCCCTTTGTAGCTTCCAAAGAGAAATCGATCTGGTGGATACTTGGCTTAAGCTCAACACACCTGACCCTGGCTTTACTCACTATTCTGCCCCTCATGGCTCTCTGGATTATTTATTTTTGGCACCTGAGCTACTAAAAGGTGCTCAAATAGAGTTGTTTCCTCGACTCATGTCAGACCACAATCCTTTAGTACTAGAACTATTCCTCGAAGGGTTTATTATAAACAGTAGAAAGTTGGTCTTTTGAGAGGGATCTACTGCCCGATCCTGCGTATGTTCAAAGAATGAATTTGTGGATTCCAGAATTCTTGAAAATTAATATAGGTAGTGCCTCTCTGGAGATAGTGTGGGATGCTTTTAAAGCGTGTGTTGGGGGAAACCCTTAGGTATAGTTAAAATCACAGAAACAGAGCCATTTGCACAGTAAGGAGCTATATCAGAATATTAATCAGGCAGGAAAACTTCTTCCCAGAGCCATAAATAAAGGGTCTGATCCAGCTGCAGTGCAGCAACAAATTACATTAGCTAAGGCAGTGATCAATGAAATAACAGTTAAAGAAAACAGCCCAAAAATATCTAGCTAGTCTACAGGAATGTTACAAGTATGGCAAACAGGTGGGACACCTTTTGGCAGTACGTACGTATCAGAAGAATGCAGCAAATTATATTAGTGAAGTTAAAGATGGATGTAGGGATCTGGTCTCGGACCCTGAGGGCATTGTAGAAGTTTTTAGGGGCTATTATGAGAGACTTTATCAAGCCCAATCTCCTGGGGGGGAACAAGCTATTGAGGAGTTCCTGGGCAGTGTGGCCTCAGTCAGAGTAACTCAGAAGGAGCAAGATTTTCTGGGGGCCAATATCCCTTCTGATGATATACAAGCATCTCTCTCTGAATTGCCTTCCAGGAAGGCTGCAGGAACTGATCAAATTCCGTTAGAATTTTATAAGAGTTCTAGTACGTTCCTTCTGTCAGGAATCCCAAAGGTGCCTACTGCGTTATCTGTCAGCACCCCAAGGGATTAGGGTTAAATCATATCTCGGTTCTTGGTTAAACCTTCATGTTTCTAAGTAAACATAATGTGCTGTGTTACACAATTGGTTTTATCAATGCTTGTTTTACCAATGCTTGTTTGCTAATGTGAGCAGGTGTAGACATGTGCTTCTAATTAGGTGTGGTGACTCATTCACACCTGGAAACTCAACTGCTTTCCTGATTGGCTATAAATAACAGAGTGAAGCATGCCTCCCTGCGTAGCTTTTTTTTGCTTCCTGATCTCAGCATCTGACCTGGCAGTCCAGCCCTTGCTGTCATCCTCGTATTCAGGACTTTTGAGGCAATTAATTTCTTCGTTCCTGTACCAGCTGACATCAGGCATTCCTCCAGCACTCCGTAAAAGACTGCAGCTAAGTGACTAGTATTCTCCAGGGAGTTTGTTATTTGAGGTCTGTGCTTTCCTAGAACAGCTGGTGTATTTCAGACCTTGTATTTTGGCAGAGTGCTTATCTTGAAGAGACAAATGCATTTCTGAACATTCTACATTATTGCAATTAGTGCAATTTTAAAAGAGCATTTACGTGACTTTTCTTTCTCTAATAGCATAACTCTTGGATTTCAGTTGTGTTATTCATGCCTGTGTTTCAGGTTTGAGGAATTTGCTTTTTGAAGGGTTTTTCACACACGCAGTGAAAACAAACCAAACTGTGCCAACCTAACTGCTTGAACCCAGAGTGGATATTTGTTTTTTTTAAATTGTTTTTGTTCCTTTTAGTTTAACCCTATGCATGCAGGAAAGTTATATGTGATATAATTAATGCCCTTGTTTGTTTTTCTTGTGCATGATAAGTGCAACCACAGTTCTAATTGTAGTGTGCAACAGTGAATCTCTGTGAAGCCAGCTCTAGTGTTGCAGTACTTATTGTTATGGTACTCAGTTTGGGTTTTTGTTAATGCAGTGTTAGTAATTGTGCCAACAGTTATTATTATCCAAGAAAAATGCTGGAGCATCCCGGTGTTCTTCTACCGCTCCTGTGCCCATATCAGAAAGAGAGATTCAAGTTCAAGGAAGATGAGTGCACTAACTCTACTATCACTCTGTCAACAACGACCTGCCCCCCGAAGATACAGGGTGCCTGGCTGGACCGGCAAGACATGGCAGTGTTTTGTCTCTTTCTCTTCCACTCCCCCTTTCCTTTTGGGACGCCTGCCGGGGTTTCTGTGACCACCAGGAAGTGCCAAGAGGTGTTCCAGAAGGTCGGGGGCATACCATCGCCCCTTCAGACATCCTGCTTTTCAGGTGAGTGTCCCCGTCTCGACACCTTCTACCGGTTATGGTCGAGGTCTCCCTGCAGGTACAACATGGCCAGAGGCCTAGTGGTATTTAAAAAAAAAAGGAAAGGTCCTGTCTAAACAGGGGTCTTATTGACCTATAATTCTAATAAACAATTACTTGAAGATCTATTTAAAAGTCCTTGCCTCTAGACTGTGGCGCATTATCGCCAGATTATTGTCTGACAACCAGGATGACTTCATACCTGGCAGTGATACCACTGACCACATCTGACGAGCTATAACAGTGTTCGACGCCACCGAGGTTGCAAATGAGCCGATGGCAATAGCCCTGTTGAGTGCAGGGAACGCATTCAAGAGGGTCAGTTGGCAATAGCTCTGGAAGGTCATGGGCTTGCTGGGACTATTGATGCAATACATCAAGGCAGTTCAAGCCTTCTATTATAAATCAGTGGCCCAGATACAGTTGATGGGAGGACAATCTGGGCTTATACAGATAGAAAGAGGAACTCAGCAGGGGTGCCCCTGCTCTCCTCTTCTTTTTGCGCTACATATTGATCCCTTCATTCGCAAGTTAGAGGATAATCTAGCTGTACCTCCAGTAGAAAGATTTGTTTGGTAAAAGAGAATGTTAGCATACGCCGACAATGTGGCAGTTGTTATTATAAACCCTGACTCAGCCCTAGGAGCAACAGAGGAGGAAGCTGCTAAATTTTGGGAGATCTCAGGATACTCACTGGACAGTACTGAAACTCAACTTATAGTGAACCATGAACTAACACGCAAGATGCTCAGGTGGTCGAGCATGCAGTGTATCTGGGGATCCAAATTAGTGCTAACATGGATCCAACTGGAGTCAGGAAGGCGTAGAACTGGAACATGCCCCTGCTGTTGTGGGCCTGGGTCCCTCTTCAATTGCCCCAATCAGGGAAGTACACCCAGGTATTGATTGTTCTCCCCTTGCTTTAGGCTGGAAGGGGATCGTGTTTGACTTTTGAGTTTATGCAGGGTCATCCCCAATCTTTTTGCCTCCTGCCTCCTATTTTTTCTGACCTGTTGCTGTTGGCTTTTCAACTCTGAGCACTGTACCACTGTGTAAATTGTATTGTTGATTGGTTTATCAATGATTGGCATATTTGATTTACTAGTAAGTCCCTAGTAAAGTGCACTAGAGGTGCCAGGGCCTATAAATCAAATGCTACTAGTGGGCCTACAGCACTGGTTGTGCCACCCACATTAGTAGCTCTGTAATCATGTCTCAGACCTGCCACTGCAGTGTCTGTGTGTGCGGTTTTAACTGTAAATTTGACTTGGCAAGTGTAACCACTTACCAGGCCGAAACCTTCCCTTTTCCTACATGTAACGCACCCCTAAGGTAGGCCCTAGGTAGCCCCAGGGGCAGGGTGCAGTGTATGGTTAAGGTAGGACATATAGGTGGTCATTATAACATTGGTGGTAAAAGCCGCTTACCGCCATGCAGAAGACCGCCAACACACCGCCGCGGAAAACCGCCACAGCTATATGACCCACATCTCGGAATCCGACAAAATTCAGACACCCGCACAAGTACGCCACACCAAAGGTCAGTGATAAACTGGCGAAAACAAAACCTCCACCGTCACGCCAACAGAAATACGCCCACACTATCACGACACATGAATCCACACAGCAGTCTTTCAACCGCGGTATTCCATTGGCGGTACACACCGCCGCACTCAAAATACACACACTTCTACAAAACACCGCCACATTGGACAATTCAAAATATACACACCTAATACACATACACACACCACTCCCACACACCCATTACAATATAAAACACACACACACATCACCCACAAACCCCTACGACCGATATTACAGAGAGAAGGCCAGAGAGAGACACCACCATCCACAGGCACACAAGACCATCACCCACACAACTCCCACGCACAAAACACCACACACCACTACATATCACCACACTTAACACCACACACACCACCCCACACATCACCTACACCATCCCATGGCACGGCAAAGACACCCCAGGTTTTCAAGGGAGGAGCTCAGGGTCATGGTGGAGGAAATGGTCTGGGTAGAGCCACAGCTATTTGGATCACAGGTGCAGCACACCTCAATTGCAAGGAAGATGGAGCTATGGCGAAGAATCGTCGACAGGGTCAACGCAGTGGGACAACACCCAAGAAATCGGGACGACATCAGGAAGAGGTGGAACGACCTACGGGGGAAGGTGCGTTCCGTGGTCTCAAGACACCACCAGGCCGTTCAACGGAGTGGCGGCGGACCCCCACCTCCTCACCCACAACTAACAACATGGGAGGAGCAGGTCTTGGCTATACTGCATCCTGAGGGCCTCGCAGGAGTCAGTGGAAGAATGGACTCTGGTAAGTCAAACCTTTAACTATCATATCCCCCACCCTACCTGCATGCTATCACATACCCCCACCCTCGCCCCCACCCCTATCACTCCAACTCCTCACAAATGTACCAATATCACAAACCACCCATCCCAACACCAAGCCCTGCATGCAACACCAACGCATGGACACCCATCACTAAAGCATGCCCACTGCACATACCCATACACCCCCCTAAACCATCATCACACAAGCTCCCACACAGGAATGCAAGCACTGGGGTACACGCTCACCCACCCATTGCACACTATGACACACACAGATGCAATAATCATGCCTTTACACCCCTGCAGGACCACTACCCAACGTCACCAGACAGGAGGGTTCAGACATCTCCACTCCACCCTCAGAAGAGGCCCACAGTGATGACAGCAGCTCTGTCCAACTGGATCTAGATGACCAGCCCGGACCATCGTGGGCCTCGGGACAGTCGGTTCCCCTCACACAGGCACAGGCCACCACAGACCTTCCCCACTCTGGAAACACCAGCACAGCACCCACCCAGCGGGCCCATACCTCCGTCCCCAGGACACGTCAATCAGCTGTGTGTCCACCACTACAGGGAACCCAGGATAACCCACCACCCCAAAAACAACAGGGACCTGGGGGCAGTGGCAGTGGGCACACAGTCCATGGGACGGAGGCCCAGTAACACAGTGGAACTGGGAGGGCTGCAGTGCGACAGGTGGCGGACAGGCCAAGGGAACCCACTCTCCACGAGGGCCTCTCCTCCATCATGGGAGCATACCACCACTCCCAGGAGACGATGGCAACGGTACTGGCCAAGTTTCAGGAGACCCAGCGCATTCAGGAGGAACAGTATTTGGGGTTCAGGGAGGAACTCAGAACCATCAGCTCTGCCCTAGGCACCATCGTAGGGGTGCTGAAGGAAATACTCAACACCAGGAGGGACACTGTGGCACTACAAGGGGCCCCTGACCCTAGCATGGACGATGAACTGCCCACCACCTCCGCCGGCGCTAGTGGATAGGAGGCACCGCCACAGGACCACCACACCAGCACCCCACCCTCTGCAGACGGAGAACCACCACGCAAACGGTCTCTGAGATCCAGGAACAAGACAGAGCACGATGCCAAGACCCCCGCCAAGAAATGAGACCACCCTGATTGTCATCCCACTGTCCCACTTTGTCACCCTGTCCATATTGAAACTGCCCCAGCTCCACTTCCTATGCCCATATGGGCAATGCACCTGTGAGGCTAATAGACTGGACTCTGCCATGGATACTCCTCAGCCATCACCCCTCACCATCTAACTTCCCCCTCCAATATGTTGTATGTAAATAAACACACCTAAAGCACCAACAGATCTGGAGATCTGGAGATTTCGAAATAGTGTATTTTCAATTACAGTGACAAAATTCTCAGGAAATAGTAATGTCAACATACCTAGGTCACACAGCTCTAGTCCATGAGGAATCTAAGCAGATGACACACGTTGGGACCCACACCTGTGAAACCGTAAGGGAAAGTGACAACTCAGTGACCATACACTGGGTGAAATCGACAGATAGGACAGAGGTAGAAGTGTAAAAGTACATGTAGTAGGCAGGAATGTATTCTCACCTGTGTTTCACTGGAAATATTGCTGGATGGCTGAGTCCCTGTTGTCCATGTCTTCTTCCTCTGCTTCCTCCTCCTCACTGTCCACAGGCACCACAGCTGCCACAACACCGCCATCTGGACCATCCTCCTGCAGAAAAGGCACCTGTCGTCGCAAAGCCAAGTTATGAAGCATACAGCAGGCCACGATGATCTGGCATACCTTCTTTGGTGAGTAGAATAGGGATCCACCTGTCATATGGAGGCACCGGAACCTGGCCTTCAGGAGGCCGAAGGTGCGTTCGATCACCCTCCTAGTCCGCCCATGGGCCTCATTGTAGCGTTCCTCTGCCCTTGTCCTGGGATTCCTCACTGGGGTCAGTAGCCATGACAGGTTGGGGTAACCAGAGTCACCTAATAGCCACACACGGTGTCTCTGGAGTTGACCCATCACATAAGAGATGCTGCTAAGCGCTACGAGGCCGTTGGCAGTTGGGCGCTATATAAATCTTTATAACATAACATAACATTCCGCATGATTTAGGCGTCATGCACAGAGCCAGGGAACATGGCATTCACATGGGAGATGTACTGGTCGGCCAAACATACCATCTGTACATACATGGAATGATAACTCTTCAGGTTCCTGTACACCTGTTCACTCTTGTTGGGGGGAACCAAAGCCACATGGGTCCCATCAATGGCACCTATGATGTTGGGGATATGTCCAAGGGCATAGAAGGCACCTGTCACTGTAGGCAAGTCCTCCACCTGAGGGGAAACGATGTAGCTCCGCATGTGTTTCAGCAGGGCAGACAACACTCTGGACAATACGTTGGAAAACATAGGCTGGGACATCCCTGATGCCATGGCCACAGTTGTTTGAAATGACCCACTGTAGGAGGCTGGACTGGCTTGTAGTGAGTACCAAGGGGTACTTACACCTTGCACCAGGCCCAGGTATCCCTTATTAGTATAGAGGGGTGTCTAGCAGCTTAGGCTGATAGAAAAGGTAGCTTAGCAGAGCAGCTTAGGCTGAACTAGGAGACGCGTGAAGCTCCTACAGTACCACTAGTGTCATATGCACAATATCATAAGAAAACACAATACACAGATATACTAAAAATAAAGGTACTTTATTTTTATGACAATATGCCAAAGTATCTCAGTGAGTACCCTCAGTATGAGGATAGCAAATATACACAAGATATATGTACACAATACCAAAATATGCAGTAATAGCAATAGAAAACAGTGCAAACAATGTATAGTCACAATAGAATGCAATGGGGGCACATAGGGATAGGGGCAACACAAACCATATACTCTAGAAGTGGAATGCGAACCACGAATGGACCCCAAACCTATGTGACCTTGTAGAGGGTCGCTGGGACTGTAAGTAAACAGTGAGGGTTAGAAAAATAGCCCACCCCAAGACCCTGAAAAGTGGGTGCAAAGTGCACCTAAGTTCCCCAAAGAGCACACAAGTCGTGATAGGGGAATTCTGCAAGGAAGACCAACACCAGCAATGCAACAACGATGGATTTCCTGACGAGAGTACCTGTGGAACAAGGGGACCAAGTCCAAGAGTCACGATCAAGTCGGGAGTGGGCAGATGCCCAGGAAATGCCAGCTGTGGGTGCAAAGAAGCTGCCACCGGATGGTAGAAGCTGTGGATTCTGCAAGAACGACAAGGGCTAGAAACTTCCCCTTTGGAGGATGGATGTCCCACGTTGTGAAGAGTCGTGCAGAGGTGTTTCCGTGCAGAAAGACCGCAAACAAGCCTTGCATGCTGCAAGGGTTGCGGTTAGGGTTTTTGGATGCTGCTGTGGCACAGGAGGGACCAGGATGTCACCAATTACATGAGGAGGCAGAGGGGGCATCCAGCAAGACAAGGAGCCCACTCAGAAGCAAGCAGCACTCGCAGAAGTGCCGGAACAGGCACTACGAAGTGGAGTGAACCGGAGCTCACCCAAAGTCCCGAAAGAGGGTCCCACGACGCCGGAGGACAACTCAGGAGGTCGTGCACTGCAGGTTAGAGTGCCGGGGACCCAGGCTTGGCTGTGCACAAAGGAAATCCTGGAAGAGTTCACAGGAGCCGGAGTAGCTGCAAAACACGCGGTTCCCAGCAATGCAGTCTAGCGTGGGGAGGCAAGGACTTACCTCCACCAAACTTGGACTGAAGAGTCACTGGACTGTGGGAGTCACTTGGACAGAGTTGCTGAGTTCAAGGGACCTTGCTCATCGTGCTGAGAGGAGACCCAGAGGACCGGTGATGCAGTTCTTTGGTGCCTGCGGTTGCAGGGGGAAGATTCCGTCAACCCATGGGAGATTTCTACGGAGCTTCTAGTGCAGAGAGGAGGCAGACTACCCCCACAGCAAGCACCACCAGGAAAACAGTCGAGAAGGCGGCAGGATCAGCGTTACAAGGTCGCAGTAGTCGTCTTTGCTACTTTGTTGCAGTTTTGCAGGCTTCCAGCGCGGTCAGCAGTCGATTCCTTGGCAGAAGGTGAAGAGAGAGATGCAGAGGAACTCTGATGAGCTCTTGCATTCGTTATCTAAGGAATTCCCCAAAGCAGAGACCTTAAATAGCCAGAAAAGGAGGTTTGGCTACCTAGGAGAGAGGATAGGCTAGCAACACCTGAAGGAGCCTATCAGAAGGAGTCTCTGACGTCACCTGCTGGCACTGGCCACTCAGAGCAGTCCAGTGTGCCAGCAGCACCTCTGTTTCCAAGATGGCAGAGGTCTGGAGCACACTGGAGGAGCTCTGGGCACTTCCCAGGGGAGGTGCAGGTCAGGGGAGTGACTGGTCAGGGGAGTGGTCACTCCCCTTTCCTTTGTCCAGTTTCGCGCCAGAGCAGGGCTGGGGGATCCCTGAACCGGTGTAGACTGGCTTATGCAGAGATGGGCACCATCTGTGCCCATCAAAGCATTTCCAGAGGCTGGGGGAGGCTACTCCTCCCCAGCCCTGACACCTTTTTCCAAAGGGAGAGGGTGTAACACCCTCTCTCTGAGGAAGTCCTTTGTTCTGCCTTCCTGGGCCAAGCCTGGCTGGACCCCAGGAGGGCAGAAACCTGTCTGAGGGGTTGGCAGCAGCAGCAGCTGCAGTGAAACCCCAGGAAAGGTAGTTTGGCAGTACCCGGGTCTGTGCTAGAGACTCGGGGGATCATGGAATTGTCTTCCCAATGCCAGAATGGCATTGGGGTGACAATTCCATGATCTTAGACATGTTACATGGCCATGTTCGGAGTTACCATTGTGACGCTATACATATGTCGTGACATTTGTATAGTGCACGCGTGTAATCGTGTCCCCGCACTCACAAAGTCCGGGGAATTTGCCCTGAACAATGTGGGAGCACCTTGGTTAGTGCCAGGGTGCCCACACACTAAGTAACTTAGCACCCAACCTTTACCAGGTAAAGGTTAGACATAGAGGTGACTTATAAGTTACTTAAGTGCAGTGGTAAATGGCTGTGAAATAACGTGGACGTTATTTAGCTCAGGCTGCAAGGGCAGGCCTGTGTAAGAATTGTCAGAGCTCCCTATGGGTGGCAAAAGAAATGTTGCAGCCCATAGGGATCTCCTGGAACCCAATACCCTGGGTACCTCAGTACCATATACTAGGGAATTATAAGGGTGTTCCAGTATGCCAATGTAAATTGGTGAAATTGGTCACTAGCCTGTTAGTGACAATTTGGAAAGAAAATGAAAGAGCATAACCACTGAGGTTCTGGATAGCAGAGCCTCAGTGAGACAGTTAGTCATAACACAGGTAACACATACAGGTCACACTTATGAGCACTGGGGCCCTGGCTGGCAGGGACCCAGTGACACATACAACTAAAACAACATATATACAGTGAAATATGGGGGTAACATGCCAGGCAAGATGGTACTTTCCTACACCCACTTGCAAGGAAATGGAGCACTGACAGCACCTGCACTTGAGGGGGGATTCCTGTGGGATGGCGGATTGCTGACATCAGGTCTGGCTCCAACTGGGTACGCAGTTCCTGAATTGTGGCACGGTCAAACCTGTAAGTGATTATCAAATGTCGCTCCTCCATTGTCGACAGGTTCACCAGCGGTCGGTACACCGGAGGATTCCGCCATCTCCTCACATGTCCCAGCGGACGGTGCCTATTAAGGACAACAGCGAGCAGAGTCAAACAACTCAGCGGTATGTACCCACAGTCTACATAGAACACCATTCATACACAAAATCTGGCCTGTATGTGTGTTGAGAGTAGGCCTAGGTATGTGTGATGCAGTTGGTAATTAGGCCATGTGGGCCCCTGAAATGACGGCTGTCTGACCTGTAAAGTGGGACAATGGGATGTGAGGTAACTGTGCTGGCGTTGTACACCATTGCGGTAGGCGGTCGAAGACCGCGGCGCAATGCTGCATTGGTTAACATTGGACCCTATGGGTTCCAGGAGCCAATGACGATGTACGCCGGCGGTGATGGTACGCACCGCCGCGGACGTGACCGCTGCGGACGTGACCGCCATTTTCTATCTATTCAATCACTCGATACCTGATCTTTGACAAGAGAGGACCTACACTGCAAGTGCAAGTGCTGCTGTGACCTCCGTCTGGAAGAGACAATGGCTCGTGCGTCTGGGGAAAGGGCCCCTACCTTCACATCGAAGCTCGTCAATGGGGTCCTCCCCAAGTACACGCTACTCTACGGTCCTCCAGACCAACAGGAAAGTACACAGGGAGCATGTAGTATGGGCTATGCCTGTGTG
Organism: Pleurodeles waltl; assembly: GCF_031143425.1. Lineage (NCBI taxonomy): Eukaryota > Metazoa > Chordata > Amphibia > Caudata > Salamandridae > Pleurodeles > Pleurodeles waltl. The sequence goes on along the minus strand of NC_090446.1, from coordinate 143,660,177 downwards.
GAGAGGGCTGGTTGTAAGTTCTGAGTGCATGAAAAACGGTGGGTGCATGTGCCACATGGCAAGGGTAGGGATGGGGACCACACACTTTGACGGCGCAGTTGGTAATGACTTCTCTTCTACCTCTGTACATTTCATGTAGGTCAGCGCCCACCAGAAGAAGGATATTTGGCGAGCCATCGCCAAGGACGTCCGGACCCTGGGGGTCCACCAGAGACGGAGCACCCACTGCCGTAAAAGATGGGAGGACATTCACCGCTGGAGCAAGAAGACAGCGGAGGCTCAGCTGGGGATGGCCTCCCAACGTGGGAGGGGTGCCCGTCGAACCATGACCCCCCTGATGTTCCTGATCCTGGCGGTGGCCTACCCGGAGTTGGATGGGCGCTTGAGGGCATCACAGCAGACACAAGGGGGTGAGTACACTCTCATTAAGCTTACTTTGCGCGCAGTGGAGGTGTCTGGGTGGGGGAGGAGGGCTGTGGGTTTCCCTAGGCCAGGGCGAGTTTCGTAGGCTAGGCCCCTTCATAAGACATGGCCCTGTGGCCCCCCAACCCACCTCTGTAGAGTACCAAGTACAGCTATTCATGCCCCTGTGTCATCTAAGTGTGCATATGTCGTCCATAGCCTTGTAGGCCATTTTCCAGGAATTGCACTGTAGAGCCCAAGAGCGCGGTGTAGTGCAGGGGGCTGCTGTGTCTGTCTTGTCCGCCAACGGTAGCGGTAAGCCATGCACTCAACATGTCTTTCTTCTGTTCCCCGCACCTTTTGGTGATCTCCCTGTTCTTGTGAGCATTAGCATCATCAGGCGGAGGAGCAGTGGCACCGGAGCACGAGGGAGCTGCATCCCACATGGCCATGGAGGGCCACATTACGGACTCTGAATACACCAGCGGGTCGGAGGGCAAGGGGAGCACCACAGCGGGGACAGGAGCTGCAACCAGCGACATGGACTCGTCCTCCGATGGGAGCTCCCTTGTGGTGGCAGCAACATCTGTGCCCCCTACAACTACAGGTACAGCCGCCACCCCCCCTACCAGCACCGCCCTCCCAGCAGCCCCTCAGCCGTCGCCCCGTGCCCACTCACCCAGGAGGGTGAGCATCACCTTCGCCCCAGGCACCTCAGCTCCTGCCCCGTCACCTCTGCTGCCCTCAGTGAGGAGGCCATTGACCTCTTCAGGCCCCTCACTGTTGGGCAGTCTACCATTTTGAATGCCATCCAGGGTGTAGAAAGGGAGTTGCAGCAAACCAATGCATTCCTGGAGGGCATTCATTCTGGTCAGGCGGCCCTTCATCGAACCTTTCAAACTCTGGCCTCAGCTCTGATGGCAGCCATTGTCCCTGTGTCTAACCTCCCCCCTCCAACTTCCTCCACCCAGACCCAATCCCCTGTACCTCTGCCTATCCCAAGCACACCATCAGACCAGCCTGCACACACCTCACCACACAAGGGAAGCTCAAGCAAACATAAGCACCACACATCCCACAGGCACTCACGCAAGCATCACACACATACAGACACACCAACATCCACTGCCTCCACTGTGCCCCCCTCCTCCTCGTCTCCCTCCTCCCTCCCAGTCTCGTCTCCACTCACACCTGCATGCACCACCACTAGAGCCACTACGTCCCGCACCAGCACACCCACCACCACACCCCGCTCATGTGCACTCACCACCCCCACTACCATTCACACATCCCCTGTGTCCTCTCCCAGTGTGTCTGTGACACCCCCTCCCAAGATACACAAACGCAGGCACACACCCAACATACATCCACCTCACAACAGCCTCCAGCGCATGCACCTGCACCCAAAGCCACAAAACTTACTCCTCCTACAACCACCACCTCTTCCTCCACTCCCAAACCCCCTCCAGCTACCCGTCCCAGTGTCTCCAAACAACTTTTCCTGTCCACCCTTAACCTATTTCCCACCACCCCCCGTCCAACTCATAGGTCCCGAACTAGCACCTCAGCCACAAAATCTCCGGGACCAGTGGTGCCTGTTGTCACAGGTATGTGGAGTGCACCGGCCACCAGGCCAGCCAGTGTGGCACGGAGCCACAGCACGGCCAGTCCCCCCCCTGTGAAGCACCAGAAGTTGGCCAGTGCCCGGCGGGAGAGGGGGAAGACTCCAGCCAGCCAAGCCGCTCACAGGGGTCCTGGGGGGAGTGTGGACTCAGCCGTGACTCCTCCCAAGGTGGGGAAGGGGCAGAAGAAACCCAGAAAGTCTGGGAGGAGCAGCACGGCAGAGAAGACCACCATCATCCCCGCTGGCCAGGAGGCCACCGCCAGCCCCATCGTCGCTGGCCCGGAGGCCACCGCCAGCCCCAACGTCGCTGCCCAGGTGGACCCCGCCAGCCACAGCCCAGCTGCCCGGGAGGACCCCGCCAGCCACAGAGCTGACCAATGAAGGACCGCCAAGTCAAGCACCGCTGAACAGGGCAAGGACCGCCAAGTCAAGCACCGCTGAACAGGGCAAGGACCGCCAAGTCAAGCACCGCTGAACAGGGCAAGCACCGCCAAGTAAAGCACCGCTGAACAGGGCAAGCACTGCTGAACAGGGCAAGGACCGCCAAGTCAAGCACCGCTGAACAGGGCAAGTACCGCCAAGTTAAGCACCGCTGAACAGGGCAAGCACCGCTGAACAGGGCAAGCACCGCCAAGCCGAGCACCGCTGAACAGGGCAAGCACCGCTGAACAGGGCAAGGACCGCCAAGTCGAGCACCGCTGAACAGGGCAAGCACTGCTGAACAGGGCAAGGACCGCCAAGTCAAGCACCGCTGAACAGGGCAAGCACCGCTGAACAGGGCAAGCACTGCCAACTCAAGCACCGCTGAACAGGGCAAGCACCGCTGAACAGGGCAAGCACCGCCAAGTCAAGCACCGCAAGCCCATGAGCGGCAGGGGCACTGACGCAACAGGGACCGTCACGGGGTGAGTGATGCACTCTGGGCACCAGTCCCCCTCCAGAACCAGTGGAGACATGCATCCACTCCGTCTGTCCTGCACAGGATGAAGCACTGTGGGCACCAGTCCCCCTCCAGAACCAGTGGAGACATGCATCCACTCCGTCTGTCCTGCACAGGATGAAGCACTCTGGGCACCAGTCCCCCGACTGAACCAGTGGAGACATGCATCCACTACCTCTGTCCTTCACAGTATGAAGCACTCTGGGCACCAGTCCCCCTCCAGAACCAGTGGAGACATGCATCCACTACCTCTGTCCTTCACAGGATGAAGCACTCTGGGCACCAGTCCCCCTCCAGAACCAGTGGAGACATGTATCCACTACCTCTGTCCTGCACAGGATGAAGCACTCTGGGCACCAGTCCCCCTCCAGAACCAGTGGAGACTGTTATCCACTTGAGAGACTGTGGCTTTGCACTCCCCAGGATGGTACAGTGGGCAAACCACCCACTGTAGAGACTTGAGATACTGTGGCTTTGCACTCCCCAGGAAGGTCCAGTCGGCAAACCACCCACTGTAGAGACTTGAGAGACTGTGGCTTTGCATTCCCCAGGATGGTCCAGTCGGCAACCCACCCACTGTAGAGACGTGAGAGACTGTGGCTTTGCACTCCCCAGGATGGTACAGTGGGCAAACCACCCACTGTAGAGACTTGAGAGACTGTGGCTTTGCACTCCCCAGGATGGTCCAGTGGGCAAACCACCCACTGTAGAGACTTGAGAGACTGTTGCTTTGCACTCCCCAGGATGGTACAGTGGGCAAACCACCCACTGTAGAGACTTGAGAGACTGTTGCTTTGCACTCCCCAGGATGGTACAGTGGGCAAACCACCCACTGTAGAGACTTGAGAGACTGTGGCTTTGCACTCCCCAGGATGGACCAGTGGGCAAACCATCCACTGTAGAGACTTGAGAGACTGTGGCTTTGCACTCCCCAGGATGGTACAGTGGGCAACCCTCCCACTGTAGAGACTTGAGAGACTGTGGCTTTGCACTCCCAAGGATACATCAATGGGCATGGAGGCCCCTCGTGGATCTGGTGTCGTGCACTCATCCGGCTGAGGTGCCCCCCCTTCCCTTCCCCCTGAGGTGCCTGTTGTATTTCTATCTGATGCCCCTGCAGTGTTCTCTCTGTTTTGATCTGGTATCGTGGGTGGGCCTCGCCCATGCATTTTGGGCCCAGTGGTCCACGGACTATAAATGGTGCAATACCTGAACTATTAATCGTGGTGTATATTTTGTTAATAGTGTATATATGTATATTTTTGCTTATTGAATTTTGATATATTACAATGGTTACACTCATTTCCTTTTGTCTTTGCATTCTTCCTGGGGGGGTTGGGGGTGTAACTGTAATGTATAGATATGCTTTGGTGTGTGTGTTGTAGTGGGTGTGGGGGGGTGGGTGGGGGTGTTGCGTGTGTGTGTCCCTGTTTTTTGCCTCCCCTGTGTCGTAGGTGCAGTACTCACCGTGGTCTTCGCCGTCGGCGTTGGTGCTCCTGGTACAGGAGCAGGAAGACTATTGCAGGAAGAATATGGAGTTCTGCCTCCGTGGTGTCCTCCTTCCTCGTGGAGTGTGTAGAGGTGAGCGTTTTTCTTTCGAAATGCCTGTTTCCGCTGTGTTTTTATCCGCGGTGAATCCGCCCCGGAAAAGGTGGCAGATTGGACTGTTGTAATACTGTGGGTGGTACTTTATCCTCCGCCTGTCTGTTGGCGGTTACCGCCGCAGTGTTTGTTTGTACCGCTGTGGCGGTCTGAGTGTTAAAGCGGCTGTCTTTGTTGGCAGTTTCCACCACGGTCGTAATTCAAAATTTTTTACCGCTGGCCTGTTGGCGCTCTTACCGCCGCTTTAACACCGTCCGCCAGGGTTGTAATGACCACCATAGTAATGTGGTTTTTTTAATGTCCTAACAGTGAAATATTGCTAAATTCGTTTTTCACTGTTGCAAGGCCTGTCCCTCTCATAGGTTAATATGGGGGCTACCTTTGAATCAGATTAAAGAGTAGATTCCCTTTGGGAGCGGATGGACATGTTGCGTTTGGGGTCTCTGAGCTCACAATTTAAAAAAACATCTTTTAGTAAAGTTGTTTTTAAGATTGTGTGTTTGAAAATGCCACTTTTAGAAAGTGAGCATTGTCTTGTTTATACCATTTCTGTGACTCTGACTGTTTGTGGATTCCCTGTCTGGGTCAATTTGACAGATGGGCTGGTTGCACCTCACACAAGACAGTGACACAAAAGGGAGCTGGGGTGTAGTCTGCATTTCCTGATAAGCCATCTGTGCTAGGAAGGAGGGGAGGAGTGGTAATTCACACCTGAAAGGGCTGTGCCTGCCCTCACACAGTGCAGTCTCCAACCCCCTGGTGAGTGTCTGGGACCTGGCCTGGGCAAGGCAGGATTTCACATTCAAAAGAGACTTTGCTTTGAAGTAGGCCTACTTTGAAGGAGAAAATTGGTATAAGAAGGGCACCAAAAAACGCAGACTTTACAACACTTCTGGAAACCGAGAGGAATCTCTGCCTGGATAAGAGCTGGAGAGCTGAGGAAGAAGAGCTGCCCTGCCTGTGACTGTGCTTTGTGAAGCTATCCTGCAGTTGCAGCGTCTGCCAGAGTAAGAGGGCAAAGACTAGACTTTGTGTGCCTTCCATCTTGTGAAGATCTCCAAGGGCTTGATTTAGAGCTTGCCTCCTGTTGTTTGAAGTCTCAGAGACAACAAAGACTTCTCTCTACCAGCACCTGGAGTCTTTGGAGAGACTCCTACTCTGCCATGTGGTGTCCATCCAGTTCCTGGGACCCTGAAAGGAGAAGCAGGCAGCCTAAGATGAAGAAATCCACGCACTGACCTCCGTGTGGGGAAAAGATCGACGCAACTCCGATCTGCGGTGGAAAAATCAATTCGCCGCTGGCTTCGTGCCTGAAAATTGACGCTCGCCTGCAACGCGACCCGAAGATCGACACCCGGGGTGGAAAAACGACACACAGCATAGCTGACAGAGGCTGGTGAGATCGCAACCCACGCTGCGTGGCTTTCGGATCATCGTGCGACTGGATTTCTGACGCAAACACCGTTGGGCGTGTAAAAACGACGCAAGGCCTGCCCAGACCCAGAGTGCTGACCAGATCAATGCATTGCTGTCCTGTGGAGAGAAGAAACGACGCGCCCCACCCGACGAAAGAAGAAACGACGCAAGGTCTTGCTCGTGAGTGGACTTGACGCATTGCAAGCCAATTCTGATGCACACTCGCCCATGCGGGGTTATTTTTGACACACCGAAGGTACATTTTCAGGCTAACACTGTTAGTGTGTGTTTGAAACTACATGAAGACTCTTTTTGCTTTTTAATTGATAACTTAACTTGTGTATTGTGGATTTTTGTTGTTTTGGTCTTGTCTTGTTTAAATAAATATTCGCTATTTTTCTAAACCTGTGTTGTGGCATTTTGTAGTGTTTTCATTAAGTTACGGTGTGTGTTGGTACAAATACTTTACACCTAGCACTCCGAAGTTAAACCTACTGCTCATGCCAAGCTACCAAGTGGATAAGCAGGGGTTAGCTGAGGGTGATTCTCTTTTACCCTAACTAGAGTGAGGGTCCTTATTTGGACAGGGGGTAACCTGACTGCCAACCAAAGACCCCATTTCTAACAGTGGTCAAGTTGAATCTGGCCCCGGTAGTTGGGAAGGCAAAACAAGACTTTGCGAGATGGAACAACCTTTATCTGTCCATTATAAGCCATTGTAATCTGGTCAAAATTATATTTTTGTTGGTGGTTTTGTATGTCTTCAATGCCATTCCAGTAGAATTTGAGAGCTCGTGGTTTAAAATAATAGATGATATCATCTCCAGATTCATATGGTCCTGTGGTAAAACCAGGAGGGCAATTACATATCTATATATGCCCAGGGAATGGGGTGTCTGGGCACTTCCGATTTTAAAGCTATATCAGTTTGCAGCTGCCCTCCAATATATGAGGCCTTTTTTCTATAACAACAATGGTGGGCCTAGGTTTAATGAGCATGCACCAGGTATCTATCAGCTGTTAATCAGATCGGAGACTAACGGCTGCCTTTTGAAGGTAACAGAACCAAGTTGCTACAAAAAGGTCCAATTTAAAGTGCTGGGTGCAGCCTTTAAGATCTGAGCAACTTGGTATAAAATAGCTGGTTTAGGTAGATTTAACTGGCATACCCCGGTGCGTAGGAATCCATTGTTGCCAGATATTTTTCATGATATCTGTTTGACAGGAAGGCTGAGGCGTGGGCTGTCAAAACTTGGCGATTATTATCAAGGGTGTAGGCTGGCGTCATTTGAGGAACTCAAAGAGAGATGCAATGTGAATCGTAACGTTTTTTTAAAATATATGCAAATTTGTGACTTCTTATATAGGAAAAGTGGCAGGGCTGCCTGATTTTCGAGAAATTTGCTTTTGGATCTATTGTTGGGTCCCAAGAAGTGTTCGGTTAATCAAATATATCAGATCCTTAGCGCTAGTATGCCGGGTTACCTTGAGAAGCATAATGGTGAGTGGCATCAGAGACTTGATTCTGGGGATCAATTCTCTATTCTCTATTTCTATGAGCCCTTAGAGCTCAGCCGCACCATATTGTGCTTCTTGGGACTTCAGGCACAACACTATATAACACTATAAAACAATATTTGGCTCGTATTTTACTACTGCGAGGATTGCGAAGTGGGTGGTACAGAGGGGATATGCTGTCTACATTGTCAAGCTAGGGAAGCAGATCTGATCGGAACACATCTTTGCTCCTTATTCTAAGTTGGACGCGCTTAAATTAGAGATCTTCAAATTTTGGGGGGATATTTTAAATGCTGCCTTGGTCTTGACCACCCAAATTATGCTTCTGGGAGTACAGGCAATAGGTGCCACTGGGAGGGAGTCCTTACTATTTATTGCTATGGCAGTGTTACGTATTTCTTTTGGTGCAGCTTGGCTCGATTGCCACCCTCAATGGCAAGGACGTTTTTTCTCAGTCTTTAATTTGGAGATTGCACTTTACAAGCGTAAGGGAAAGAACACCTGGCGAAAGGGGAAAAGGATTTGGAGGCCACTCTTAGAATGGGTGCACCCTCAAACCGGACAATTTTTGTCTATTTAGTAACCCCCACTTAGACCTTTAAGATGGGGCCTTCTGTTTGATTATAGGATAGTTGACCACTATCCCAAGCACTTTCATACACATTAAGCACTTTCACTAATACATGCACTTTAGGTTCTGCAATGGTGGAAACCAACCAGGGGCAGAACTGGTACTGTATTCCTATGTGATATCGGAGGTATGTGATTAGTGATCAGGTATTGCTGACAGCTTTTTCGCACATTGATGTTATCTGGTTATAGAAATGTATTGAAGATTAGGGTTTTGGAATTGAACTCAATTCATCCATTTATTCAGCAGATTTTTTACGCACTTTATTAGCTATGCAATTGCACTGATATGATATTCATAGATTAATTCATGTATCTGAACTATTCAGTGTCAATCTGTTCATCATATTGTTCTAAATGAAATGTTGTACGACGATCTGAAAGGAGTTATTGATATATTCAAGTATAACTGATTGTGCTTTGTTCGCTTTTATCTCCTTGTACCATCTATTTCCTGTTTTTTTTCATGTTTCTGTTGACATTTAAGCAGCATTTTAAAAACGCGTTAATAAAAATAATAATGAAAAAAGACCTTATAAGACTCCAGGGCCCTTCATAGTCATTTGCAGCACTTAGTGTCATGGAAGGTCTATATGCTTCAAAGTGGTCCTGAAAACCTACTTGGTTTGTTCATGCTTCTAGCTTAATAGCGAATTCTTACCAAAATCAGTATGAGGCCTTCCTCATGGGAGAGAGGGGGGCTATAAACAAGGAGGAATGGGTGAGGAATAGGGCTTATACATTCTGCAAAAGGAATGTTTGTTGCCCTAACTAACCCTACCAAAGATTAGACTGCTAAGTGATCACAGTAAAAATTCTGGGTTGTGGGTTGGACTTCCAGGGTACTTTAGGAAGGGATAGCATAAATAGAAAACTGACCTACAGTTCTATGCGTGGCAAAAACATTGCCTGGTTTCTGGAGCTACCAGTATGCATGTGGCCCTCTTCGTTCCCCACTTTTTATTTTGCTGCCCATTTTGGTCCCTTGGAGTATTAGTTAGGTTTTCAGGCTTCTTTCCTTCTGGTCACCTGGAGCTTGGCTACTTCCCCAATGCCTCACTCTGCATTTCATTCTTACAGTTACCTGCTTGGAGGTATCCAGTTGCATAAAACCTGGAATGCTTCCTGGTCTACCTTACATTCATCTTAGTATGGCCTAACAAGGGAACAGGTAAGAGAAGGTGCTTTATTTTGTATGTCATGGTTTGACATAGCTGCTCCCTCCCAATTCCATCATCTCTTGTTGTGGGTGTAAAAAAAAGCAGCCCCTTCCATACCTTGCTCATGCCACTGCCAATCATGACACCATCAGTGCTGCAGTGACATGAGTCGTGCTTCCCAGGATTGTGACTGCCACCTGTGTGCCACCCAACTATGATCCCTCACCCCATCACCAGCACTGCCATTCGCGTCCCCATTCATGTACTCTAAAAGGTGTGCCGGCATGCCCCATCTGAGAGGATCTATTGCAAGCTGAAGATCCCTTGAATTGATGGTCTATTGCAAGATTTGAGGATCTTCTCCAAGATTTGTGGATCCCTCATTTCATAAAAGGAACACCCACAGTGTTGCTCTCTGCTTGGGTTACCTCTGTGTTGATGAGAGGAAGACTCTGCTAAGGCTCTACTCTTCATCTGTGTCCCTCGGCTTCGATTCAGCTCTTTACCTGCTTCTCCTGGCTCTCCAGCTAAGACAATCATCAAGCCATATGCTGAAATCATCTTTTCGGATGTTCTATGTTTATGTTGCATCTTGAACTTCTTCTGCCGCATCTCTTTGGAGAATTTCCTTGCATACTTGGAACCCCCAAACCTCTTCCAGAGCTGCCTTCAGAGGCCTGAGGTTAATGATTAGTCAGGGAACATTAGATTTGCTTTGATTATGAAACTATTGTTGGATTGTTGAACTGTCATATGTGCGAAAGTACTGGAACATTGCTTTGCCTTCTAAGGTGCACTATAACAACTGTCTCTTGGCCCTAGGCATCCTTATTCACAAATCCTTATTTTTTCAGTTTCTGTACAGTGTTACCATTTATGTGAAATCCATCAATTGAAAGTGATGTAAGAGCGGAGAGTAGTCTTGTGTGCTCTTTTATATAAAAGAGCAATGACTCAACAGACTCCATAGCACTCAAGAGAGCCTTAATTTGATAAAACAAGCTGTGCCACTACAACCTGACATCTGCCCAGACCCTTTTTGCAACCCGGTCACTTCCTTACTCTTAGCCCTCACATCAGTCTTGTGACTTCAATTCCCCTAGGAACAAAGCCTCTGACACTGATCACTCCCCTTCCTGTTCCTTTGGCCCAACTAAAGTATTTAAATTACAGTATTGTGAAGTTCACCACATTCATGAACCAATGTAACTTACAGTTCCTATATCGACCAACTCCACTCCCCGCGACTCATCTAAATCAACTTTTAGCTAAGAGGCAACACTGCAACTTTGTGAATACCACTAGCTGAGCATGATGTGCCCATATAACATTGCTGCTTTCAAGGAGGCTATTAGGACGCAATTAATGAAACACAAAAATATTCGGGTGGTGGATAATAAGTTACTTAATCTAAAGCAGGGAAATAAGGACCACAAGTCATGTAACCACATAAACTGACTAGTTGCAGAAATAGACTAGCCCGAAGAGAACTGTTCTTCTCTATTTTGTGGGGCCTTCTCAACAACTTTAAAGATGCCCTGGCACGGTAGTTGAGCCTCCCGATTCCTGTGATAACGTTATCGACTTTGTTGTGAAATTGGATCACATACTTTGAGAAAGAAAAGGAGACAGAATAGGAGAGACTGTAAAGTACTTTTCATTCCTCAGGATAAAAAGGGTAGTGAACTCCAGCACTGGCTTGGAGCCTACGCATACTGAAGGGGATGTGGTCCACTGACTGAGGAAAGGAAAGAGAGGTGTAAGAAGCAGAATTTGGGCTTATATTGCAGCAAAGAAAGACACTTAGCTGAGGAATATCCAGCCATGCCTCAATCAACCAAAGTAGGCGTAATGACACAAGATATGAGCCTGGGGTTTCAGGAAGAGTATTTTTCGGAGACCACAAAAGCAGAAGTCACATTCAAAGGACTGAAAGAAGGATTCATTTTAGGCACCTAGAAAGTGTACTTGTGAAGGAGACTGGCCTGGTTTGTGGTGGGTACCTATGGTACTTACACCTTATACCAGGTCCAGTTATCCCTTATTAGTGAAAAGTAGGCAGTGTCTAGAAGCCAGGCTCTCTAGGGGTAGCTGTAGCTGAGCAGCCAAGGCTTATCTAGGAGACATGCAAAGCTCATGCAATACCACTGTAGTCACACAGTACTCACACACATAAAATAAAATACTCAGGTGGTCATTACAACCATAGCGGATGGTGTTAAAGCGGCAGTAAGACCGCCAACAGGCCGGTGGTAAAGATTTTGCAATTACGACCGTGGCGGAAACTGCCAACAAAGACAGCCACTTTAACACTCCGACCGCCACGGTGGTACAAACAAACAGCACGGCGGTCACCGCCAACAAACAGGCGGAGGACAATGTACCGCCCACAGTATCACAACAGGCCAATCCGCCACCTTTTACGGGGTGGATGCACCGCAGATAAAAACACGGCAGAAACAGGATTTCAAAGGGAAAATGCTCACCTCTACACACCCCACGAGGAACTAGGACACCATGGACCCTGAACTCCAAATTCTCCCTGCAACAGTCTTCCTGCTCCTCTACCAGGAGGACGAACGCCGGCGGCGAAGACCACGGTGAGTACTGCACCTACCACACAGGGGAGGGGGGAGAGAAAAAACAGGGACACACAAACGCAACACCCCCACCCTCACCCACTACAACACACACACCAATACATATTGATGCATCACAGTTACACCCCCCAAACCTCCCTGGAAGAATGCAAAGACAATAGAAAATGAGTGTAACAATTGTAATATATTAAAATCAAGTAGGCAAAAATATATATATACACCATGTACAAAATATATACCAAGCATAGTAGTCCAGGTAGTGCTCCAATTAAGTCAGTGGAACACTGGGCCCACACAGTATGGGCGAGGCCCACATGAGATCCCAGACCATGACGGAGAGAACACTGCAGGGGCATCAGAGAGCAACAAAACAGGCACCTCAGGGGGAGGGAAAGGTGGGGCACCCCAGCCGGTTGAGTGCATGACGCCAAATCCACAAGAGGGCCACATGCCCACTGGTCCATCCTGGGAAGTGCAAAGCCACAGTCTCTCAAGTGTCTACAGTGGATGGGTTGCCCACTGTTCCATCTTGGGGAGTGCAAAGCCACAGTCTCTCAAGTCTCTACAGTGGGTGGGTTGCCCACTGTTCCATCCTGGGGAGTTCAAAGCCACAGTCTCTCAAGTCTCACAAGTGGATGGGTTGCCCCTTGTTCCATCCTGGGGAGTACAAAGCCACAGTCTCTCAAGTCTCTACAGTGGGTGGTTTGCCCACTGTTCCATCCTGGGGAGTGCACAGCCACAGTCTCTCAAGTCTCTACAGTGGGTGGGTTGCCCACTGTTCCATCCTGGGGAGTGCAAAGCCACAGTCTCTCAAGTCTCTACAGTGGGTGGTTTGCCCACTGTTCCATCCTGGGGAGTGCAAAGCCACAGTCTCTCAAGTCTATACAGTGGGTGGGTTGCCCACTGTTCCATCCTGGGGAGTGCAAAGCCACAGTCTCTCAAGTCTAACAAGTGGGTGGGTTGCCCACTGTTCCATCCTGGGGAGTGCAAAGCCACAGTCTCTCAAGTGGATAACAGTCTCCACTGGTTCTGGAGGGGGCATGGTGCCCAGAGTGCTTCATCCTGCTAAGGACAGACCTTAGTGGATGGATCTCTCCACTGGTTCTGGAGGGGGCTTTGTGCCCAGAGTACTTCATTCTGCCCTTGACGGACTCAGTAGCGTCAGTGCCCTTGGTGCTCATGGACCAGTGTTGCTTGAGACGGCGGCGCCCTGTTCAGCGGTGCTTGAGACGGCGGTGCCCTGTTCAGCGGTGCTTGAGACGTTGGTGCCCTGTTCAGCGGTGCTTGGAGCGGCGGTGCCCTGTTCAGCAGTGCTTGGAGCGGCAGTGCCCTGTTCAGCGGTGCTTGGAGCGGCGGTCTCCTTTGCAGTGACTCAGCTGCTGGCGGTCCTTCATGGCCCAGCGGGCTTGTGGTGGCAGTCCTCTCTGTCCCAGCGGGGCTTTTGCTGGCGGTCCTTCATGGCCCAGCGTGGCTTGTGCTGGCGGTCCTCTCTGTCCCTGCGGGGCTTTTGCTGGCGGTCCTTCATGGCCCAGCGGGGCTTGTGCTGGCGGTCCTCTCTGTCCCAGCGGGGCTGGTGCTGGCGGTGGCCTCCTGGGCATCTGGGCTGGTGCTGGCGGTGGCCTCCTGGGCAGCAGGGCTGGTGGCCTCCTGGGCAGCGGGGATGATGGCGGTCTTCTCCGCCGTGCTGCTCTTCCCAGACTTTCTGAGTTTCTTGTGCCCCTTCCCCCCCTTGGAAGGTGTCGCAGCTGACTCCACACTCCCACCTGTACCCCTGGGAGTCGCTTTGGTGGCTGGAGTCTTCACCCTCTCCCGCCGGGCACTGGCCAACTTCTGATGCGTCACAGGTGGGGGACTGTCCGTGCTGTGGCTCCGTGCCACACTGGCTGCTCTGGTGGCCGGTGCACTTCAGATTCCGGTGACTACAGGCACCACTGGTCCCGGAGATGTTGTGGCTCAGGTGCTAGTTCGGGTCCTAGGAGACGGACGGGGTGGGGGAGGTGTGGGAAAGAGGTCAAGGTTGGCAAGGAAAAGTTTTGGGGAGACACTGGGATGGGTAGCCGGAGGCGGTTTGGGAGTGGAGGAAGAGGTTGTGGTTGTAGGAGGTGTTTGTTTGCTGACTTTGGGTGTAGGTGCATGGGCTGGAGGCTGTCATGAGGTGGATGGCTGTTGGGTGGGTGTGTGCCTGCGTTTGTGTTTCTTGGGCGGGGGCGTCACAGACACACTGGGAGAGGACACAGGGGACATGCGAATGGTAGTGGGGTGGTGACTGCACATGAGCGGGGTGTGGTGGTGGGTGAGCTGGTGATGGTAGTAGTGGCTGTAGAGGTAGTGCATGCAGGTGTGAGTGTAGATGAGACTGGGAGGGAGGAGGGAGACGCGGAGGAGGGGGACACAGTGGAGGCAGTGGATGTTGGTGTGTCTGCATGTGTGTGATGCTTGCGTGAGTGCCTGTGGGATGTGTGGTGCTTATGTTTGCCTGAGCTTCCCTTGTGTGTTGACATGTGTGCATGCTGGTCTGTAGGTGTGCTTGTGATAGGCTGGGGTACAGGGGATTGGGTCTGTGTGGAGGAAGTTGGAGGGGGGAGGCTAGAGACAGGGACAATGGCTGCCATCAGTGCTGAGGCCAGAGTCTGAAAAGCTCGCTGAAGGGCTGTCTGACCAGAATGAATGCCCTCCAGGAATGCATTAGTTTGTTGCAACTGCCTTTCTACACTCTGGATGGCATTCAAAATGGTAGACTGCCCAACAGTGAGGGACCTGAGGAGGTCAATGGCCTCCTCACTGAGGGCAGCAGGGGTGACTGGGGCAGGGCCTGAGGTGCCTGGGGCGAAGGTGATGTCCACCCTCCCGTGTGAGCGGGCACGGGGCAAAGGCTGAGGGGCTGCTGGGAAGGCGGTGCTGGAAGGGGGGGTGGCAGCTGTACCTGCAGATGGGGGGGCACAGATGTTGCCGCCACCACAAGGGAGCTCCCATCAGAGGACGAGTCTGTGTCACTGGTCTCAGCTCCTGTCCCCGCCGTGGAGCTCCCCTCACCCTCCGTCCCACTGGTGAAACCCGATTCCGTAGTGTGGCCCTCCATGGCCATGTGGGATGCAGCCCCCTCGAGCTCCGGTGCAAACTGCTCCTCCGCCTGATAATGCTAATGCACACAAGAACAGGGAGACCACAAAAAAGAGGGGGACGACAGAAGAAAGACATGTTGAGTGCATGCATTACTGCTACCGTTGGCGGACACGACAGACACAGAAGCCCCCTGCACTACGCCGCGCTCTTGGGCTCCACTGTTCAATTCCTTGGACATGGCCTACTAGGCTATGGACAACATCTGCACACATGGATGTCACAGGGGCATGACTAGGTGTACTTGGCACTCTACAGAGGTGGGGTGGGGTGCCACATGGCCTGCCTTACGGAGGGACCTTGCCTATGGAACTCGCCCTGGCCTAGGGAAACCCATAGCCCACCTCCCCACCCAGACACCTCCACTTCGTGCAAAATCAGCAGAATGAGAGTGTACTCACCCCCTTGTGTCTCCTGTGATGACCTCAAGCGCCCATCCAACTCCGGGTACGCTACCGCCAGGATCCTGAACATCAGAAGGGTCATGGTGCAACGGGCACCCCTCCCATGTTGGGAGGCTATCCCCAGCTGAGCCTCCGCCGTCTTCTTGCTCAAGCGGCGAATGTCCTCCCATCTTTTCCAGGAGTGGGTGCTCCGTCTGTGGTAGACCCCCAGGGTCTGGACGTCCTTGGCGATGGCACGCCAAATATATTTTTTGGGCGCTGACCTACATGAATTGTACATGGGGAAGAGAAACGTATTACCAACTGCACCGTCAAAGTGATTGGCCCCCATCCCTTCCCTTGCCATGTGGCACATGCACTCACCGTTGTTTCATGCACGCCGTACTCTCCCCCCTTCCTTCTTACATCCACCCCCTCCACAAAGGCATATCCCATACAGCATGCTCCCAGTGTACTTACCTGTTTGTCTGGAGAACCGTAGATTACCGTGTACTGGGGAGGACCCATCCATGAGTTTCTCCAAAACCTCTGATGTGAAGTCAGGGGCCCTTTCCCCAGACACTCGAGCCATTGTCTCTTCCACACCGAGGTCACAGCAGCACTTGCAGTGTAGGTCCTCTCCTGTCGAAGATCAGGTATCGAGTGATTGAACAGATAGAAAATGGCGGTCATGTCCGCGGCGGTGCGTACCGTCACCGCCGGCGTACATCGTCATTGGCTCCTGGGACCCATAGGGTCCAATGTTAACCAATGCAGCATTGCGCCATGGTCTTCGACCGCCTAACGCGACGGTGTACAACGCCAGCGCAGTTACCTCACATCCCATTGTCCCACTTTACAGGTCAGGCAGCCGCCATTTCAGGGGCCAGCATGGCTTCATTTTCAACTGCGTCACACATACCTAGGCCTAGACTCAACACACATACAGGCCACTTTTTAGATTATGAATGGTGTTCTGTGTAAGCTGTGGGTACGTACCTCTGAGTTGTTTGACTCTGTGCTCGCTGTTGTCCTTCATAGGCACCATCCGCTGGGACATGTGAGGAGATGGCGGCATCCTCCGGTGTACCGACCGTTGGTGGACCTGTCGACAATGGAGGAAAGACATGTGATAATCACATACAGGCTTGACCGTGCCACAATCCAGGAACTGTGTACCCAGTTGTAGCCAGACCTGATGTCAGCTATCCGCCATCCCACAGGAATCCCCCCTCAAGTGCAGGTGCTGTCAGTGCTCCATTTCCTTGCAAGTGGGTCATTTCAAACTACAGTGGCCATCGCATCAGGGATGTCCCAGCCTATGTTTTCCAACGTGTTGTCAAGAGTGTTGTCTGCCCTGCTGAAAGACATGCGGAGCTACATCGTTTTCCCTCAGGTGGAGGATTTGCCTACAGTGAAAGGTGACTTCTATGCCCTGGGACTTATCCCCAACATCATAGGTGCCATTGATGGGACACATGTGGCTTTGGTACCCCCCCGCAGGAGTGAAAAGGTGTACAGAAACCGGAAGAGTTATCATTCCATGAATGTACAGATGGTATGTTTGGCAGACCAGTACATCTCCCATGTGAATGCCATGTTCCCTGGCTCAGTGCATGATGCCTACATCCTGCGGAGTAGCAGCATCCCTTATGTGATGGGTCAACTCCAGAGGCACCGTGTGTGGCTATTAGGTGAGCACCTGGAAGCTAGTCAGTGGGAATGGTTGTCTGGGTCTGGGGATATCCTACAGGCGCCTTTTCTGCAGGAGGATGGTCCAGATGGCGGTGTTGTTACAGCTGCGGAGGCTGAGGACAGTGAAGACGAGGAAGCAGAGGAAGAGGACATGGACAACAGGGACTCAGTGATCCAGCAATATTTCCAGTGAAACACAGGCAAGAATACAAACCTGCCTAATAAATGTACTTAAACACTACTGCCTCTCTACTGTCTGTCGTTGTCACCCAGTGTATGGTCACTGAGTTGTCACTTTCCCTTACGATTTCACAGAACTGGGTCCCACAGTGTGACAACTGCTTTGATTCCTCATGGACTAGAGATGTGTGACATAGGTATGTTGACTTTACAAATGAAAGAGCTTTTTGCCACAGTTATTGCTAATACAGTATTCCGAAATCACAGACTGACTCCAGATTGTTTTGTGCTTTAAGGGTGTTTATTTTAGTGCTCAAAATTGGAGGGGGTAGTAAAATGGTGAGGGGTGATGGCGGAGGAATGTCCATGGCAGAGTCCAGTCTATTAGTCTCACAGGTGCATTGCCCAAATGGGCATAGGAAGTGGAGCTGGGGCAGTTTAAGGATGGACAGGGTGACAAAGTGGGACAGTAGGATGACAATCAGGGTGGTCTCATTTCTTGGCGGGGGTCTTGGCATCGTTCTCTGTCTTGTTCCTGGATCTCAGGGACCGTTTGTGAGGTGGTTCTCCCTGTGTACGGGGTGGGGTGCTGGTGTGGTGGTCCTGTGGCAGTGCCTCCTGTCCACTAGCGCCGGCGGAGGTGGTGGGCAGTTCATCGTCCAGGCTAGTGTCAGGGGCCGCTTGTAGTGCCACAGTGTCCCTCCTGGTGTTGAGTACTTCCCTCAGCACCCCTATGATGGTGCCCAGGGTGGAATTGATGGTTCTGAGTTCCTCCCTGAAGCCCATATACTGTTCCTTCTGCAGGCGCTGGGTCTCCTGAAACTTGGCCAGTACCGTTGCCATCGTCTCCTGGGAGTGGTGGTAGGCTCCCATGATGGAGGAGAGGGCCTCGTGGACAGTGGGTTCCCTGGGCCTGCCCGCCCCCTGTCGCACAGCAGCCCTCCCAGTTCCCCTGTGTTCCTGGGCCTCCGTCCCCTGGACCGTGTGCCCACTACCACTGCCCCCAGGTCTCTGTTGTTGTTGGGGTGGTGGGTTAGCCTGGGTTCCCTGTAGTGGTGGACACACTGCTGATTGACGTGTCCTGGGGACGGAGGTATGGGCCGCTGGGTTGGTGCTGTGCTGGTGTTTCCAGAGGGGGGGAGCTCTGTGGTGGCCTGTGACTGGGTGTGGGGAACCGACTGTCCCGAGGTCCCCAATGAGCCGGGCTGGTCATCTAGATCCAGTTGGACAGTGGTGCTGTCATCACTGTGGGCCTCTTCGGTTGGTGGTGTGGACATGTGTGGACCCTCCTGTCCAGTGACGTTGGGTAGGGGTCCTGCAGGGGTATAAAGGATGTTTATTACATCTGTGTGTGGCATGGTGTGCAATGGGTGGGTGACCGTGTACCCCAGTGCTTGCATTATACGAGTAGGCTTCTATTTTTTTAACATTTATGCTGTGATTACGATTGTTATATGAATCTGTTGTAATATCTCAAAAAATAACTTTTTAAATTATAGGCACTCCACTTTGTGGGTTTTTAATTCCATTTCCGACCTCTGCTCACTGTTTCCTTTATTTTCTTGCCTTGTTCGAGCACCGGAGCCCGTGTTTAGTGGCTACCGGTTGCTCAGTTTTTCCCCTCCTTCCTGCTTGGGACATTTCCAACCGCCATTTTGACAGGTTGGCGGTCTAGTTCTTTTTTCAAAGCCGGCTTAGGCTGCCTCACGTCAGTATTTAATGACGGAGGGGCGCCGGCCGCACAGCAAGCAATATACGAGTAGGCTTCTATTTTTTTAACATTTATGCTGTGATTACGATTGTTATATGAATCTGTTGTAATATCTTAAAAAATAACTTTTTAAATTATAGGCACTCCACTTTGGGGGTTTCTAATTCCATTTCCGACCTCTGCTCACTGTTTCCTTTATTTTCTTGCCTTGTTCGAGCACCGGAGCCCGTGTTTAGTGGCTACCGGTTGCTCAGTTTTTCCCCTCCTTCCTGCTGGGGACATTTCCAACCACCATTTTGACAGGTTGGCGGTCTAGTTCTTTTTTCAAAGCCAGCTTAGGCTGCCTCACGTCATTATTTAATGACAGAGGGGCGCCGGCCGCACAGCAAGCAATATACGAGTAGGCTTCTATTTTTTTAACATTTATGCTGTGATTACGATTGTTATATGAATCTGTTGTAATATCCTAAAAAATAACTTTTTAAATTATAGGCACTCCACTTTGGGGGTTTTTAATTCCATTTCCGACCTCTGCTCACTGTTTCCTTTATTTTCTTGCCTTGTTCGAGCACCGGAGCCCGTGTTTAGTGGCTACCGGTTGCTCAGATTTTCCCCTCCTTCCTGCTGGGGACATTTCCAACTGCCATTTTGACAGGTTGGCGGTCTAGTTCTTTTTTCAAAGCCGGCTTAGGCTGCCTCACGTCAGTATTTAATGATGGAGGGGCGCCGGCCGCGCAGCGGACGCGTGCAGCGGGCGCGCCAAAGGCAAGCCCGTCTGCGCCCTGGAGCGCCCTGAGCCCAGAGATGCTGTCCTTTTTTCCCCCAAGAGGTTAGTCTACTCTTCTTCTCAACTGCTGGCGTGTAGAACCACTGTTCCCTGTGGCGACTTATGCCTCCCTCTCCTCCTTTCCTGCCCACACTGTGGTTGGACTGCTATGCCCTCTACGTCCTCTGTAGTTCCTTCTCCCACCTAGCAAGTATGATGCTGCTTAACTGCCGATCCCTCCCAGCCCACTCCCTAGACATCTATAATCTCCTCGAAGAACTCCTGCCTGATGTACTGTTTCTCACTGAAACCTGGCTTGATGATGACTCTACAGTGCACATCTGTAACTCTCTGCCCTCCACTTATTCTATGATACATCTAGATAGACCCACCACCAGAGGTGGTGGAATAGCCATTATTCATAAAATCACTATTAAATGTACCACTTCACCTCTGGATATTCCTGACTGTGAGAGCTTAATGTTTTCGCTATGTTTGTCCCCCACTTTCACTTTTTCAGGAATTTTGCTCTACCGACCTCCCGGACCTGTCTTACGTTTCTTGGATACTCTTCCGGAGATTGCAGCCAGTCATATCTGCAATCTCTCTAACTTAACTATTTTAGGAGATTTTAATATTCACCTCGACAATATGGATTGCCCTTCAGCTAAATTTTTGGCAACTTCTCTTGCAGCACTCCAACTAATTCAGCATACTTCTGGCCCTACGCACCAGAAGGGTCATATGCTAGATCTTATCTTTAGCAACATTGCCAATTTGCTGGCTGCCCCCCCTGCCACTCCTATGGACTGATCACTCCCTTCTCTCCTTTACCTTTCCTTATGACGCCATTCAAGGACACCTCCCCAGCACCACAACTTCTGGACGTATTTGGTCAAAACTGGACCCTGAGGAATGGCGCAAGGCCCTCCGGGCTCCTGATAAAATATACCACCCTTCTGTCCCAGAAACTGCAGATTCTTTTGATAAATGGATTTCATCCTCTCTGGACGTCATTCTACCCATCAGAACCAGAGTAATTCCTTCATCCCAAAAATCTAAACCCTGGTTCTCTCCTTCCCTTCTTGAACTTAAAAAGAACTGTAAAAAAATTAGAGAGGCTGTGGCGTAAAAACTACAGTCTCCCCAACAGAGAGATTTACAAACAATCGATCAGAACATATCACCGTAATATTAAAATTGCCCAGTCCACCTACTATGGTGAGAAAATAGAATGCTCCTCATGTCCTCAGAAAGAGATTTTTCAAATTTTTAAAGAATTGACTTCACCTCTCATATCTACCCCCATGACGAAGGCCTCAGTTTCCCACAGTAATCTACTGGCATCATTTTTTTCAAGACAAAGTCATCAGTATATACTCTGGGTTCTTCGCCTATGCGAATCTGCCTCCTATTTGTAAGGATATATATTCCCGTTCTGTAGGAGTCTCTTTTACCACCTTCTCCCCTCTCACCGATGAGGTGACTAATAACCTTCTGTCCAAGATCAAATCCGGCTCTCCTCTTGACCCCGCCCCTCCTTCTGCTCTCTTGCAGGTAGCAGACACCATTGTTCCTCCACTCACTAAAATTCTTAACAACTCCTTATCCTCGGGCTCCTTTCCCCAGTCATTTAAACACGCTGTTGTTAAGCCCCTTTTGGAGAAACCTAAACTTGACCCCACTCTATTGGAAAACTTCAGACCTATTGCCCTCCTCCCTATCTCCACTAAAATCCTTGAGAAACATGTCAACGCTGAACTAACTAGCTATCTTGAAAGCAATGAGCTCCTCCATCCCACTCAAATGGGCTTTAGAGCCCTGCACAGCACTGAGTCAGCTCTTCTCACCGTAACCGAGTCGGCTCGCCAGCTCTTAGATCTAGGGACTCACGTAGCCATTATCCTGCTTGATCTAAGTGCAGCTTTCAACACTGTCGATCACGATCTTCTCTGCTGGAGACTATCAGATATAGGGGTAGGAGGCTCTGCCCTCTCCTGGTTTTCCTCTTTCCTCAAAGATAGATCCTTCCAAGTTTTGGACTGTACTTTCTTCTCTGGCCTCTTCCCTTTGGCATGTGGAGTCCCCCAGGGCTCGTCCCTTAGCCCCACTCTCTTTAATGTTTACCTGTCACCATTAGCTAAAGTGATCGCCCCTCATAATCTGTCACTGGTCACCTATGCAGATGACACTCAGCTGGTGGTGTCTCTCTCCAGCTCTGGAGACTCGTCGGTGGCTAACCTTTCCCGCTGTATGAGTGACATCGCCAAATGGATGAATGAGTCCAAACTCAAATTCAACAATGGAAAATCAGAAGTTCTGGTCCTGGGCAATGGTTCCCCCGCTCTTCCTCTCCCATCGCTTTCAGATGCCTTCAGTACTCTTCCTCCCCCCAAACCCTAAGTTAAGACTCTAGGTGTGATGCTTGACCCCCGGCTTACTATGGACTCCCAAGCCAGCAAAGTCTCCTCTACCTGTTTTGGTCTCATGCGCATGTTCAGAAAGATTCTCACCCTTCTCCCTCCTACGGCCAGAAGAATCCTCATTCAAGCCTTAATCCTTTCCCGGCTGGACTATGGAAACTCCCTGTTCCTCAGCTCTCCTCTTTATGTTATAAAGAAGCTGCAAAGAGTGCAAAATGCAGCTGCTAGGCTTCTTACTCACTCCTCAAAATATTCGTCCACCAAATCGGCTGTCTCTACTCTTCACTGGCTCCCCATCAAAGAACGGATCCATTTTAAATCTCTCTGCATTGTCCACAGGGCCCTACATGGTAAAGGTCCCATCTCTCTGAGAAAACGTATTTTCCTGCATATTCCTTCTAGGAATTTACATTCCTCCTCTCTTAGGTATGCACACATCTCTCGGTCTAAAAGAGCCTGGGGCAACAACTCCTTCTCCAGCAAGGCTGCCCACCTTTGGAACGCCCTTCCTATGGAGCTCCGTTATGAATCCTCGGAGCGCCTCTTCAGGAAAAAGCTTAAAACTATTTTATTCTGTAATTAATATCAATCCTTCTTCCTATTCATGCCTTGTTGCTTTAGCGCTGGGATGCCCTTGGGTCGCCACGCGCTCTATAAATTTTAAAAACTAAACTAAACTAAACTATTCCTGTGTGGGACCTTGTGTGATGATGGTTTAGTGGGGTGCATGGGTATGTGCAGTGGGCATGCTTTAGTGATGGGTGTCCATTGTTTGTTGTTGCATGCAGGGCTTGGTGTTAGGATGTGTGGTTTGTCAAGCAACAGGAGGACAGAAACCTGTCTTAGAAGTGGCAGCAGCTGAGGCTGCCTGGAAAACTTCAGAAGGCTGAAATGGCAATACTGGGGGTCCTCTGAGGAGCCCCCAGAGTGCATGGAATCATACAACCAATGCTTTCAAAAGCCTTGGAGTATGATTCCAGCATGTTTGATAACAAACATGCCTATGTTCGGAGTTACCATTATGTAGCTGGACATAGGTAGTGACCTATGTCCAGTACACACGTAAAATGGCATCCTGCACTCACGATGTCCGGGAAAATGGTCCTGGAGGTCGTGAGGGCACCTCTGCTAGTTCAGGGGTGCCCTCACACACAGGTTCTTTGCACCCTGCCTTCAGGGCTGGAGGGCCTCATGTAGGGGTGACCTTTAAGTGAACTGGTGCAGAATAAATGGCAGTGAAAGGGTGCATGCACCTTTTCACACAGGCTGCAATGGCAGTCCTGTAGGAGCCTTTGCATGGGCTCCCTTTGGGTGGCAAAATATATGCTGCAGCCCATAGGGATCCCCTGGAGCCCCAATGCCCTGGTACCTAGGTATCATATACTAGAGACTAATAAGGGGGCACCAGTATGCCAACTGTGAATGAAATACTGGGTTATCAGTATGCAACAACCATAACTTAAGGGAGAGAGCATAACTACTGGGGTCCTGATTAGCAGGATCCCAGCAGACACAGTCAAATACTGACAAACAGGCCGGTCAAACGTTGGGGTAATCAAGCTAGAAAGAGGCTATTTTCCTACAACTTGTTGAAAGCTGCCGCTTCTCAATTTTACGATGACTGTTGAAGTACTGTCCTCATAAGCCTTCAAGACTGAACAACTTCATCCTGTAACGTTTTTCTCCAAAAGCTGCTGTGTCAAACGCAATTATACCATCATGGAAAAAGAGCTATTAATCATTAAAACAGCCTTCCAGGAATTAAAGCAATACATTCTGCGGCCTGCCATACTGTGACTATGTATTCAGACTATAAAAATGTGCAATTTCTCTCCTCTGTACGAAGCACTGTATCCCAGACGACTGTGTTGGATCTTGTTTTTTCATGACTTTGACTTTGTCATAACATATCGATTAGGAACAAAAAATGCCAAGTGCATGATGTGTCCAAGTTTGGGGCATCATAAAATGAACCACAAAACAGCACTACCTTGATGATATTCAAGAAAGAACTCTGAAAGATGGAA